>NC_086061.1:11109788-11440860 GCF_947568885.1 Cydia strobilella
TCAGAGGAGCCTGCGGTCAAGGGTGAGCTGGCTGATGATGCAGATGAAGACCCTGGGTCTGATGTGTTATGTAAGTACTTATCTATTTTTAGGGTTCCGTACCTCAAAAGGAAAAAACGGAACCCTTATAGGATCACTCGTGCGTCTGTCTGTCTGTCTGTCTGTCCGTCTGTCACAGCCTATTTTCTCCGAAACTTAAACAAATGAATTTTAAACATGGGGGCCACTTTTGGGGGGTAAATGAGAAAATTAAAAAATAAAGTTTTTCAAACTATATCGTGTTATATATCAAATGAAAGAGCTCATTGTGAGAACCTCAAAATATATTTTTTATAATTTCAGGATAAACAATTTAGAAGTTATTCAAGAAAATAGGCAAAAAATGACCATTCCCCCCCTTTATCTCCGAAACTACTGGGTCTAAAATTTTGAAAAAAATACACAAAATAGATCTTTACCTATAAATTACAGGAAACCTATTAGAAATTGCAGTCAAGCATGAGTCGGACTTAATTACTTAGTTTTTGATCCTACGGGTTTTTTAATGACATTTTACTCACGTTTCACATAAAAAACACATTTTTTAAATTGTGTAATGTACGGAACCCTTGGAACGCGAGTCCGACTCGCACTTGGCCGGTTTTTTTTAAATACATTATTAAACAAATTGACTAAGTCCCACATTAAGCTCAATAAGGCTTGTGTTAATAATAATAATAATAATAATAAAATACTTTATTGTGCACTACAAAGAAAAATACATGTTACAAACAATGACAGGACATAAGTGAGTAGGTAACAACAGGCGGACTTATCGCTAAAAAGCGATCTCTTCCAGACAACCTTCAGATAGCGATTCAGTGGCTAGAAATAAGTTAATGGGCAGTGCAAAATAACAAAGGTGTAAAGTTTACAAATCAAATACCTAAGTATAAATAACAAACAATGAAAAATAAACTACATAAACTACATATATTATTTAAGCAACAATAATACACTACATAAACCTACACAAAATACATAAATACATAATGAGAATTCAAGCAAGAGAAGAATAACGACCAGGTAGCGTGAACAAAAAGAAAAATATATATGTGTAAGTGAAAGGACCAAGACTAAGAAAGAGATTTTAAATAGTGTTCTTTTAGAAGTTTTTTAAAAATGGGTAGGGATTGAGCACGTCTTATATCAATGGGCAAAGCATTCCACAATCTTACAGACTGGAAAGTGAAGGATTTGTTGTAGAACTTACTAGATGACCGAGGGGCAGCAAGAAGGCGATTCTGAGAACACCTAACAGACAAAAGAAAACTAAACCGTTTTTTAAGGTATTCAGGAGTATTTGGAATAAATAAAGTGCGATAGAGTAAAGACAGGATATGTGTATTACGTCGGAAACGAATCGGTAACCACCTGAGCTGTGACCGGAAGCTGGAGACATGATCAAATTTTCGTAGCCCGAAAATGAAGCGAATGCACACATTTTGAAGCCGTTCAATCTTGTTCAATTGCTCTTCGGTAAGATCGAGATAAGAGATGTCGGCATAGTCTAAAATGGGAAGAAGAAGGGATTGGGCCAGCGCGGTTTTAGTGGAAAGTGGTAAAAAGTTGCGGAGACGCCTAAGAGATCCCACAGCGGCAAAAATTTTACGACCGACTTCATTAAGTTGCGGACCCCAGGAAAGAGTACGATCCATAATCACGCCCAGATTCTTTACTTGGGCCGAGTACGGGATCTGGACCCCATCGAATAAAATAGGAGGCAGACTCTCAAAATTCACCTTAGCTATGTTCTTAGGGCTACCAATAATAATAGCTTGGGTCTTCGTAGGATTAACTCTAATTCCATAGCAAGAACTCCAGTGCAAAATGCGCTCTAAATCAGAGTTGGTGGTAAGAATCAGAGAAGGTAGATCCGCAATTGGGCACTGAGAGTAAATTTGGAGGTCGTCGGCATACAAATGATAAGAAGAAAGGAGGTTAAGAGAAATAGAATTGATGAAGATGGAAAATAGAAGGGGAGACAACACGCCACCCTGCGGGACGCCAGCTAGCGTGTTGCACCACGATGAACGAACGTCGTCTATTTTAATACGTTGCCGACGACCTTCCAAGTAACTGCGAAACCACCTAATCGCATCAGGAGATATATTGAGAGTACCTAGCACCCCTAACAGTATATCGAAGTCTACAGTATTAAATGCGTTAGTGAAATCGAGCAATGTCAGTATTGTTAGCTTTCCGTTATCCATTCCTAAACGGATGTCGTCTGTAATTTTAACTAGAGCGGTGACCGTGCTGCAACCAGATCGGAAACCAGACTGAAATGGATTAAGGAGAGAGTTTCTATTTAAAAACGAAGTAAGTTGATAGTGCACTAGACGCTCTAAGACTTTGGAAAGAAATGGTAAGATAGAAATAGGCCTAAAGTCAGGGAAGGAAGACGGATTTGATTTTTTAGGAATCGGGATTACATCAGCATCTTTCCAAATTTTAGGAAAAGAAGAAGAAGAGATGGAAGAGTTAAAGATGCTAGTTATGATAGGGACAAGAAGGTCGAGAAGCGGAATGATCATGTGACGGCCCACACAGTCGACACCAACGGCATTCGAAGAAATGTACCGGATATTCTTCTCGACATCGCTGTTAGTGACTGGCGTAAAAGAAAAGGGGGAAAAGCTTGGAGTTGGAGAAGAAGAAAGACGAGTAAGAGTTTCAGCCTTAACTGGACCGCTGAAAAGAGCAGGAGAAGAAAAGTGCAAATTTAGGAGGTTGATATCTAAATCATTAGGGATTGAAGTACTGCTTGATTTACCAACTCCATAGGACTTGAGAAATTTCCAAATTTTAGCTGGCTCACCCTTTTCCACTGACTCATGAATATGGTGCCGCTGTGCGTCACGGCACACCGTGCTGCAGCGATTACGTAAAGCGTGGTATTAAGCTTTGTTCTTGTCCGTGGGTTTCAGTTTAAACTTGCACTTAGCTAAATTCTTCTTCGCGATTAGAGCCCTAATGTCATCGGACAGCCAGGGAGCTGGCAGATGTTTAATTTTGATAGGTCGAATTGGAGCATGGACATCGTAAAGTTGAATGAGGAGGGAATTAAAGATCGCCACTTTGTCATCTACAGAGCCAGCATCAGCGATCACGCTCCAATCAATTTTACAGGCATCTTCACGAAGCTTGACGGAATCAAGCCGACTAAAATTGCGCTGGAGAACAATTTTTGGTTTGGGTTTAGGGGGACGAATTTTGTAAGAAAGGAAAAGTAGGTCGTGATAGGAAAAGGCTAAAGCAGAGTGTTGACTGTACTTTGCAACAAGCGAAGGAGACGATACAAAAGTGAGGTCGAGAAGTGAAGAAGTACAGTTTGGAAAGTGGTGTGTGGCATTGGACGGTAAAATAGCAAGGTTACAAGCTTCCACGAGAGATTTCAATGACCTTGAACGGAAATCATTTTTTAAAAGACAAGTGTTAAAATCTCCCATGATTATATGATGATTATAAGACGGAATGAGATCTTCGAGTACCTTTTCAAAGGAAGAGAAATAGTCAATATGTAGAGAGGGTGAGTAAAAAACTCCAAGAAGAATTTTAGCATGAGAGATATTTAATTCGATGAAAAGGAATTCAGCGGCGTTTAGGCAAGGGGTTGAGGCAGTGATGATAGAGTACGGAATATGAGACCGAAGGTAGATGGCCACGCCACCTCCACCTTTACCAATGCGATCATTTCGAATTATATGAAACCCTGGCAAAGAATAAGAGGTCGAAGGCAAACAAGGTTTAAACCAAGATTCTGAGACAAGGATAGCATGAATTCCGGAGAGATCAAAGGTGGTTAAAAAGTCGTTATAATGAGCGGGAATGCTTTGCGCATTAATATGTATGATGTTCAGATTCTTAGGGACATCTGCTAATTGGGTATTAAGAACGTCACGGAGAGGGGGTGGGAGACTATAAAAACTACTATCGTCATTATCCGATGAGAAAGATGTAAAGTGGTCCGAAGATAAATCGCTTTCGCTTACCGATGTCATAAACTATAAAATAAAATATAAATTATAATAAAGATAAAAATATAATATGTATGTATATTTATAATATATAAGCTAAATAATTTTAATTATAGCTGGCACAAACCAATGAGGTTACGCCAAACTCGCTATCCACCAGCAGTTCATACACTCATAATAAAAAAAGAAATACAATATTAAAAGGAAAACATTAAAAGTAGGACAGATTACAGCTCAAGCAGCATTAAGACAGTGGAAACATAGATTAGCAGATAGTAATTTTACACAACGTGAAACGGAACGCGTCACCAGAACGGCAACAAGAAAAAAAAAAAAAAGTTAGACAGCTGTCAATGTCAAGTCGCTCCGCACACGTCAGACCACAAATTCATAATATAAAATATGTGTAAAATTCACGAATGACCCACATTAAAAATCAAAAATACGTAAATAAAACAATAATTCCACAATCCACTTAGGTGGAAAAACAATTGATGGCGAGATATAATCCTGCCGAGACAAGAGTTAGAGAGCGGTTATGAGTCTTTAACAAGTACAGGCTAAACGCGCGATCTTGGATTCCTCTTGGCCCTCGCTGCGGGTGGTTGGACTGCTCCGATGGCAGCAGTAGGAGCCACCTCGGCGCGGTCCGATGTCGCCGCCGGGAACTGCTCCACATCCGCCACGGTGGTAACGCAGCATCGCTTACCCGCGGCATCAAGGACGAACACGTTGCCGTCGCGGGTCCAACAACTCCGTATTCCTAGGCGCTCACGGGCAGCCATAAAGACAGCATGACGCGGCGCCGTGAGGAACTCGGACACTGTGACACCGGTCCCCTTGAGGCACTTCTTACCGAACCAGACAGAATTCCGCACAGAAACATCGGTGAATTTCATTAGGATGCATCTCAATCTGTTATTGTGTGGCCTACCAACTCGATGACAGCGCCTCACATCATCCACCGATAGCTTGCTCTCGAGATGCCTATTCAGAAGCTCCACAGCACTCGCCGGAGAATCACCCTCAGACTCAGGCACGCCATGCAACAGCAACATTTTCCGCCGTGAACGCATCTCTTGCTGATCCAGTTGCTGTCCAAGGAAATTTACTTGCTTCTGCAAAGCATCCAGCGAACCCAGAATGAACCTTCTGAAAGTGCTGAAGTCGGCTGACACTGAAGCCACGGTGGGACTAGAAGGAGCTGCCTTATCAATTTCGCTCTGGAAGGCTGCCATCTGTTTCTTAAAGTCTTCAGCCATCTCTGACATTGATTGTTTAATAGACTCCATTGTTACAGTTTGAGGTTATGTGTTTTTGAAAGAAGTGACTGAGTTTTGCTTTACTTTTATTGAATGGAAATAATGAAGAACTGCTGGTAGGTGAGATATATTACTTTGTCATTAAAAACCAATAGATTTTTAACTAAATAGAGGCTATAAATTATTAAAAATAAATTAAATACACAGAGGTGATGTTTATGCTTTTTCTGCACCTACCCACATTGTGAACCTGTGTTGTGTATACTTAGACAATGATATGGGGCATTTTCTATGAATCGTCGATGGCGCTGACGCCGCACAGCGTCGCGCGGCATTGTATTTATATCGGAGCGGCAACAGAAATACATCATCTGTGAAAATTTCAACTGTCTAGCTATCACGGTTCATGAGATACAGCCTGGTGACAAACAGACGGACAGCGGTCTTAGTAATAGGGTCCCGTTTTTACCCTTTGGGTACGGAACCCTAAAAAGCTTGAAACACGCATGTGACTGAAATGTCCTTGTATTTATATAATTGCATTTTTGTATCAGATGAAGTGCCCGTGAAGTTGGAGTTGGGGATGCTGGGTGAAGATGGGACGGGAGGAGTGTTGGGTAAGTTTCTGTAAAGGTCAGTGGAGAAGGCTGTCTACAACAGAGATGCCCTGAATTGTGGTTTTGGCCCCTCCCCCATTTGACTGAATGAGATGCTCTTATCGAACTTTCAGTAGGAGTAGCAGAGAAACCGTTAAGGGGCCGTAGTCGATTTTGGAGCAAAAATTTTAAATTGATAGATTTAGTCGTTTAAATTAAACACGTTTTGTTACGTAATATCTAAATAACAAGTATTGGTTTCTATTAGCACGTCTTCTCATCTTGCCTTTTAATAATCAGGTCGCGAGCGTGCGTCACCGGTAATATATGAAAAGAAGGGGTAGTTTTTAAAAATTCATCAAAAATTTATGGTGGTAAATTATACAAATTGATGTATAAGAATAGTTTCAGCAAATGTAGTAAATTGTTTAAGTATCAAAATTTTGTTGAAATTAAGTCGATTTTCAGAGAAATTGTCACTTGTTTTGAAGTAATTTCTGGAGAAAATTGATTTCGTCTAACTTTCATTTACACTACTTCAAAGTCATAATAATAAAAATGTAGTCTGATAAACGTCAAGTACAGGATATATGTAATACAAAATTACCATGTTTAGCCGTCCAAACTTTACGAAATTTACAAATAAGAGCGACAAAATCAGTGCTTTACGCGCGTTTACCTAAACGTCTATCAAAAAAGCCAACATTACTAATTTTGTTAGTCTGTTTTCAAAAAAATAATCTGATAAAAGGTAAGATAAGAAGACGTGCTAATAGAAACCAGTACTTGTTATTTCAATTAGGTAACAAACGGTGTACAATTTCACCGACTAAATCTATCAATTTTACATTTTTGCGACTAAAATCGACACCGGCCTCTTAATATTGTTTGTCCTTGTTAAATTCTGATTTATAATTAAATTCCAATAATCTAACTGTTAAGAAACTAAACAAAGCTAAAAGGTTACATCTATATTTATTTTAAATGCTAGAGTATGCAAAAGGGAAATTTGAGTTTACTTCTTTACATATTTTCCATTATTACGAAAGAAAAAGGATCTGAGTGAGGTTAGTTTTTTGGAATTTAATTACAAATCAGAGTATACAGTGTTACATTTTTTTAAATTCCCCACTGTAGGTTTGTATGGTTGATAGTGGGCTACAAATCTACTCGACCAATCATAATATTATTGTTGCAGTGCATACGTTCTGTCTCTCACGAGCGCACGCGTATAGCTTATCTATGTAATGCTAGGTCTATGACTGAATAGTTCTCAAGTCAAAGGCAAATTTGTCGTCTCACACTGTAACATACGTTTTTAAGAAGAAATGTACTAACTTATACTAATTTAAACTAACACGATTTTCACTCATAATTTTAAAACTAACACGGGACTTAATCGCGTACAAACTTACGTTTATTTATGACCTGACGTTTCGAACGTGACGTTACGTTCGTGGTCACAGGCAGACGAGGAATGGTATCAATATCTTACCGCGCGGGTTTTGCGAACTACCCGCACTTGGTCTTGATTATTAACTTGTACGCTATGTCACTTTGCTTACACACAACACTCACGACATCCGATGGTATGTGGTGGGATGTTTTTTCCCCCTTACATTTGCTAATTACTGGATTCCACGAAGACGAAATCCCCTGTCCCTCATTTTGATTGAAATTTCGATGTTTTCTGATTTCAATTGCTTCACGTACCATCCTGCTGTAGTAAAGACGTTCCGTCATGCTTTTTACTCAGTATCGGAATTTCTGAACATTAAGTTTGATATTCAAAACTTTAGTTAGTATTTATTAATAATACTGATACAAACTACAATTAGCCTCATGCATGAAGTTTATATTTGAACGAAATATGTTTTATTCGGATGTTTGTTACCGTTATATCATGTTACAAATGCATTTCCGTTTTTAAATTACCATTTAATTACTTAAAATTATAAATAAAAAGTACAAAAATTTGCCCGCGAAAAGCTAGTGAGCGAAACGCTCAAAACGCCACGTGACGTCACGCGTTCGACAGATTAGTGTCATTAGTAGCAAATGTCAGTTGGGCCGCCCAACGTGTGACGTCATCACGCTCTGTCGAATTCGCGCCAAAAATTATGAGCGTTTCAACCGCTCAAAAATTTTCAACATTTTAAATATTTTTTAATAAAATAATGTTAACGTTTACAAAAGTATTTTTATCATTTCCGGTGTTCCAACGATATAAATTATGAATCCAAAAATAAAAATAAATTCATGCATGGAGCTAATTGGCCTTTCTCGAATGCCCGTTGTAATAATACATTTGAGGTATAGCAATGTGTAATACGCTATTATTTACTGTATATTAAACACTTATTAGTTTATAATTATTTTGTTATTGACATACCATGTACTACTTTATGGCAAATTAACTGAAACATATTTATTTTACAATGTTAATCAGGAATATTACAAATTTAATAGATTAACGTAGGTACCCCTCTGGTGTCGCGGGTGTCCATGGGCGACGGGTAATCGCTTACCGTCATGCGATGTATCTGCTCGTTTGGCTACTGTTTTTTTATAAAGTATTTTGACAACAGAACGGCGTGTCTCCGTTGAATTGTCTGCTGATGGCACGTGACCTGACCCGCGTCTGTATCTCATGGCGTATATTGGTAAAGTGAACGATTACGTATTTCTTATTACAGTTATTACTATCCTAAACCTATGTCTATTGATTAAATCAAAATCAAATCAAAATTTATTTATTTGTAAACATAGGTTAACTATAGGTCTTATACAATAATTTATGTTTCACTATGTTTTGCCATTTGGCATACAAATATAACCAAGAAGAGATGGAGCATGCACTAATTATAACAGATGTCAAACGAAAGTAATATGTTAAATGTCAAACAAAATAAGTGTACTAAATTGAAAATTATATTAATTGAATTATAAACTAAAAGTGTACTTAAAACTAAAACAACTTAAATTCAAAATATGTCGAGTAAATATTCCATTATCGAATAGTATGCTTTTTGTACCAAAAAGTCATACAGGCATTTCTTAAATTCAGTTACATTATCTATTGCAATAATATGTTTTAGCAACTTATTGTATATTTTGGGTGCCATCCCAAAGATACTTTTAGCAAGCAAAGCCGAGTTCACGGATTGGATGTAAATTTTTTCGCATCTGCGAGCACTTTTAAACATTGAAAATTGATCGATGTTGTTTTAATGTAAACCGCAGTTTCAAAAATGTATAGACATGGCAGGGTTAGCGCCACTTATGGACTATCTCGTTAACTACGTACCCTGGTGGGTGCGTAAAGTAGGTAAGCCATCGAGGGTTCGATAGGGAATAGAGGGTGTCCCATAGATGGCGCTGTTAACGCAAGTTAACATCTGCTCTGGTATCGGCATCGGCAGTTTGCCCCGGAACCTCCGAAACACCCTTCGGCCACAAGTGCACTCGATGTAACATAATAAAAGCATGTACTGTTTCAGATGAAGACCCACTTATAAAGTCGGAGGCGTGTGATGCGCCGAGTGACCCGTCGGCGGCGGGTGAGTTCACAGTTCACACCACAAGCGCCACTTTCACCATCCCACTAACCCGGGGTTAATCGGTTAAACCTGGAGTAAAACTACCCTGAATTATATTCAAAACGCAAAGACGTAATAGGAACAACGTGAAATGCGTTGTAAGAACATACTCTTGCCACCAGCCTCACGACTTAAGATGCTCTCAACCGGGCCTTTTGTAATGTCGATAAAAATATACAATAAATTGCCGGGAGAATTAAAAGAAGAATCAAGTGAAACAGCATTTATTCGCAAGCTTAAACAATTTCTATTGTCCAAATGTTATTATTCTCTAAATGAATACTTAGAAGAAATTGTAACTAATACCTAGAATTAAGTGAAACCTAGATTTATTTTATTATTATGAAAGTGCTTATCTCCTTATTTGCTGCGCCCAACAGGGTACATAATGCGATCAATAATTATATTATATTCCATCTGACCTGTGTAACAATTATGTGCAATAAATGATTGATTGATTGAGTTACCATGGTTACCAGTAAAATTTGACACTGGGTTAACGGTTTAACAGGTTAACCCCAGTTTAGTGGGATGGTGCAAGTGGTAGTGGGGGAAGTAAGTGCAGAAATGTATGGAGAATGGAGCTATATGCACTTTTGTCTCAGGCCGCTTGGCACGATTGTTCCTTGGATCATATAAGCTGATTTAATGCCGTATTAATGAGGGCTACCGTCTTTGTGCTCACCAGTTGGCGCCACTGTAGATGTAGGTCCAGAAAAACAGATCTCAAAATTCTTCTATGCTTATTTTTATAAAATCAATACGTTCTTATATACACAAAGGTATTTTAACATCTAGATGTGTAATTTTTTCAACGTCTTTTAATTTTGCATATGTTTTAGTTGGCACTTTTTTTAAACCACTAACATTTATTGAGCTATATCTATTGTTTACCATGATTAATCAAAGACGGACAAAGATTTACCACAATTATGAATAAGGAGTGAAAATTCCCCATAAAAAAGCTTGAAACCCCCCAAACTTCTATGCATTTGACATTTTGAAAGACCTCCATCTACACTAGCGCCCCTAGCGGCGAAATTAAACGCGGTAGCCCTCATTCCTCGTCGTTATGAGTGCTGCAGGTAGTAGGTGAAACAAAACGCAAGGTGGATCGCCTAGGCGTCCCTTCCCTCCTTCCTTTGTGAGGGTAGACTATACTACGCAGATACTAAAATGCTAGATTTTTCCAAACGAACTTCCATTTTATTACAAAAGCAGTATGATTGAGTAGTATCATAGAGTAACTTATACTAGAGCGGTACTGTCATAGTAAATTTTGTAACCACAGTAAATTCACTGCCATCTGTCGACACACTTTAAAACTAAAATTGAAGATTTGTAAAAATACGATAAAATGTTTTTAAATATAGATAAATGATTTATTTTATTTGCATTAATTATTTTGTTGATTTTGACCCATGTTCTTTCACTGATATGCGTTAAAATTGTTAAATAACAAACGAAACCGTCAACGCCATCTATACGACTGTAGGCCAAAACTAGTAGCGCCCTCTGAACGAGAATCAAATTTTCTTGATTTTCGAGGCACGTTTTGTCCTTAGACTGTATCCATCTATTACGGAGTTATATCTATCTTTGGTAGTATGTAGGCCAATCGTATGTACCTTCTTTTATAGTATCTAAGATGGGATCCCGTTGTTTGACATAATTATCGAAAGTCATAATGTAATGATTGTCAGATTATAGTTAGTCATAATTCTAAAACCGTTAACTTTTCAGGAGATCTGTATAATAACAAATTTTATTCATTAATATTAAGAAATATATTTAAATTGTTCGAATATAAAAAAATACTTGTGTTAAGTTTTAGAAGTCACCCCTTTCATTGAGCCCATACAGTTTGTTGAATCCCATCGTAGTCAGTCCTATCCACTATAGCCAGAGAGTTCAACTTATATTTTTATCCAGTGATGGCGGAGCCGGCGCCCACATCCGCATGCAAGCCTACGCACAGTGGAGAAAAACTATACGCTTGCGAAGACTGTGGCAAACATTTTAGAAATAAGTATACTTTAAGAAAACACATACAACACACTCATTTATCGTCCGGACCGGAACATCAAAGACATAATAGTAAGAAACTGTATAAGTGTAGCCATTGCGATTACAACTCCATTCGGAAATCAAATTTACTTGCTCACGAGAGGAGACACACCGGGGACAAACCATATACATGTAGTTACTGTGATTTTAAATGCAGTCATAAATCGACCATACGAAAACATCTAATGACGCATACAAACGAACCAAAGAAATTTAAATGTATCGATTGTAACTACGAGTGTAGCCAGAAAGGACACCTAATAAGGCATCAAATGATACACACTGGTGAAAAGCCTTTTTCATGTAGCCACTGTGATTTCAAGTGCAGTGATAAGTCAAGTTTAAAAAAACACCAAATGATTCATACTGGGGCGAAGCCATTTAAATGTAGCGATTGTGGCTACGAGTGTAGGCAGAAATCGAACCTACACAGACATCAGTTAAAACATGTTGAGAAGCCTTTAATGTAGTTACGTGATTACAAATGCAATACAAACACATCAAATGGTAGTCAGTTATTGTGACTACGAGTAAGTAGAAGGAAAACCTACTTAGATACGTCGATACACACTTGTGAAAAGCCTTATTCATGTAGCTACTGTCATTACACACGCTGATAATATTCTATAGTATGTCAAAGGACTGTCTCATTTCAAACATAGACAGAGAGAATCATACTATCTTTGTCTTACACTAGTACTAGCACCCAAAAGAAAAGGATGAGTATAGATTTCTTTTTGTTCTTATTTACTGCCAATTTGGTTTGACCAACTATAGAAGCCTATGCCAGTAATCCGGAAACGGAGCAATTTGTATTTTTTTTTTACTCCAAGGTTTCTATGTTTTTATACGTAAGTTCCACCATGTTTACAGATTTTTTTATAAATACATATAATAAAGCCTAAGAATCGTATTTTATTATTTACCGTCGTTTGTACAGTCGCCATCAGATATATTGGCGTGTAGAGGCGTGTTCAGATATTTGTTAGCACCTTGGCCGCTCCGATATATCTGATGGCGCCTGTACATCGAACAGCAATTCCATGGACACATTGTTAATGGAATTTTCAACTTTAGATGGGTGTACCATTATGGTCATGTTTGCCATTAAGTTTGATTGAAAATCCCTTTTTTACCTCATTTTTAGGGTTCCGTACCTCAAAAAGAAGAAACGGAACACTTATAGGATCACTCGTGCGTCTGTCTGTCCGTCTGTCACAACTGTTCTCCGAAACTACTGGACCAATTAAGTTGATATTTGGTATACATATGTAAGTTTGTGACCCAAAGACGGACATGTAACGTAAACAAATGAATTTTAAACATGGGGGGCCACTTTTGGGGGGTAAATAAGAAAATTAAAAAATAAAGTTTTTCAAACTATACTGTGTTACATATCAAATGAAAGAGCTCATTGTGAGCATCTCAAACGTATATTTTTTATAATTTTAGGATTAACAGTTTATAAGTTATTCAAAAAAATAGGCAAAAAATTACCATTCTCCCCCTTTATCTCCGAAACAACTGAGTATACAATTTTGAAAAAAATACATAAAATAGTTCTTTAACTATAGATGACAGGAAAACCTATTACAAATATGCAGTCAAGCGTGAGTCGGACTTAATTACTTAGTTTTTGATCCGACCCCGGGTTTTTTAGACATTTCATGCATGTTTCACATAAAAAATACATTGTTTAAGTTGTGTAATGTACGGAACCCTTGGAACGCGAGTCCGACTCGCACTTGGCCTGTTTTTTATCTATAAAACTAAAAAATTCAACTGTATTCGGATAATTACGAATGTTAAAAACCGTCAGATAATTCCGAAAAGGGCCTCTTATTATCATGGAATTTTGGGCTATTTTCATCGGATTATCGGAATTATCCGACATACGAAATTACCCGAATACCCTACTGTGTATATACTGAACGTAATAAGTATATTTATATTTCATTCTGCTTTCGAAAGATACCTCACACGTATACGTCCAATGCACAATTACCGCACTAGTGTGGTAAATTAGCACCATATATAATGTAAAGAATATGTACTTACACTTAATAATCCGCCTCTAAACCAGCCAGACTCCGATGGCTCGGGCACGTAGTCCGGATCGGTGAAGATCGTGCAGTCTGGAGAGCGTACTCTGGAGTACCAAATTGCCGAAGACCGTCTGGACGCCGTAGGTACCGCCACAGAATAAGTAATAGTACTACCGTACAGAAAGGAAACTTCCTACAAACCCGAAGTTTGACAACGGTTCAGGGTCGAATCATGCTGTCCTTTTCTAATATATGGCACTATCCCTTTCGGCTATTTAGGGTTGTCAAAATTCAAGTCATTATCTTATCTGTGGCCGTGCATGTAAAGGGACGTCAAGTTGTGCTAACCCTAATAATTGCTCGGAGCAATGCTGAGCCGAACGGAACCGAGTTTGACCGAAGCGAGGAGTTTCGCACCCCTGGTACCGCTGGAGAGACGAAGTGCAAAAAGACCTTAGCGAACTCGGCGCCTTCGACTGGACAGAGAAGCATGGCGGTCTTTGGTGTCAGAGGCCAAGATCCACTTCGGGTCGATCGCAGCAGCAGTATGTAAGTACACTTAATAATCTGAAGACCGCCTTGAGTAAGTTGTGTAATTTTCATCCTGTTCGACTTGTCATCTCTATAGATTATTTGCTTTTAGAAGTATAGGAATAATAAGTAAATCAAACAGTAAGAACTATTTGTTTAAGGATATGTATATTTTCATAAAGCTACCTTAGGGTACACTAAGACTGACTTATTCCATCATAAGTGTTTTATACATTATGCTATCTGAACATCACATCTCAAATCTGCGGCGATACAGACATTATCTTAACTGAATATATTTTCCTGCCCGCCATACTTGTTATCATGTAGCCGAATACAGTCATTTTTAGGGTTCCGTACCCAAAGGGTAAAAACGGGACCCTATTACTAATACTCCACTGTCTGTGTGTCTGTAACCAGGCTGTATCTCATGAACCGTGATATTTATTTCTGTTGCCGCTATAACAACAAATACTAAAAACTTAATTTGTACGGAACCCTCCGTGGGCGAGTCCGACTCGCACTTTTCCGGTTTTTTTATATTCTTAACACGCAGCAGCTTCGAAGGCACCGCGCACTTCGAAAATTGTGAAGATATTTCAAAAAACCAATCCTGAAAGAGCGATGAAGGTTTAGATCTCATTGTATAGGAGGATTTGCACTTGTAGTAGCAATCGCTACATTTCTAAGCTTCGTGCCATGCTTTATCTGGTGACGACGTAGGTTTGTTTTATCACGGCATTTGTAATCGCAGTCGCTGCATGTATAAGGTTTTTCACCAGTGTGTATTTTTTGGTGTGCGAGAAAGCTATCTTTTCGACCGAATTTGGAATCACAGTAGCTACACGTATAAGGCTTTTCACCTGTGTGTAGTCTGACGTGAATTTGTAACTGTGATTTATACATGAATTTGTAATCACAGTAGCTGCATTGAAAACGCTTCTCGTCAGTGTGTATCAAACTGTGTTTCTGTAAATCAGATTTCCGCCCACTCTTAAAGTCGCAACGACTACAGTGAAACGTCATCTCTATGGTGTGAATCATTTGGTGTTTTACTAAGGAACCTCGCTGCGTGCACTTGTAGTCACAATGACTACATTTGTACGGCTTTTCTCCAGTGTGTATTCTAATGTGACGTTGTAAGTGATCTTTTCTACGGGCTTTGTAATCACAGTAAGTACATCGATGCAATGGCTTCTCTCCATGTGTCATCATCTCATGTCTTTGTAAGTCAGATTTCAACCAGCACTTGAAGTCGCATTGATTACACGTGTATGGTTTGTCTGCGGTGTGAATTCGTTGGTGTGTTCGTAAGTCTCCTTTCCAACCGCTCCTGTAGTCGCAGTTGCTGCACTTGTACGGCTTTTCTCCAGTGTGTATTCTGATGTGACTTATTAAGTGACTTTTTTTACGGTTCTTGTATTCACAATAGGTACATTGATGAAAAGGTTTCTCAACAGTGCGTGTCCTCTGGTGATGTCGCAGGTTTGATGTCGATAAGTGAATGCGTTGAATGTGTTTCCTTACAATAACCTTGGTTTTGAAACGTTTGCCACAGTGATCGCAGCTATATGGCTTGTCTTCGCTGTTGACAGTCCCGTCGCCGCGGAGGCGTTCGAGCACCACGGAACGAGCCGACCCCTCCGAACAAACTGAAAAAAATAATAACAAAATGTGGTATTTTCTATAAAAAGGGACCTTATTGCCGATGGCGCTTACGCCATTATAAACGATGTTTCGATATGTGCTGCGTAAGCGCCATCGACAATACGGTCCCTTTTCATAGAAAATGCCCCAAATAATCTAGACGATTCCCACGTTTCGACTACAGATGTATCATAAAACAAGTCCCCCGCCGCGTCTGTGTGTATGTATGTATGTTCGCGATAAACTCAAAAACTACTGAACCGGATGTACATGCGGTTTTCACCTATCAATAGTGATTCTTGTGGAAGGTTTAGGTGTATAATTTGTTAAGGTTTTGTGTAACCCGTGCGAAGCCGGGGCGGGTCGCTAGTTTAAAAATAAAACTTCTCAAGCAAAGCAAAAATGTTTTTTGTACAAAAAACTGTGTAGATTATTTACGTTTAACAATTTTTTTTGCTATTGGCCACCGTTTAAGAAATAGTTACGAAAATATATAAAAAAAACACTAAGGAATTAATTTTAATTTACTTTCCCGCTTTAATATATTTTTAAACATTGTCCCTACCGAAAAAGTACGAAATCTTTCTTGTAGGCAATTGTATGTATAAGAATATTTTATTGCTATGAGCCACCGTATACAAGTTATTTACGAAAAACTAGAAAAAGGGAGCCCCCCCCCCCCCTACTCTACTTTTTTAGTATGTTGTTTATTACACCATTCCCTGTATTTCCTTCGTTTGGTGGCCTACCATCACTATTTTTAAATCTTTGTTTTATAAATTTATATGAATGTATGCAATACGTGTTTTTAAATAAATTATGTTTATGTTATGTTCATTTGGACAAAAAAAATGCATTAAGTGTTAAAAGAAAGAGCTTCTCATTGTAAAACTGTTTTGTAAAATCATTTAACTACAAGGAAAAGTAATCCTTAAATTATCTTTTAATCTCAAAGGAAAAAAATACATTTTACTTCACTACAAATGTTAAAAATGTTTTTTTCCACCCCGCTAGTCTAGTCCTGCCTTACGACGAACGAAGTAGGTACTTACACAACATGTCATCAGGCATCTCATCTACATCCAGCGTCTCTAACTTGACCGGGGGCTCGTCACCTGAAGCAAACATACAAGCTGTAAAAAATCAACTATTTAACCCTTTATAAGGCATAATGGTGTCAGAAATTATACAAAATTAAATATTATCAGTTAGAAACATAGTTCATAATCAATAAAATCTTGTGGGAAATATATTCCCTTGTAACGGCTTAAACTAGTCACACGTAACGTTACGTCCGTTGTCAAGCGATCAACGGTTGAATCAACGACCACAACTATTTAATAATAATAATAAAAAATATAAGTTTATTACCAGACACAATTTAAAATGGTACAGCGATGGAAAAAAACACAGAAACATTATGGTGTAGGTAACTTAAACTATAGATTTTTTAGTGTTTGGTAAAAGGATACCAGTCTCAACATATGCTAGGTCAGCTGGTGACGCCCAGCGTTGATTTTCAGACTGTTCCCTCTGCCAAGCATTATCCTAATATTACAAATTAATTGGTTGGAAAATTATGGTGCCATTTATTATGCATGTGCGGTATGCATGCAGCATTTAGTAGTGTGTGTGTGTATGTATGCATTAATTATTTTAAGGTTAGTAAAACAAAAACAAAGGACAACTTTATATATGAATACGAATACCGCTTTAAGCAAGATGGTTGGCGATGCGTACTCCATACGTGCTGGATGAGTTTATTGAGTCATTTTCATACTGTTCAGCTGTAAATTTATACATATTTAAAAGCAAAAAAGACTATTTAAAATTGACCATTCATATTTTTGTTATTTTATTTACTTAAAAAATAATCTTCTAGTGCGTACCAATTCTATATGAACTATACTTTAGTGTGAATACCGCTTTAAGTAAGATGGGTGGCGATGCGTGCTCCATACGTGCTGGATGAGTTGTTGTTGTGTTATTTTCATACTGTTGAGGCTTGTAATACCTATACTTGCTTTTAGGTTGTAGGAATGGCAGGGAAAGGAAGCGGAATAAAATAGTCCTTTTTGTTCATGGATAAGTATATTTTCAATCAATACTTGATATTATACACATATACAAAAGTCACTCTTTATATTTTCAAACACGCAGCAGACACGAGTCATAGTGGACACAGCGAACTTCAAAATATCTCCATCTCTGTCCCTTCAATATTGAAAGAGCGGTAGATATGTAGATCTCATTGTACGAGAGGGTCTTTACTTGTAGTAGCAATGGCTACATTTTGAGGCTTCGTCCCATGCTTCTTCCGGTGACGACGTAGATTTGATTTATCACGGCATTTGTAATCGCAGTCGCTGCATGTATAATAAGGTTTCTCACCAGTGTGTATTTGTTGGTGAGCGAGAAAAGTCTCTTTTCGCCTGAATTTGTAATCGCAATAGCTACACGTATAAGGCTTCTCGCCTGTGTGTATTCTGAGGTGAATTTGTAAGTTTGCGTTATACTTGCATTTGTAATCACAGTAGCTGCATTGAAAACGCTTCTCGTTAGCATGTATCAATTTGTGTTTCTGTAAATCAGATCTTTGCCCACTCTTGAAGTAGCAACGACTACATTGAAATGTTTTCTCCCTGGTGTGAATCATTTGGTGTATCATTAAGCAACTTTGCTGCGTGCTCTTGTAGTCACAATGACTACATTTGTACGGCTTTTCTCCGGTGTGTATTCTAATGTGACGTTGTAAGTGATCTTTTCTACGGGCTTTGTAATCACAGTAAGTACATCGATGCAAGGGCTTCTCTCCATGTTTCATCTCATGTTTTTGTAAGTCAGATTTCAACCAGCACTTGAAGTCGCATTGATTACACGTGTATGGTTTGTCTGCGGTGTGAATCCTTTGGTGTGTTCGTAAGTCTCCTTTCCGACTGCTCCTGTAGTCGCAGTTGCTGCACTTGTACGGCTTTTCTCCAGTGTGTTTTCTGATGTGACATATTAAGTGGGCTTTTTTACGGGTCTTGTATTCACAATAATCACATCGATGAAAAGGTTTCTCAACAGTGCGTGTCCTCTGGTGATGTCGCAGGTTTGATGTCGATAAGTTAATGCGTTGAATGTGTTTCCTTACAATAACCTTGGTTTTGAAACGTTTGCCACAGTGATCGCAGCTATATGGCTTGTCTTCATTAATAACAGTCGCGTCGCCGCGGAGGCGTTCGAGCACCACGGAACGAGCCGACCCCTCCAAACAAACTAAAAAAAAAAAAAAAAAAAACGATTTCCACGTTTCGGCTACAGAACCGCGTCTCTCTGTGTCTGTGTGTATGTACATGTTCGCGATAAACTCAAAAACTACTAAACGGATTTTCATGTGGTTTTCACCTATCAATAGACTGTTTTTTCAGGAAGGTTTAGTTAATTTGTTATTTGTTTGTGTGGCGAGGTGATAATAATAATACTTATTCTGTGGCAACCGCCTCCTGAGGACGTTGTCCGAACGTTTAGATTGCCGCCTCACAAATTACTGGGTAGAGGTGGTGATAGGAAGGGCTAAATAATCCATCTTGCCCCGTGTTCCTCTCTGCACGCATTGATGTCAATGTAGTAAATAGTTGTGTTTTCATGTAAGTACTAACATAGGATGTAAGCTTTTCTGATTAACTAACATAATATGGATCGAACGGTCTGAATTAAAAAAAATATATTACCGACAACCGGTGTGAATTAGGGATATGGCTGGGCTGAATATGGACAAAACATAAAATATGATTTACCTGACAATTTCTTAAAAAATATCAACACAAATGGTATCATGGAATAACACAAACTGTGCAGGCATTTTTTTAAGAAATTGACAGGTAAATCATATTTTAAGTTATGTCCCTATTCACCCCAGCCATCCCTATTCACCCCGATTGACGGTAGTTTTTTATATTCAAGTTATTGCTTACCCAACATCTCATCTCGTGTCTCCTCTTTATCCTCCATTTCTGTCTTTATTAGGACTTCATCTAAAACAAAAATAATCGTGGATCAACAATTCCCTGTTGTTCTTCTGTTCCGTTGTCTAGGGGACAATAGTGAAATAGTTTGTTAGATGAAATGTTGATTTAAACTTTCATGATTTTTTCTCATTATTATTCACAACGGCGGGACTTAATCGCGTAAAATAAGTTTTAAATTTAACTCCGACGTTTCGAGGACGGCGTTGTCCTCGAAACGTCGAATGTTTAAAATTTAGTTTTATCTACCAAATCTTACCAAGTTCAGATGTCATAAATATAAATATCATCATATCATACAACATTACACAAATTGACTAAGTTCCACCAGGCGTGGCTCACTCCGCGATTTCGTCGCGTCACTTTTTGTACATGCGGCCCACACCAATTTTGGTGTCTAGCCTTAGTACTTGCCGAGCACCATTACGGAACGGACGCCTGCTCGCGCTTGCGCCACCTAGCGGTCATATCTGTCGTAATAGACGTGTTTTTGTTAAGGAGTGAACCTTCTGTACCTAGTACTATTGTATTGTATTGTATTTATTTATTGTATTTCACATGTACATTACAGGTTTTACAAGTACTTAAGAGTACCTATATAGGTAGGTACACAAATGACACATGAAACCCTGATGGGGCTATTATTTATTCTGTCGTTCCACAAGTCCACAGTAAGCTCTATAAGGCTTGTGTTGTGGCTACTTAGCTTAGATAACGATATATGTAATATATAAATATTTATATTTTCAACCAAAAGGTACCACATTGTCGCTTGTTGATAAGGTTGATTTCTAACTGAAGCTATATGGAAATAGCGCCTTACTGACAAGCGACAATAAGTACCCTTTTGGTTGAAAATGGCACATATATGTAGCGTGCTCCACCGTAGACCACATCATCACTTACCATCAGGTGGGATCGTGGTCAAACGCCTGCCTATTCATCATAAAAAAAATATATATATATATAAATATTTATAAATACTCATATACATATAAACACCCATGACTCAAGAACAAATATTCATGTTCATTACACAAATAAACCAGGATTTGAACCCGGGACCATCGGCTACATAGGCAGGGTCACTACCCACTAGGCCAGACCGGTCATTGTCATTTAAACCAAGTACTCACGTAACATCTCCCTAGGTATCTCATCTTCATCCAGCGTCTCTGGCTTAACCGGGGGCTCTTCATCTGAAGCAAAAATAAACATTTATAAGAGCAGGCTAATCGTCCTCAGTTTAACTGAGCCAACTAGTTGAAGGCTTGGCTGCATTAGGCTGAATCTAGCCAGTTGTTTTAAAATGAGAGTGTAACTACGTTTATATGAAGAAACGAGCTTGCTGGGGACTCTTAAGGCGGTTCCCTGAGCCAGAAGGCGAAAAATCTCCTTCTATGATCATGTTTTTCTAAGAGGCGTTGATATTCGTAGACATGGAAAAAATATTTATTTATTTATTTATTATTTGTAATGCAGGCAGGCAGTTTAAACAACTAATAATCCCTGTATCCAGAGTCATAACCCGAGTTCTCAGTGTTGAGTAGAATTTGCTTTGTGCTTATTTTTTGTTATATGTAGTTCTTGACTATATTATCTTTAATAACATAGCTTCCAATACACGAATGACCCTTCGCTCGATACAATTAATTCCCAAAGTAACCTCTAACTCGGACTTTTAATCAAATTATTATGTGAATAAACAAAAAAAACCGGCCAAGTGCGAGTCGGACTCGCGCACCGAGGGTTCCGTACTTTTTTAATATTTGTTGTTATAGCGGCAACAGAAATACATCATCTGTGAAAATTTCAACTGTCTAGCTATCACGGTTCATGAGATACAGCCTGGTGACAGACGGACAGCGGAGTCTTAGTGATAGGGTCCCGTTTTTACCCTTTGGGTACGGAACCCAAAAAAGAAGAAAAAAACAATCTTAACTTAAATAGTAATTTCATAGCTATTCAATTTCGATGTAAGGTAACGTTTTTAAAATAAATAAAAATCGACCAAGTTCGATCAAAATGGACACTTGGCGCGCATGATCTTTCCCGTTCTTTCTTGCGAAATGTGACAGTGGCAGCGGCAAACCGATGGAACGGCCTTAAGTAAAAATGTTAAATATAACCTTGTGGAGTTCAGTCTCAATACGAATTCAATAATTAAATGTAATAGAGTTTTTGTTTCGTTTTATTTGATTTTATAGTGTTATAGAACGAAGTAACTATATTAAAAATCTAGAAAAATATGTAACAACATCAGAAAATTCACTGATCGAGTCCGAAGATGTCCAATCCCTAAGTAATAAATTGGAAATAATAATAGCAAAAAGTCTACAATCTACTAAAAAACCAAGCACTACCCAACACAGAGTTCTTACCAATCAAACACTTAGTCTAATTTCTAGACGACATGAACTATTGACCATGAAGCCAAGAACCAGAGAAATTAAAGAAGAATTAAAGGTGATATTCAAACAAACAAATAAGGCAATCCGAAAAGACTATGATAGCCATAGACAATCAGTAATAGAAAGGAACATGTCAAAGTTCAGAAGCTCAAAGAGAGCTTTTAAAGAACTTGCTACTTGCAAAAATTGGATACAATCTTTGAATGATGAAAAGGGAGAAACTAGGGATAGAGATGATATAGTGAAACATGCCACAACTTTCTATGCTGGACTTTACAAAAAACCATTACAGGAGGAAGAAATTAACTATAACTGTAATAAAGAAAATACTTCAGAAACAATCCCAGAGCAAATAACTATAAATGAGATCCTAAAACATATAAAAAAGATAGAGAGTTGTTAAAATACAGTGGATTCCTTCCCACGTAGGGTTAGTAGGAAACGAGGCAGTAGATAAGCTTGCTAAAACCGCTGTAATGGATGGCTCTGTACTCGATTCTATACCATATTCAAGTGAAGTAATTCCCAGAATTAAAAAAAGATGTTTACAGAAATGGGAATACCATTTTGGAGAACAAGCTTTATCAAGGGGTGTTGGAATCTGGTACAGAACAATTCAAGATAGACCCTTGTGGATACCCTGGTTTGATTCTGCCAACCTCTCTAGAAAAGTGTTAGTCTCAGCTTTCCGAGTCCGGTCCGGACACATCCCTACAAACAAATTTCTGTGCATGATGGGTGTTAAATCGTCACCACTGTGTGCAAACTGTCAGAAGACTGATGACTTGTCTCACGTGTTGTTGGAATGCGTCCGGAATTCGGACTTGAGAAAAAGAATTTTTGGTAGTCTGGGCTCCATGCACAATGGACAGATCAATTGTTGGTTGTCAGAACCTATATCGGACAAAGCAATCAGTGTTTACCATTTTATTGACCTCTCCCTTGAGTAGGGAACTATGATAGCACCCATGAGGCTGACATGTTCACCTAGAGTGTCCAAAGCCTCCATAAAAACCAGATGAAAAAAAAAAAAAAAAAACATAAAAAAATTAAAACCTGAGAAAAGCCCAGGAGCAGACAGCATCTCGAATGAAGCCCTAAAAATAGGTGCTCCAATTTTAATAACATATCTAGTAAAACTGTTCAACCTAGTTTTGAAAAACAAGGAAGTACCAAACCAGTGGTGTGAATCCAACATAACACTACTCTACAAGAAAGGGAACCCGCTTGACATCAGCAACTACAGACCTATAAGCCTACTATCAACAATATATAAACTCTTCTCATCAATAATTCTGAGTAGAATAGCTCCAAACATCGACAGAAATCAACCGGTTGAACAGGCAGGATTCAGATCACACTATTCTACAACCGACCACATCCACACCATGGAACAGGTTATTGAAAAATATAAAGAATTTAATAGGCCACTATATATAGCTTTTGTGGACTACTCGAAAGCTTTCGATAGTATAACACAGTCATCTATATTGCTTGCCCTAAAAAACAATAATATCAACAACACATATATAGACATAATAAAGAATATTTATTCAAAAAGCACAAGCAGAGTTAAACTAGAAAGGCAAGGCGAACCATTCACAATTGGGAGAGGAGTGAGACAAGGCGACCCACTCTCTCCAAAACTATTTATAGCGGTTCTGATATTTTCAAGAAAATGGACTGGAATCGAAAAGGAATATGGATATCAAACAAAAAACTAACGCATTTAAGATTTGCTGATGACATAGCCATCTTTAGTGAATCAGCAAAAGACATGGAAAAAATGCTACAAGAACTGGACTTTGAAAGCAAAAAAATCGGCCTGCACATGAATGCATCTAAAACTAAAATCATGTCCAACTACAACAAGAAGACTATCAAAATAGAGGAAAAACCCATAGATTATGTGGAAGACTATGTAGATCTGGGAAAATTAGTATCTTTCGCAACAACCAGTAATGAAAATGAAATTGATAGAAGAATAAACACAACCTGGAAGAAATACTGGGCACAAAAAGAAATTCTCAAAGGCAATTACAATCTTAACATGAAAAAGATCATAATGGACTCCTGCATTCTTCCTAGTTTGACATATGCATGCCAAACATGGGTTTACACGGAAAGAGCGAAGAACAAAATTCTATCTTGCCAGCATGCAATGGAAAGAAGTATTTTAAATTTAAGAAGAATATAAAAAACAAGAAATATAGACATAACCCATAGATTATGTGGAAGACTATGTATATCTGGGAAAATTAGTATCTTTCGCAACAACCAGTAATGAAAATGAAATTGATAGAAGAATAAACACAACCTGGAAGAAATACTGGGCACAAAAAGAAATTCTCAAAGGCAATTACAATCTTAACATGAAAAAGATCATAATGGACTCCTGCATTCTTCCTAGTTTGACATATGCATGCCAAACATGGGTTTACACGGAAAGAGCGAAGAACAAAATTCTATCTTGCCAGCATGCAATGGAAAGAAGTATTTTAAATTTAAGAAGAATACAAAAAACAAGAAATATAGACATAACCCATAGATTATGTGGAAGACTATGTATATCTGGGAAAATTAGTATCTTTCGCAACAACCAGTAATGAAAATGAAATTGATAGAAGAATAAACACAACCTGGAAGAAATACTGGGCACAAAAAGAAATTCTCAAAGGCAATTACAATCTTAACATGAAAAAGATCATAATGGACTCCTGCATTCTTCCTAGTTTGACATATGCATGCCAAACATGGGTTTACACGGAAAGAGCGAAGAACAAAATTCTATCTTGCCAGCATGCAATGGAAAGAAGTATTTTAAATTTAAGAAGAATACAAAAAACAAGAAATATAGACATCCGCAAGAGAACAAAAATAACAGATGCCCTGCAGTTTAGTCTGAAACAAAAGTGGAGGTGGGCAGGTCATGTAGCAAGATATCAGGATCAAAGGTGGACAAATCTTGTAACAAAATGGCCAGGCCCAGCTGGAAAGAGAAGAGCGGGAAGGCAAAGAAAAAGATGGGCAGATGACATTGTACAGGCTGCGGGAAAAAAATGGATGGATGTTGCCACCGACAAAGAGAGGTGGAGACAGATGGAGGAGGCTTATACCCTTGGGGACCACTAATGTGGGATAAAGCTAAATAATAATAATAATTTGATTTTATAATAAAATATATTAAAATCCCATCTTTTTTTAAACGTCATAGTCCTAGAGGCCTCTTGTTCATTTTTTTCCACATAATAAATATTTGCTGTACGAAACTTACGGAAAACTGTACGGAACTTATGTACGAAATATCATTTGATATTTACTACCAGTCGCTTTTCGGTGAAGGAAAACATCGTGAGGAAACCGGACTAATCCCAACAAGGCCTTAGTTTCCCCTCTGGGTTGGAAAGTCAGATGGCAGTCGCTTTCGTAAAAACTAGTGCCTACGCCAATTCTTGGGATTAGTTGCCAAGCGGACCCCAGGCTCCCATGAGCCGTGGCAAAATGCCGGGACAACGCGAGGAAGACGATGAATAAATATTTGCTGTCAGTCCTGAACCGACTATTTAGATCTCTATGGAATGTCAGAATACTCTGCGCGAGCATTCAAATTTGAAAGCGGGGGCATCTAAAAATTTTGTACCGAAATATGTGTATCGGTGTTTATTACTATAGTAACTTACTTAATGCTGGGACTGAAGGGTGAATTTTATTATGTACAAAATTTGGTACCGCAGGATATATTGACATGTGGGTAGATTAGGAGATCTGCGGGTACCCTCAGTTCGGTTCTAGCTAGCAAGCCATCACGTACGTAACACTATTATTATCAATTCAAATTGGACTGTCAATTTTCTTGTATAGTTGACCGCTAGAGGATAAACTAGGTAGTTTTTGTCCCAAAACTCGGCTACCTTTTACTAGAAAATCATTGCACGGTTTTTTTATCAACCATCTGACACTGGTAGACCTATAAATTAAATTAAATTAAATTAAATATTCGTTTATTTCAGGCCTGGGGCCCATAAAAATGTTGTTAGTAACAATGCCTTACTCTATATTAGTATTTACAACAAGTAATAACAATTAAATCCTTATTGATTAAAAGAAAATGCAAATAAATACTACAAAAATTTATAATTACAAAAATAATAATAATAATTCACAAAATAAAAATTTACACAAGCCCAAGCATTATTTGCCTCCATTTGTCATAAATGGGGCAGTCAAATAGATTTGCCATAAGTTATTAAGTTTAAGTGTGGACCTAAGTCTAATTACGGGGCGGTGCAGACTCTGTATGGGGGCAGAGGAGAGGCCCTTGCACATCCTCACAGAGTGCCCCTGCCTAATGGGTACTCGTGACTTAATCCTGGGTGGACATTTGTTGCGCCCGGAGGAGTCAAAGTCTCTCGAGATCAAAAAGATCCTGCAGCTGTTTGAAGTTGGCGATCACAATAGTAGGTGGCGATCACAATAGATCAGAGATGGTCGCAGTGATACATAGGCTTTGGAGCCCTACATAGCCCCTAACACAAAGAAGAAGTCTAATAACAGCTTTTTACATTATTCTGATACTCACTCAATAAAGGGTCCTCACTTGCCCCATCTTCGTCCTGCATTTCCAGCTTAACTGCAGGTTCTTCTAAAACAAACATAATTATAAAATCACATCACCTTTTTTTTTCAAGATTTAAAATATTCTTATTTAAGTATGTTTCACTTAGCAACTGTTATGTTCAAACAGTGATTTTAACATAGCCAAATAACAGCTCTATTGGGCAGGGCTCAGAACCGGTTTTTTTTAAATCCCAAAATAGCCCAATATTTTTAATTCTTTTATGCTCTTTACGTAGGACTGACTCATGTATTTAGGTAACAACATCCCATTAAAAACGAAATAATAAACCAAAGAACGAAAAAGAATGTAATAGTACCGGTATTTTTTGTATGAAGAAAAAACCAGTTCCGAGCCTTGCTATTGGGCAGTTGACCCCTAGCTTTTGCTTGTGTATAAGGTGCAGCATTGTATAATCAAAGTGTGATTGTAACATTGTTATTTATTGAACAGTTCTACAGAACTTAAATGGAATAAGCGGTATGCTACCTTTGACACTCGCTCCCTGCAGCAGTGCCTGTAGCTCCGCCTGGATGCTTTGCACTTGCAGCTTGAAGTCGCTCGCGTCTCGCAGGCGGCCCACACACGCCGAGCAGATGCCGCACGAGCCCGAGCCAACCACTACCAGCTGCACATTCAATTAAGGAAAGACATCAGAAAAAAAGCACTTCGCATTCCCTTTACACAATTATAACGTCACCAATAGTTACTCACATGTATATTGAAGCACTGGTTGATCATGTCGGCATATATCTCCGTTTTGTCGAGATGTGTGTACGGCGTCGTCAGGTCCTTGTCCGGAGGACACCGCAAGCAGCAGCGACACGCTTGCATTAAGTCCATCACGGCAACCGTGCGGTGCGCAAGAAAGTTCTAATGGTGACAATGGTCCCAAAAGTAATGCAACTTGCAATATTTAACTGATTTAACAAAACAAACAAGCGTACTGAGAACGCTAATCTTAACCTTCACTTCACTCTTTTCACTCTTTTGTCTATGGCAACCGCAACCGCGCACGCGCAGTAAAGCACAATTCTGCCAAAAACGAGTATCGAGCTTGTATAGTTTGTCAAAAGACTGTCTCATTTCAAACATAGATAGGGAGACTCATACTATCTTTGTCTTACACTAGTACACTACTAGTAGTAGTAGTACTAGCACCCAAAAAAAAGGAATAGTATTTTTTCTTACTTACTGCCAATTTGGTTTGACTAACTATAGTATATCATAGACATAGTATATACAAGTAGTTATAGACGCGCCACCGAGCGACCGGGGATAAGAGAAAGAATATTCATATAAAATTTGGGCAGCATAGGATTTGCATCACACGTTATTTTCTCTTTCCTCTTGAGAAGAGTGTGTTGTATATACTATGTCTATGGCTTCACACGCCTGACATGAGGGTAGATCAATAATCCACGAAAATGATGGTACAGTCTGGCAAAAAAGAGTAAAAATTAAAAAGTGACAACACTGTAGTGTCGTCCCGTTTTTCTTAGATTGATTTGAAAGGGAGGACACTACAGTGTTGCCACTTCTTAATTTCTATTTTTTTTGCCAGACTGTAATGACATTGACAGTTGAATCATAGTTGCATGTTAGTTGCATGCTTAACCAGCAAAATATGTCACTGTACGGGAATAATTTTCCAATATCACCTTTACTTGTTCTACCATATTTTAAGCAAATAAAAGAATTTTGTTTTGTTTGTTTGTTTGAATATAAACACGCCATCTATCGTATCACATCTAAACTTCTACACCACTGACCTGCACTGACGTGTAGTTTGCGTGAAACGAAACGCGAACTTGACAGATGTATTATTGACAGCTGACATGGGCACTGTGTGACTGTGACACAAGAACACTCCCGTATTCCGTTCATGGGTGTGCTTCTACAAAATTTATTATTCCATCCAATTTTCGTAAGTGTGAATAGTGAATTAAACCAAGGAAACCTCAACATCGTGAATGAAAACGTCCTTTAAACTGCTCAAGAAATCAATTACTTCAATCGTCAATACACCAGATCACTCGGTAAGTGTTTTTCGAAATTATTTTGTAATAACTGCAAGATTATATGTTTTGAGGAAAGGAATGCAGTTTACACGTAATAAGTGAGAAGAGTAAACAAATTGGCTCAGCTGTGTTTGTATTTAAGACGTTATTGTCAATAAGATTGTGGTTATGGACCGAAATAGATTCAAGTTTATACCTTGACCTAGCTACCAGCATTGGTATTTCGACTGCGGTACTGCGCAGACCGACTTTATTCGAAATTCGAAATATATAACATTCGATACGCGTTTTTTTTTTTTAATCAAACTTCAGTGAATAGTTTTTGTGCCAGATACTATGATTTTGTGCAAAATTAGTGTGTTGAATTAAAAATTAAAGAAATCGTTTTGAATGCAATTAGAATGTGACTTCTGAGAGAATTTCGTGAATTGATAGCATATTGAGGCTAAATATTTTAAAACATCAAATGTAAACATGTTGACATTAACAGAATTGCCACCTGTATCAAGGTTATCCTAATTTTAACCAAGTGACCTGCCATTGCAGTCAAAACATTTAAATGTTATGTCTTTACTACAAGGAGTCCATGTTTAATTAACTACATCTTTTAACCCATAACCCCAATCTAAAGAAAGGAGTGTTAAGTTGTTTGTCTCCCAAACAGATGAACCTGTTGTAACTTGTTGTTGTTTAATAAAATAATACGAGTTTTGAGGGAAAAACAAAAAGAATATATTTTAAAAACTTAAATGAAGATTAACATGAAACATAGCTAGTCGCGTAAGTATGGCAAGAGATCCCCTAGAACTCGAGAAACTTCATGCGCTGCGTCGTGCGTATTGCATATGGTAAAATAGCAGGCGCTTACGTTTGTGGCCTATTTCCAACATTGTTGTTGTAATTTTAAATTAAAAGTCCTATTTAAGGTGTGTATTTGGTGCATATGTGTCAGGGTTTTCACACGCCTTTATTTAGCTTCACTGTATACAGGGTGGAAAAAAATAATGGGTTCTGGAGGCTGAACTGCCTTAAAACCTTAACTTAGTTCTTTTTACTTAAAGAATTAGAACATTCTTTTATTTTTAAAAAGAAATAAAACTACATTCAAAGATTTTTCATTTTTTTTTTCAGTTTTGTTTGTCAAAAAATATTCTTTAGTACTAAATATTCGCTTTATGGATATTTTGTACGACAGACAAGTGTAAGACCTAATGTTTCTTGGAGAAATATTATCATTAACATTAACTGTATGGACTAGTAGAATAAAATAGTGAATGTTTATTTTTTTTAATTTTTAGTCTGTAAGATTCCCGGGTGAGATAAGCGATTTTAAAAATATCTTTGAATGCATTTTTTTTTTTTAATAAAAGAATGTTTCCTTTAAGTAAAATGAGCTAACTTAAGGTTTTAAGGCACTTTCCCTCCAGGGCCCATAAATAATAAAATAAAATAAAATAATAATTAAATAATTAAGTATGAAGAACATTTATTTTCAAGTTTCTAATTGTGACACAGACAAAATGACAGGCAAATGGTAATTTTTGGACCTATAAAAGCGTGCAAACAGCCCAAAAGTACCAGGCTCGCATAAGTCACGGAGAGCTAACGTGAATGATGGCAGTGCGCGGTATGGCGTCGTTCGCCGCGCAGGCGGCGCTGCGGTCGCGCTGGTCCAGCCTCATCGAGTCCACCAGCGTCGACGTGCCGGGCGAGGTCACGGATGGCGTCCGCTCAGTCGTCGGATGGCTTAAACAGGCCTGTTCCTATATGCTTTCCGCGTTTAGTTTTCTTTACACATTTAGGCTTGGCACATAATTGTAATATTTAACTTTAGGAGTCCCTGGATGCTTTTTATATTCGTTATTTGAAAGTAGAGTTTCAAATAACGAATATGTAATTTTAGGGGTTTCTTTCTCGATGTCGTAATTTTTAGTATTATCGTTGTGGCATGATCTTATACGCTTTCTACGTTTAGTTTTCTTTAAACATTTAGGCTTTTCACAGCACATAATTGTAATATTTGACTTTAGGAGTCCCTGGATGCTTTTTATATTCGTTATTTGAAAGTAGAGTTTCAAATAACGAATGTGTAATTTTAGGGGTTTCTCTCTCGATGTCGTAATTTTCAGTATTATCGTTGTGGTATGATCTTATACGCTTTCTACGTTTAGTTTTCTTTAAACATTTAGGCTTTTCACAGCACATAATTGTAATATTTGACTTTAGGAGTCCCTCGATGCTTTTTATATTCGTTATTTGAAAGTAGAGTTTCAAATAACGAATGTGTAATTTTAGGGGTTTTTTTCTCGATGTCGTAATTTTCAGTATTATCGTTGTGGCATGATCTTATACGCTTTCTACGTTTAGTTTTCTTTAAACATTTAGGCTTTTCACAGCACATAATTGTAATATTTGACTATAGGAGTCCCTGGATGCTTTTTATATTCGTTATTTGAAAGTAGAGTTTCAAATAACGAATGTATAATTTGTAGGGGTTTCTTTCTCGATGTCGTAATTTTCAGTATTATCGTTGTGGCATGATCTTATATGCTTTCTACGTTTAGTTTTCTTTACACAATTTAGGCTTTTCACGGCACATAGTACGACGGTTAATAGGTAGTTCGGTGTCCCGACAACACGCAAATATATGAGCCAGGGTTACCAAATGCGAGTAGGTAATTTTGTTACAAGCGTTTTGTCACAGAATAAATAATACTATTACCGTACACAAAGGAAACAGTGGATAGTTTTGCACATTGTAGTTTTTCCTCAGTCACCCCTTGACCACGGACGCTGTAAAGGGTTCGAAACGGCGGGATGTATTACAAATTCAATATGTGGTATTTTCTTTAAAAAGGGACCTTATTGTCGATGGCGCTTACGCCATTATTAACGATGCTCCGATATGAATACAATGCCGCGCGACGCTGTGCGGATATGCTGTTTTCATAGTTTTATTTCATGAGTAACTATCACGATAACCGAAAACAATATATTATTACATTAATAAGTTATAAAAAAAAACTAGAAATAACCAAAATACCTATTATGTTAAACGGCTCCATACATCTAGTATTACGTTCGTTAAGTAATTTAATTGTCTACGGTAAGAGATAGAAATAGGTATAATTAATTATTCACATGATTAATCCAGTGGGGACACTCCTCCTCTCGGGCAAACTCGGCTCCGTTCGGATCAGCATTGCTCCGAGCAATTATTAGGGTTGGCGCAACTTGACGTCCCTATGCGTGCACGACCACAGATAAGATAATGACCTGAATTTTGATAACCCTAAATAGCCGAAAGGAATAGTGCCATTAGTAAGGGACAGCATGATTCGACCCTGAATCGCTGTCAAACTTCGGGTTTGTAGGAAGTGTCCTTTCTGTACGGCAGTACTATTACTTATTCTGTGATTTTCGCGTATTTACCAATCAAACCAGTTGACAACCCTACCTACTGAATGGGTGTAAATTGCCATCTGAGGACGCCAATAACTCGACCTTGACCATTGGTTATTTCGCACTTCGCTGTCCCAATATTACAGGGTTCTATGTTTCACTTTTATCGAACTAAAATTTGAACTTTATCATAGTGACATTAAGTCGAATTTCAACTATCTTGAAAATGTAACATAAAACCCTGTAATATTGGGGCAGCGACTTGTCAAACGTCCCCAAACTACGTTTTAGGCCCTATGTCTGGGCAGTAAGGTTCAATGTTGTGTATATCTTGACCTTGAATGCACCGGGGGGGGCCATATCGCTGCCCTAATATTACAGGGTTCTATGTTTCACTTTTATCGAACTGAAATTTGAACTTTATCATAGTGACATTAAGTCGAATTTCAACTATCTTGAAAATGTAAATTCCTGTGAAATGTAACTATATTTTGTGTGAGTAATGTGTTGACATGTAAAATACTTCTATTTATCAATAAAAGTTTGATTGATTGATAACATATAGATCCCTGTAATATTGGGGCAGCAATATTTCGCATATTGCTATGTATTTTTAGTTCTAGAATTGTTCTATGTTTTTGATGTCTATAAATGCATATGTAGCTGGTTTTTGCAATATTAAGTGGTTGGTTATGAATTACTTTTGAATGTGTAGAATTGTAGATAGATACCTACTGAACAACTGGTTCTTTCCTGTGGGATAGCTAAACTTTATTTTTGGTACTTGTATGATCTACGCAGAGTATGGCTAAAAGTTGTAAAACATCTTGTCTCATTGTGGAAAGGGCTTATAATTACCACAACAATTCCATGCATTATTTGAATTATTAGTTGAATTATTTGATTAGGAATTAAAGAGTGACCCAGGCGACCGTTACCATGACAATGAATAACCAAAGTTGATTCATCCATATATGTATTTTAGATAAATGTGTGATTTACAGACATAGAAGTTTTTGTGGCAAAAACTAGTGTTTGAGAAAATGAAACATCGATAAATCTGTTATCAATAAGTCATCATCTTCCTCGCGTTGTCCCGGCATTTTGCCACGGCTCATGGGAGCCTGGGGTCCGCTTGGCAACTAATCCCAAGAATTGGCGTAGGCACTAGTTTTTACGAAAGCGACTGCCATCTGACCTTCCAACCCAGAGGGGAAACTAGGCCTTGTTGGGATTAGTCCGGTTTCCTCACGATGTTTTCCTTCACCGAAAAGCGACTGGTAAATATCAAATGATATTTCGTACATAAGTTCCGAAAAACTCATTGGTACGAGCCAGGGTTTGAACCTGCGACCTTCGGATTGCAAGTCGCACCAGCGCTTCGGTAATTATAACTTACTATTGAATTCATGCAATTACTTACAGTAGGTACTTTTCTTTATAGAAATTTGATTTACAAATATATATATGTACATCAAATGATACAATTACGTAGCTCTTTCAGAAAACATATATGATTTTTGTCTTTATGTGTCATGTCAACAACTACAGAAAAAAGTTAATTGACTTTAATTCGGCTATGGGTGTCTTTTGACCAGTCCTCATAGATTTTAGGCCAATTGTTTTGAGGCCGGTTGTAAACGTAAATCCTTCAAGACTAGAGACTTATATGTCTGCACTGGCTTTGCGTTGACTTATGCCGTTATACCTAAACGCATTATAAGCCTCAATTAGCTATTATTAGTTTGCCCTAATCTGTCATTTTTACTTATGTATTTAGAAAGGATATGTGCCATTTACAACCAAAAGGGTACTTATTGTCGCTTGTCAGTAAGGCGCTATTTTCATATAGCTTCAATTTGAAATCAACATTAGCAAATCAACCTTGACAAGCGACAATGTGGTACCTTTTGGTTGAAAACGTCACATATGTCCAGCAGTGGACGTCTTTCGGGTGATATGATGATGATGATTTAGAAAGGGATAAAACACAAATTAACTATGAAATAAAACTATGAAAACGGATTATATCGCGTATATTGAATTTATAATTCATCCCGACGTTTCGAACTCTTTACAGCGTTCGTGGTCAACGGGTGACTGAGGAAAAATTACAAAATGCAAAAATACCCACATGCTAAAAAAATAATGAACAATCATAGACTACAAACTTTAAGGCTGGTTGTACATGCAAAATCGGTTCATAAGGCTAGTTATACACTATAATTATTTTTCAAGTAAAGATATATATTATATACGCGATAAAAAAAAAAAAAAAAAAAACATTACATTTATTTCATGAGTAACTATCGCGGTAACCGAAGACAATATTACAAATTAACTAATTGAGGCTTGTACAGTTTTAATAAGGGGGTAAAGTTACTAATTTGCGTATGTTTTGACAGGCGTCGTTAGAAGTACGCCAGGTTGGTCGGCGCGCGGTGAGCCAACTCTCTGGCCGAGGCATGGACGATGTGCTCATCATCCACTACAACGATGTCTACAACATTGAACAGACCACTAGTAAGTATGTGTAAACAGGCGTTACAAGTACGCCGGGTTGGGAGGCGGTGAGCCAACTCCCTGGAGGCATAGATGTGCTCATCATATACTACAACGATGTGTACAACATTGAACAGACCACTAGTAAGTATGTGTTACAGGCGTTACAAGTACGCCGGGTTGGGCGGAGGTGAGCCAACTCCCTGGAGGCATAGATGTGCTCATCATATACTACAACGATGTGTACAACATTGAACAGACCACTAGTAAGTATGTGTAAACAGGCGTTACAAGTACGCCAGGTTGGGCGGCGGTGAGCCAACTCCCTGGAGGCATAGATGTGCTCATCATCCACTACAACGATGTCTACAACATTGAACAGACCACTAGTAAGTATGTGTAAACAGGCGTTACAAGTATGCCAGGTTGGGCGGCGGTGAGTCAACTCCGTGGAGGATAGATCTGATGTGCTCATCATTCACTAGAACGATGTGTACAACATTGAACAGACCACTAGTAAGTATGTGTAAACAGGCGTTACAAGTACGCCAGGTTGGGCGGCGGTGAGTCAACTCCGTGGAAGCATAGATATGTGCTCATCATTCACTAGAACGATGTGTACAACATTGAACAGACCACTAGTAAGTATGTGTTGATAGGCGTTAGGAGTACGCCGGGTTGGGAGGCGGTGAGTCAACTTTCTGGAGGCATGGATGTGCTCATCATTCACTAGTACGATGTGTACAACATTGATCAGACCACTAGTAAGTATGTGTTGAAAGACGTTAGGAGTACGCCAGGTTGGGAGGTGGTGAGCCAACTTTCTGGAGGCATGGATGTGCTCATGATTCACTAAAATGATGTCTACAACATTCCGATCACCGGTAAGTGATGTTAAAACAGGCGTAAAAAGTACGCTAGGTCATATTTCACCGTCTAAATAGCAACATTCTTGTTTTCCATACTTCGTCGTGTCGTCGAAGTGATCGTGTCGTCACAATCAAGAATGGTTAAGTAAGGGACGTTTCGCGCGTGGAGTACGATTGTCAGACTTTGACATGTAATTTCCGACTGTTTTATTGCTTTAATACAATGGGCCCCAAATAGACATTAGATCCCTTGAACCTGATCGACTGATGCTAATAAAAACTGGTCATCTAGCCCGTGGGTCAGCAAACTTTTGAGATAAAGAGCCAACATCATTCAGCAGCAGCAGATTTGTACAATCACCAGTTTTAGGAAGCTCAAAGGGTCACAAATGTTGATTTCGGGTCTCTCAAAAAATAACTCTCGTGTTCATTTTTAGAGTTCCGTACCCAAAGGGTAAAAACGGGACTCTATTACTCCGTCTGTCCGTCTGTCTGTCTGTCACCAGGCTGTATCTCATGAACCGTGATAGCTAGACAGTGGAAATTTTCACAGATGATGTATTTCTGTTGCCGCTATAACAACAAATACTAAAAAAGTACGGAACCCTCGGTGCGCGAGTCCGACTCGCACTTGGCCGGTTTTTTTTTGGGTCAATTATACGGTTACGCCTTGTGATTCTTGCGACATTTAGGGTTCTAGCTAATTGGTGATTCCATAGCGTAAGTATTGAACAACCAATTTAGCCAGGACCCTGAATGGCTCAACGATCACGGAGCGTGACCGTAACCGTACCTTGCGAGCCGTGGTTTACCGACCTCTGACTGAGTCTATTGTCTGTTATTTCAGAAACGGAGCCGGTGGGCGGAGCCCTACGCTTCAGCACGGCGGTGAAAGCCATGCAGCACTTGAATCCATTGGTGCTGTTTAGTGGAGACGTGTTCTCGCCTAGCATGCGTAAGTAACTGGGTTCTCTAACTTTTGGTCACTCAAAGTTCAAAGCATTTATATGTTCAGTCGTAAATTTCTGTTCTTGAGTAATATGCTTTCTCGGTTCTTACCGTTGTGTTGTTGTGTGTCGTGATGTTTTTCTCAAAAAACATTGTCCTCGCACTTACGTTATTTATATTCGGCGGTATCTTGTTGTATAGAAGCGCTGGTGGCCTAGCGGTAAGAGCGTGCGGCTTTCAATCCGGAGGTCGCAGGTTCAAACCCCGGCTCGTACCAATGAGTTTCTCGGAACTTATGTACGAAATATCATTTGATATTTACTACCAGTGAGGAAACCGGACTAATCCTAACAAGGCCTAGTTCCTCTGGGTTGGAAGGTCAGATGGCAGTCGCTTTCGTAAAAACCAGTGCCTACGTCAATTCTTAGGATTAGTTGTCAAGCGGACCCCAGGCTCCCATGAGCCGTGGCAAAATGTGGATAACGCGAGGAAGATGATGGTATCTTGTTGTATATTTTGTGTCCACGTCCCTTGGGTCACTATTTATAGCAACAGTGTTGTATATTTTGTGTCCACGTCCCTTGGGTCACTATTTATAGCAACAGTGTTGTATATTTTGTGTCCATGTCCCTTGGGTCACTATTTATAGCAACAGTGTTGTATATTTTGTGTCCATGTCCCTTGGGTCACTATTTATAGCAACAGTGTTGTATATTTTGTGTTCATGTCCCTTGGGTCACTATTTATAGCAACAGTGTTGTATATTTTGTGTCCACGTCCCTTGGGTCACTATTTATAGCAACAGTGTTGTATATTTTGTGTCCACGTCCCTTGGGTCACTATTTATAGCAACAGACGTATAAAACGGTCACTGTTAAAATTTCTTGTATCATTTGTTTCAGTAAGCACATATACTAAGGGAGAACAGATGGTGCCAGTTTTAAACGAAATTGGAACACATTGTGCTGTTTTTGGAAACCATGATTTTGGTAAGTGATAGAAATTTAATCAATAAATGAAAATCATGAATTAAAACTATGAAAACGGATTATATCGCGTATATTGAATTTATAATACATCCCGACGTTTCGAACCCTTTACAGCGTTCGTGGTCAACGGGTGACTGAGGAAAAATTAGTGCAAAGTGCAAAAATACCCACATACTAAAATAATGAACAATCATAGACTATAAACTTTAAGGCTGGTTGTACATGCAAAATCGGTTCATAAGGCTAGTTATACACTACAACCGATACCGAACCGATGAACCGATTTTGCATGTACAACCAGCCTTAAAGTTTATAGTCTATGATTGTTCATTATTTTAGTATGTGGGTATTTTTGCACTTTGTAATTTTTCCTCAGTCACCCGTTGACCACGAGCGCTGTAAAGGGTTCGAAACGTCGGGATGTATTATAAATTCAATATACGCGATATAATCCGTTTTCATAGTATTTCATGAGTAACTATCGCGGTAACCGAAGACAATATTAAATGAAAATCATTCAATAAATGATATGATATGATATGATCGTCATTTGTGACGAAAAGGAAAAGGTACTACATTGTCGCTTGTTGATAAGGTTGATTTCTAATTGAAGCTATATGGAAATAGCGCCTTACTGACAAGCGACAATAAGTACCCTTTAGGTTGAAAATGGCACATTTACATATTTATATTTTACAAAAAAAAATACAGGTTTATTTATTTATTTATACTTTATTGCACATAAAATAAGTACAAATGGTGGACTTAATGCCTTAAGGCATTCTCTACCAGTCAACCACTGGGCCAAAAAGAGACGTTTGTTGGTGGTTTATGTGATCAAATGGTATTTTGCGTTACAGACTTTGGCCTAGAAGTCCTCTCAGGGCTAGTCGCTCAATGCAACTTCCCCTGGCTGATGTCCAACGTGATAGACAATGAGACAGGCCGTCCCCTGGGTGACGGTCGCATCACTCACGCTCTCCTGTGCAACGGGCATAAGATCGGACTCATAGGGCTCGTGGAACAGGTGAGGGTGTCCCCTGGCTAACATGAGAGACGAGAAACTACCCTCGTTTTCGGCATTATTGTCAAATGATGGGTTGCACACTGATGGCACGTGGGTGGAAATCGAAAAACCAGCACGTGTCTCTTATGGCGTCTATTGGTAAAGTGGACGAGTAGGTACATCTTTCTTATTACCAAAGAGGATACAAAAGGATAGAGCGGTACTGTCATAGTAAATTTTTTAGCCACAGTAAATTCACTGCCATCTATCGACACACGATTAAAACTTAAAATAATAATTTCAAAAAATGTATTTATATATGGATAAATGATTTTTTTTATTTGCAATATTTGCATTAATTATTTTTATATTATTTTGACCCATGTTCTTTCACTCATATGCGTTAAAATTGTTAAATAACAAACGAAACCGTCAACGCCATCTATACGATAGTAGGCCAAAGGTAGTGGCGCCATCTGATCGAGAATCAAATTTTCTTGATTTTCGAGGCACGTTTTTTCCTTAGACTGTATCCATCTATTACGGAGTTATATCTATCTTTGTTATTACTATCTTAAACCATATTTATTGCCGCCTTCTCTTGAACTACGAGTAGAGGAAGTCCCATAGATGGCGCTGTTAACGCGAGTTAACACACAATATTCACTACGTCATTCGCTACCGGTTCGTCCACACTGACCACCGACTGTGAGTCACAGTCTGTGACTAATATGCTAAAGTAACTCTGTCTGACTAGACATATATCGGGATATGGATCGTGATTACCTTTTGTATCGTTTGGGTTCATCCATTAATTACGTCACACGAATTTTGAGGTTTTTTGACCCCTCCCCCTCCTTGTCACACTTGGTCACACTTGGCAAACCTCTCCCTCTGATGTGTCGTCACATTTTTCAATGAAATAGGCAAATCGAATTAAGTATTATTAATATTTTATCAAAATATTTTTGACAAAAGAAATATTAGTAATTTTATAACATAACCCAAAACAGATTAGGAAAGAAAATTAAACGGTTATCGTTCCAAAAACTTGTTATTTAACTGTACAGCGAATAAAATAATTTAAATAAGTTAATGTGACATCACAATGTTTGTGACTCCCCCTCCCCCTTGTCACAACATGTCACATTTTCTTGACCCCCTCCCCCCCTAAACGTGTGATGTAATTAATGGATGACCCCAAAGCGGGCAGAAGCTAATCGCATAGAGTAACTTATACTAGAGCGGTACTGTCATAGTAAATTTTGTAACCCCAGTAAATTCACTGCCATCTGTCGACACACTTTAAAACTAAAAATAAATATTTATAAAAATACGATAAAATGTATTTAAATATGGATAAATGATTTTTTTTATTTGCATTAATTTGTTTTATGATTTTGACCCATGTTCTTTCACTGATATGCGTTAAAATTATAAATAACAAACGAAACCGTCAACGCCCTCTATACGAGTGTAGGCCAAAACTAGTGGCGCCCTCTGATCGAGAATCAAATTTTCGTGATTTTCGAGGCACGTTTTTTCCTTAGACTGTATCCATCTATTACGGAGTTATATCTATCTTTGCTAGTAGTTAATATTTCCACTAATATAACAGTTAATATTGTTACCCGTTAATTGCCACTGGTTAATAGTTAATATTGCCGCTAGTATAATATTTAATTTTGTTTGCAGGAGTGGCTGGAGACGCTGGCGACGATAAACCCGGAAGAAGTGACCTTCATAGATTTCCTACAGGCCGGGGCCAAACTATCGGAGCAACTTAAACAAGAAGTAAATACTTCCCCGTTAAGCTAAAAACAGTTATTTCTATTCAACTGTAGTGGTTGAATTAAGATTTCGTATATGTAACAATAATTTTCATGTATGGACTCCCAACTCAACTATAATATTCATTTCGATACGCTGTAGTCAACTATAAAAGAATTTGACCAATCACGTGCCGCCGCGCTCCCATATAAAAGACATAAACGCGTGACTATTTTTGTCTACTGAGATACTTCTCAATTTTCATTAATTATTTAGGTTTTATCATCATCATCATCATGTCAGCCGATAGACGTCCACTGCTGGACATAGGCCTAGGTTAGGTTAACTTAGATTAGGTTTTATAGTAAAACAGTATTATTTTAGATGACTCGTAGAAAAAGTATTGTGTACAATAGTGATATAATCAAGCTTTTCAATCTTGTACCTTACTTAGGCAACTCAGCAAACTTCGTTGCCTAAACACGATACTCGACTGAAAAGCTCTCTATTATATCGCGATTGCATAAAATACTATTTTAATGAAAATTAAATGTGAACGTGTACCTTTAAATCTTAAACTAAGAGCTCCGTTTCTAAGTTCAGATGTTTTTGAGATATGTAGGTACTGCCTCTTAGATTAGGAACGCAGAATACAACACCATTTTTAGCGTTTAGTACCTCAAAATTTTAAAATAGCTAGTTATTTTAACTATTGCTTGAGAATAAAAATTACTGCCTTAAAATTACTGCGTTTAAGAAGTGTAACGCTCTTACGATAGATGTCGCTAGGGTCCCCGAGACCCATATAGTGGGAAGATTTGCTGACTATGGATGAGGTCTTGGTGGCTCAGTTGGCAGAGCGCTGGAGTATCAATCTAGATGCCGTGAGTTCAAGTCTCACTCAAGGCAGTAATTTTTAGGGTTCCGTTCCCAAAGGGTAAAAACGGGACCCTATTTCTAAGACTCAGCTGTCCGTCTGTCTGTCACCAGGCTGTACCTCATGAACCGTGAATAGCTAGACAGTTGAAATTTTTACAGATGATGTATTTCTGTTGCCGCTATAACAACAAATAGTAAAAAAAGTACGGAACCCTTGGTGCGCGAGTCCGACTCGCACTTGGCCGGTTTTTTTAGGTTTAGTACCTAAATAGCTAATTATTTATTATTATTGCGTGAGAAACTAATTTACACGTGGGTATTAGGGAATGCAAACTGGTTTTTATTTGTATGATACAATTAAAAACCGGTTTGCATTGCCTAATATAAGTGCCCTTGTGTGCCGTGGGACTTAGTCAACCTGTGTAAGAATGTCCTATAATATTTATTTATTTTATTCTCTTTATTTATTTTATTTATTATTTACTTGTGGCTTGATAAACATTTTCAAAAAGTAAAAAAAAAAATTGTCCACAGGGTTGCGAGTACGTGATAGCCCTAACACACATGCGGACCCCGAATGATATAAAACTGGCAGAGGGCAACACTGAAATAGACCTCATACTGGGCGGACACGATCACGTTTATGAGGTTATTGAGGTGAGATAACAAAGCTTTTATTATATTACCTCCAAACCACCTCCCGCCAAAGGAGCAAAGTTCATCCTCACTTCTTAGACACATGGTACACCAAGAATAAGCGGGCATCTCGCTCGTTTCTTCCCAGAACGTGCAGAATGTGGAATGAGTTGCCTCCTGAGGTATTTCCTTTGCGCTACGACATGGGATTCTTCAAGAAGCGGGTATTTAGGGTTCTCAAGGTTCGGCAACGCTTAAGTGGCTCCTGTGATGTTGCTTATGTCCATGGGCGACGATGACTGCTTCCCATCAGACGGCTCGTCTGCTCGTTTGCTATCACATAAAATAAAATAAATTAGTTTTCATCAAATCTTTCAAGCAAAATAGGGGATATTACTGCAATGTTCTGTCCACCAGAGTGCAGGATTAGCCTTTTTAGTAAACCATAAACTTATACATACTGTACCTTTAACAGGTTTTTGTCAAGTTTTTAGAGATAATAAAATATGGCATTGATGCATCAAGGCGGTTTGTTTACAGAGAACCTACCGGGAAACGCGAATCCGAAATTTCGCTATCTGCCTCTTTATCGCTCGAATATGCAAGAGTGACAGGGATAACGAAATTTCGATTTGCTTGTTTCGCGATAAACCCTCAGATTGTGGTAGTGGCGCCCCCTACGCAGAGTTTCGCGTCATATTCCCTATTACACCCATTATTCGTACGAGTTGAAAGTTTACATACATATTTAAGTTTCCCAACTTCAAGTTTCCCTAGTCAAGATGTCAATCGTTGATAAAAACCGACGAAGACGGCCGTTTAAATTTTCGACGTAGTTACGTAATGTGCTTATTATAGCACAGGGTGTCGTAATTAATGGAGCACTATCAGATGTACTGTAAAATATATTAAAATCGGGCACTCAAGTTAACATCCATACTAATATTATAACTGCGAAAGTGTGTCTGTCTGTCTGTCTGTTACCTCTTCACACTTAAACCGCTGAACCGATTTAGTTGAAATTTGTTATAGATATACTTTGAGTCCCGAGGAAGGACACGGTAGTTTTTATCCCAGAAGTCATCCTTTAAGGGGGCGAAAGGGGGGGGGGAGTTTGTATGGGGAATCGATAAAAAGCAGATGGGATAAAAAAATAAGCTACCGAAATTACTAACTCCACGCAGACGAAGTCGTGGGCAAAAGCTAGTTTGCTATATTAACTCATTTTTCATCTACACCACGACGACCGGTCTAGCCTAGTGGGTAGTGACCCTGCCTGTGAAGCCGATGGTCCTGGGTTCGAATCCAGGTAAGGGCATTTATTTGTGTGATGAGCACAGATATTTGTTCCTGAGTCGGTTGTTTTCTATATGTATTTAAGTATTTATATCCATACTAATACCTATACTAATCTATACTAATATTATAAATGCGAAAGTCTTTCTGTGTGTTCCCTCTTCACGCTTAAACCGCTGAATCGATTTAGATGAAATTTGGCATAGAGATAGGTTGAGTCCCTGAGAAGGACATAGGATAGTTTTTATCCCGAAAATCATCCCTTAAGAAAGTAAAAAGCGGGGTGGCATTGAGATAATTAATGAAGTGCCTGCTAATTTGTGTGCATAATATGCGTAAATTTAGATTGCTATGAGAGTTTTTCCAGGCGCTATTGTTACTCTAGCTGCGGTTACTAAGTCCACACAAGTCGCGGGCAAAAGCTAGTATTATATATATAGTTGTCTGGAGCACCCATAAAACAAGCCTCCTTGGGCTTACCGTGGGACTTAGTCAGTCTGTATAAGAATGTCCTATAATATTTATTTATTTTATTTACATCAGGTAAACAACAAATACATAGTGAAGAGCGGTACTGACTTCCGTCAATTCTCTAAGATCAACATTAGCTTTGGGCCTGATTCGACTCGTGTTGACATCGCCGACGTCCATGTCACCAGCGCGTTCGCCGAGGACCCCGTGCTTAAGGCCAAAACCGATAAATACTCAGGTAAGTGCTTTAAGGAACAAGGTTATGTTTTAAGGCGGTTCCCTGAGCCAGAAGGCGAATAATCTCCTTATATGATCATGTTTTTCTAAGAGGCGTTGATATTCGTAGACGTGGAAAAAATATATGTAGTTCATGAATATATTATCTTTAATATCATAGCTTCCGATACACGAATTATGACACTTCGCTCGATACAAATAATTCCCAAAGTAACCTCTAACTCTGATTTTTTATCAAACTTTACTCGGTTATTTATTATGTATAAACAAAAAAAGAAGAAAAAACAATCTTAACTTAAATAGTAATTTCATAGCTTTCGAATTTCGATATTGTAAGGTAACGTATTTAAAATTAATAAAAATCGACAAAATTCGACCAAAATTCAAGGCCGTTCCATAGCTTTGCCGCTATCACTGTCACATTTCGCAAGAAAGAACGGGAAAGAATGCGCCAAGTGTCAATTTTGATCGAATTTTGTCGTTTTATATTTATTTTAAAAACTTACCTAGTACTATTATATATTCTGTGCCGAGATACCGGAATGGGGTTGGCCGGTCAAAATAATTAGCAGATGGCGCAAGCACAGCTTGCCCTGTCAATCCCTAGAAATGTGTCAAATTTTTGTTTTTTTTTAATGCCCTGGATGTCAGCCCTTTAAGCCAAATCTCATAGAAAAAGGGGCAAGCTATGATGGCGCCATCTCTGCAAACCTTTGACAGTTGCCAAACCCATTGAATGCCGGTTAATTGGTATGAAAAATATACCGGTATTCGATCCCTGTTTAGTAGTAGTTAGTTATTTTATAATTCTTTGAATTCTGCAGCTATGATAGAGGGTAAGATGGACGAAGTTCTCGGCAAGTTCTGCGTGCCTCTAGAAGGACGGTTCTCCTGCATACGACGGCAGGAGTGCAACCTCGGTAACTGGATCTGCGATGTGCTGCTGGCGGCCACAGGAGCCGACTTGGTGCTGCTTAACTCGGGCACTTTTAGATCTGATCAGGTATAGTGCTTAATTTGTATGTCATATATGTTCTTGTAACATCTGTTCTTATGATTTACAAATTGCTGGATAACATAGAGTTGATGTTTATAAAAGTTTTTCCTCCCCTAGGTGCACCCGGCCGGTGACTTCACACTCCGAGATTTGGGCTCCATCATCCCGATGCGGGACCCGATAGTGGTCGTGGAGGCGACAGGGGCCGTCATACTGCAAGCCTTAGAGAACTCAGTCAGCCAGTACCCGAGCCTAGAGGGACGGTTTCCACAAGTAAGTTAGTTCCGCCCCTAGGTGCACCCTGAGAGACCTGGGCTCCATCATCCCGATGTGGGACCCGATAGTGGTCGTGGAGGTGACAGGGGCCGTCATACTGCAAGCCTTAGAGAACTCAGTCAGCCAGTACCCGAGCCTAGAGGGACGGTTTCCACAAGTAAGTTAGTTCCGCCCCTAGGTGCACCCTGAGAGACCTGGGCTCCATCATCCCGATGTGGGACCCGATAGTGGTCGTGGAGGTGACAGGGGCTGTCATACTGCAAGCCTTAGAGAACTCAGTCAGCCAGTACCCGAGCCTAGAGGGACGGTTTCCACAAGTAAGTTAGTTCCGCCCCTAGGTGCACCCTGAGAGACCTGGGCTCCATCATCCCGATGTGGGACCCGATAGTGGTCGTGGAGGTGACAGGGGCCGTCATACTGCAAGCCTTAGAGAACTCAGTCAGCCAGTACCCGAGCCTAGAGGGACGGTTTCCACAAGTAAGTTAGTTCCGCCCCTAGGTGCACCCTGAGAGACCTGGGCTCCATCATCCCGATGTGGGACCCGATAGTGGTCGTGGAGGTGACAGGGGCCGTCATACTGCAAGCCTTAGAGAACTCAGTCAGCCAGTACCCGAGCCTAGAGGGACGGTTTCCACAAGTAAGTTAGTTCCGCCCCTAGGTGCACCCTGAGAGACCTGGGCTCCATCATCCCGATGTGGGACCCGATAGTGGTCGTGGAGGTGACAGGGGCCGTCATACTGCAAGCCTTAGAGAACTCAGTCAGCCAGTACCCGAGCCTAGAGGGACGGTTTCCACAAGTAAGTTAGTTCCGCCCCTAGGTGCACCCTGAGAGACCTGGGCTCCATCATCCCGATGTGGGACCCGATAGTGGTTGTGGAGGTGACAGGGGCCGTCATACTGCAAGCCTTAGAGAACTCAGTCAGCCAGTACCCGAGCCTAGAGGGACGGTTTCCACAAGTAAGTTAGTTCCGCCCCTAGGTGCACCCTGAGAGACCTGGGCTCCATCATCCCGATGTGGGACCCGATAGTGGTCGTGGAGGTGACAGGGGCTGTCATACTGCAAGCCTTAGAGAACTCAGTCAGCCAGTACCCGAGCCTAGAGGGACGGTTTCCACAAGTAAGTTAGTTCCGCCCCTAGGTGCACCCTGAGAGACCTGGGCTCCATCATCCCGATGTGGGACCCGATAGTGGTCGTGGAGGTGACAGGGGCCGTCATACTGCAAGCCTTAGAGAACTCAGTCAGCCAGTACCCGAGCCTAGAGGGACGGTTTCCACAAGTAAGTTAGTTCCGCCCCTAGGTGCACCCTGAGAGACCTGGGCTCCATCATCCCGATGTGGGACCCGATAGTGGTCGTGGAGGTGACAGGGGCCGTCATACTGCAAGCCTTAGAGAACTCAGTCAGCCAGTACCCGAGCCTAGAGGGACGGTTTCCACAAGTAAGTTAGTTCCGCCCCTAGGTGCACCCTGAGAGACCTGGGCTCCATCATCCCGATGTGGGACCCGATAGTGGTCGTGGAGGTGACAGGGGCCGTCATACTGCAAGCCTTAGAGAACTCAGTCAGCCAGTACCCGAGCCTAGAGGGACGGTTTCCACAAGTAAGTTAGTTCCGCCCCTAGGTTCACCCTGAGAGACCTGGGCTCCATCATCCCGATGTGGGACCCGATAGTGGTTGTGGAGGTGACAGGGGCCGTCATACTGCAAGCCTTAGAGAACTCAGTCAGCCAGTACCCGAGCCTAGAGGGACGGTTTCCACAAGTAAGTTAGTTCCGCCCCTAGGTGCACCCTGAGAGACCTGGGCTCCATCATCCCGATGTGGGACCCGATAGTGGTTGTGGAGGTGACAGGGGCCGTCATACTGCAAGCCTTAGAGAACTCAGTCAGCCAGTACCCGAGCCTAGAGGGACGGTTTCCACAAGTAAGTTAGTTCCGCCCCTAGGTGCACCCTGAGAGACCTGGGCTCCATCATCCCGATGTGGGACCCGATAGTGGTTGTGGAGGTGACAGGGGCCGTCATACTGCAAGCCTTAGAGAACTCAGTCAGCCAGTACCCGAGCCTAGAGGGACGGTTTCCACAAGTAAGTTAGTTCCGCCCCTAGGTGCACCCTGAGAGACCTGGGCTCCATCATCCCTATGCGGGACTATACAGTTTTGTTTCTTTTTAAAAATAAAAGAATGTTTCCTTTAAGTAAAATGAGCTAACTTAAGGTTTTAAGGCACTTTCCCTTAATATTTCCACACTGTATGTGTTGCGTGTGTTGTTACATAAACTGAAATAAATGTCATATACTAAGAAAAAGTGACCAGGGCCTCCAGTGCCCCAGGCTGGAATCGAACCAGCGTCCTCTGCTATCTCGCGGCAGGTGCCTGTGCAATTCGGCCACCGGGGTCACAGCGGAATAGGTCGAAATTTTCCACGTATATGCACTTGTTACTGAAGGCTAAGGCGCCCCCTGGCCATCCCTAAGGTAGAACAGAGGATAGCTTAAGCGATAGCAGAGGACGCTGGTTCAATTCCAGCCTGGGGCACTGGAGGCCTTGGTCACTTTTTCTTAGTATATGTCATTTATTTCAGTTTATAATTTATATAGTAGTGTGTCTACTTAAAATAAAATAAAACCGGTCAAGTGCGAGTCGGACTCGCGCACCGAGGGTTCCGTACTTTTTAGTATTTGTTGTTATAGCGGCAACAGAAATACATCATCTGTGAAAATTTCAACTGCCTAGCTATCACGGTTCATGAGATAGCCTGGTGACAGAGAGACGGACAGCGGAGTCTTAGTAATAGGGTCCAGTTTTTACCCTTTGGGTACGGAACCCTAACAAATTAAAGTGTTGTTACATGTTACAACCTGTGTGTTGCAGGTGGCCGGCATATCGTTTGCCTTTGATCCGACGAAGCCCCCGGGCGCCCGCGTCGCCGAACAAGTCGTTAAGATCGGAGACGAATACTTGCAGAGGGAACAGCGATACAGACTCGCTCTCAAAGACTACTTGTACAGAGGAAACGATGGGTTTAACATGCTGCCCGGCTGTAGGTTACTGGTAAGCATAGAGTAACTTATACTAGAGCGGTACTGTCATAGTAAATTTTGTAACCCCAGTAAATTCACTGCCATCTGTCGACACACTTTAAAACTAAAAATGAAGATTTTAAAAAATACGATAGAATGTATTTAAATATAGATAAATGATTTTTTTTATTTGCATTAATTATTTTTATGATTTTGACCCATGTTCTTTCACTGATATGCGTTAAAATTGTTAAATAACAAACGAAACCGTCAACGCCATCTATACGACTGTAGGCCAAAACTAGTAGCGCCCTCTCAACGAGAATCAAATTTTCTTGATTTTCGAGGCACGTTTTTTCCTTAGACTCTATCTATCTATTACGGAGTTATATCTATCTTTGGTTTGACTCTGAATGAACATTATTCATGTTAATTAGTGGTAAGCGGTGTGGGCCACACATACTGTAGACATTGTAGTAATTAGTATAATATGTATTACTTGTAGAGGCTGTTTGTTTACCTAAATAAATTAAAAAAAAAAAAAATTTCGACAGGTATCAGAAGACCTGTGTCCGGAGATAGGGTTGGCCGTGCAGAACCACTTCGCGGCTATAAACGTGCGTTCGGGCCGAGCGAGGGCTTCTAAGCATCGCCAGTCGCTAGTCACTCTCAGTCGCAGGTACGTTTAATATGTATTTTTTAAACTAAATACAACTAGAAATAAAACTATGAAAACGGATTATATCGCGTATATTGAATTTATAATACATCCCGACGTTTCGAACCCTTTACAAAAAAGGGCGGGTAAGGGTAGGGGGCTTTAAAGGGTTCGAAACGTCGGGATGTATTATAAATTCAATATACGCGATATAATCCGTTTTCATAGTTTTATTTCATGAGTAACTATCGCGGTAACCGAAGACAATATTAAATACAACTACTAAAAGTCTTATGTCTGGTAAAAACGTGCGCTTCGGACGAGAGAGGGGTTCTAAACATCGCCAGTTGCTAGTCTCTCTCTAACTCATAATCATATTAATTTATTTATTTCTTGAATGCGGTGCGGTGCTAGCATTATGCTGAGTTGGGTCCATTTCGTGATGCACACTTGATGATCTCTTCTTTTCTTGCTCTTGTTGTCTTAAATGTTCGTACTTGTGTTGTGATCGTCACGAATAAATGTCTTTTATCTTTTATCTTTATCTTTTACATTAAAGTGGGAATGAAACAATTTTTATTCAGCAAATCCTGCCTGAATAGGCATAAAAACAATGAATATTACCTATAACTATAACTAGCTTATGGTTAAAGATAACTACTAGAAGTCTTAGTTCAGCTTTAAATGTGCGCTCCGGCCGAGCGAGGGCTTCTTAGCATCGCCACTCACAGTCACTCTTAGTCGCAGGTACATCTATAACTACTAGAAGTCTTATGTCAGGTAATTACGTGCGCTTCGGACGAGCGAGGGTTTCTTAGCATCGCCACTCACAGTCACTCTTAGTCGCAGGTACATCTATAACTACTAGAAGTCTTATGTCAGGTAATAACGTGCGCTTCGGACGAGCGAGGGTTTCTTAGCATCGCCACTCACAGTCACTCTTAGTCGCAGGTACATCTATAACTACTAGAAGTCTTAGTTCAGCTTTAAATGTGCGCTCCGGCCGAGCGAGGGCTTCTTAGCATCGCCACTCACAGTCACTCTTAGTCGCAGGTACATCTATAACTACTAGAAGTCTTATGTCAGGTAATTACGTGCGCTTCGGACGAGCGAGGGTTTCTTAGCATCGCCACTCACAGTCACTCTTAGTCGCAGGTACATCTATAACTACTAGAAGTCTTATGTCAGGTAATTACGTGCGCTTCGGACGAGCGAGGGTTTCTTAGCATCGCCACTCACAGTCACTCTTAGTCGCAGGTACATCTATAACTACTAGAAGTCTTAGTTCAGCTTTAAATGTGCGCTCCGGCCGAGCGAGGGCTTCTTAGCATCGCCACTCACAGTCACTCTTAGTCGCAGGTACATCTATAACTACTAGAAGTCTTATGTCAGGTAATTACGTGCGCTTCGGACGAGCGAGGGTTTCTTAGCATCGCCACTCACAGTCACTCTTAGTCGCAGGTACATCTATAACTACTAGAAGTCTTATGTCAGGTAATTACGTGCGCTTCGGACGAGCGAGGGTTTCTTAGCATCGCCACTCACAGTCACTCTTAGTCGCAGGTACATCTGTAACTACTAGAAGTCTTAATTCAGCTTTAAATGTGCGCTCCGGCCGAGCGAGGGCTTCTTAGCATCGCCACTCACAGTCACTCTTAGTCGCAGGTACATCTATAACTACTAGAAGTCTTATGTCAGGTAATTACGTGCGCTTCGGACGAGCGAGGGTTTCTTAGCATCGCCACTCACAGTCACTCTTAGTCGCAGGTACATCTATAACTACTAGAAGTCTTAGTTCAGCTTTAAATGTGCGCTCCGGCCGAGCGAGGGCTTCTTAGCATCGCCACTCACAGTCACTCTTAGTCGCAGGTACATCTATAACTACTAGAAGTCTTATGTCAGGTAATTACGTGCGCTTCGGACGAGCGAGGGTTTCTTAGCATCGCCACTCACAGTCACTCTTAGTCGCAGGTACATCTATAACTACTAGAAGTCTTAGTTCAGCTTTAAATGTGCGCTCCGGCCGAGCGAGGGCTTCTTAGCATCGCCACTCACAGTCACTCTTAGTCGCAGGTACATCTATAACTACTAGAAGTCTTATGTCAGGTAATTACGTGCGCTTCGGACGAGCGAGGGTTTCTTAGCATCGCCACTCACAGTCACTCTTAGTCGCAGGTACATCTATAACTACTAGAAGTCTTATGTCAGGTAATTACGTGCGCTTCGGACGAGCGAGGGTTTCTTAGCATCGCCACTCACAGTCACTCTTAGTCGCAGGTACATCTATAACTACTAGAAGTCTTATGTCAGGTAATAACGTGCGCTTCGGACGAGCGAGGGGTTCAAAGTATCGTTAATGCGTGCGGAGAAAAGTGATTAATGACTGCCGATTTTGCAGTAATATATCATATTCTCAATTTTTTGCGCATTACCATAGATAAATAAGTAAGCATAGAGTGCTCACTCAATACATCAGTTTTGTTCCCAAAACGCTTATTCTTATTATTGTCGTAGTCAACATCTAGCGTCAAGTAGCGGACTTATCAGTACCGCTACTTGACACTAGATGTCACGTGTGTCGCGACTGATGAAAAGTGTATTGATCAACATTTTACAAATAATATTATATAAGTATATTGTATCTGCAGACACAGCCTCGTGAAGATGCTGGACGTGTCGGAGCTGGACGGGCCTCCCCCCCTCCGCCGCGCCTCCTCCGTGGCCGAGCCGCCCCCACACCCCCACCCCCACCCCCACCACCGGTATAAACCCCTTCATAATACTTTACAAGCCTTAATCAGTTCATTATACTCTAAGAACAAATTAAATTACTTATGAAATGAACTATAAACGAAATAAATATCATTTACAAAGGAAAAATGTGGTATTTTCTATAAAAAGGGACCTTATCGTCGATGGCGCTTACGCCATTATAAACGATGCTCCGATATAAATACAATGCCGCGCGGCGCTGTGCGGCGTAAACGCTATCGACAATAAGGTCCCTTTTCATAGAAAATGCCCCAAATGATCAAGGCCTCGGGTCTCCAGTACTCGGGGCTGGAATCGAACCAGCGTCCCCCGTTTACGCGACAGATGCCTGAACCGCTCGGCCACCCGGGCTCGGTGGCATGGGTCAAAACTTCCAAGTATATGACAATTTCCGAAGACTTGTGGCGCCCCCTGGCTACCTGAGGTAAAACAGTATAGTTAAATCGAATTAAACTCAGGTGATTTCGGGCTAGCTAAGAGAGTTGGCGCTGCTATTAATACTTACTCTAAGAACAAATGTAACGTTTTCAACCAAAAGGTACCACATTGTCGGTTGTCGATAAGGTTGATTTCTAATTGAAGCTATATGGAAATAGCGCCTTACTGACAAGCGACAATAAGTACCCTTTTGGTTGAAAATGTCACAAATTAATTCAAATTGTCATACACTTGGAAATTTCGACCCATGCCACCGAGCCCGGGTGGCCGAGTGGTTCAGGCATCTGTCGCGTAACAAAGGAAGCTGGTACGATTCCAGCCCCGGCCACTGGAGGACTTGGTCATTCCTTTGTATATGATGTTTATTTCGTTATTTTTGCTGTTTTGTTTAGATTTTTGTACAATAAAGTGTTTTAATAACAAAACTTCCGTGAAACACTTTATCAAATATATTAATTACGGGTCACTCACGTATTTTAAGTCGAAAAACGCTCGACATGTCGACCCTGCCACTCACCATCGCACGTGATGCTTCGAGCGTAGCGGGTCCACATCGACATGTCGAGCGTTTTTCGACTTAAAATACGTGAGTGACCCGTTATTAATATATTTGATAGTGTTTTACTACAAATGGCAGGTTGACTCGTCGCGCGTCGCTCGACGACTTGGAGCAGCAGTCGTGCGAGCTGGCGCCCAAAGTCGACAACAGGATCATACTCATCGACAAACCAGAGGTAACATTATGGAATTAATTAATAAGACAATAACCCATACTAATATTTATTTATTTATTTTATTTATTAGGAAAACTTACAGCTGAAGTAACACGTTAGGTAATAACATAGAAGCAGTGAGCCAATTACAAGTTTCCACAGATAGAAACTGCGTAAAGTGCATGGTGTCCGAAATTACAACTAATAATACTTACTAACTTATAAATATACTTTACTTATCTTACTAGAGAGGGAAAATTGGTTTAATCAGTTAAAAAGAAGAACAAAAGAGAGAAAAAAGAACAGGATAGAGATACAATGTTGAGTTAACACTTTTTCCACTGTTAACACTTAACAGTGGGAAAAGTCCTGAGTCATTAGCTTACGTATCGAACTAAAGCTATCGCAGAACAGATCGATGAGATCATGATGTTTGCAAAGCTGATTGAAAGACTTACCAGCTCTAAAAAGCTCAGCTCAGCTCAGCTTATAAATGCGAAAGTCTGTCTGTCTTTCTGTCTGTGTCCTCTTCACGCTTAAACCGCTGAATCGATTTAAATGAAATTTGGCATAGAAATGGGTTGAGTCCCTGAGAAGGACATAGGATAGTTTTTATCCCGAAAAATCATCCCTTAAGAAAGTAAAAAGCGGGGTGGAATTGAGATAATTAATGAAGTGCCTGCTAATTTGTGTGCATAATATGCTCAAATTGAATGATTGCTATGAGAATTTTTCCAGGCGCTATACTTACTTTAGCTGCTGTTACTAAGTCCACGCAGACGAAGTCGCGGGCAAAAGCTAGTATACATGTACATAAATCTGACTACATAATAATATTGTTATGGATATATATTGTTACTAGCTTCCCGCTCTGCTTCGCACGGGTTACCCTTAACAAATTATACATCTAAGCCTTCCTCAAGAATTTTATTTTATTTATTAAGGTCTACCAACAGTTATTACATCTGACATTTAATTTACGTTAAACCATAAGAAACATTCAGTAATGCATAATTTAGGGTTGACTCCGCTGTCCGTCCGTCCGTCTGTCTGTCTGTCACCAGGCTGTATCTCATGAACCGTGGTAGCTAGACAATTGAAATTTTCACAAATGATGTATTTCTGTTGCCGCTATAACAACAAATACTAAAAACAGAATAATATAAATATTTAAATGAGGCTTCCATACAACAAACGTGATTTTTTTACTGGTTTTACCTTAATGGTACGGAACCCTTCGTGCGCGAGTCCGACTCGCACTTGGCCGGTTTTTAAATACAATGTTGTTCGCAGAGTCTGCAGGCGCTGATAGCGGAGCGCGCGCGCTGGGAGGCCGACACGGTCATCGCGGAGGTCGACGATGAGAACTCGCCCTAATCACAATCAATCATCAATCAATTGCACATCAATCACTTCAATCATAGAGTAACTTATACTAGAGCGGTACTGTCATTATAAATTTTGTAACCACAGTAAATTCACTGCCATCTATCGACACACTTTAAAACTAAAAATGCAGATTTATAAAAATACGATAAAATGTATTTAAATATGGATAAATGATTTCTTTTATTTGCATTATTTTTATGATTTTGACCCATGTTCTTTCACTGCGTTAAAATTGTTAAATACCAAATGAAACCGTCAACGCCATCTATACGACAGTAGGCCAAAGCTAGTAGCGCCCTCTGATCGAGAATCAAATTTTCTTGATTTTCGAGGCACGTTTTTTCCTTACACTGTATCCATCTATTACGGAGTTATATCTATCTTTGCTTCGTGATTGAAGCGAGCGTCAATCGCGATTAACTTCTGGGTGTGTCTCTGTCATAATGTGCCATTCTCAACCAAAAGGGCACTTATTATCGTTTGTCGATAAGGCGCTATTTCCATATAGCTTCAATTAGAAATCAACCTTATCGACAAGCGACAATGTGGTACCTTTTGGTTGAAAACGTCACAAATGTCTTTAAATATTTTACGTGAAAAAAATAAACTGTCATAAGGGACCGTCATTCGAGAATAGGGAATGTTAAGCGAAACTGCGTAGAGGGCGCCACTACCACAATCTGAAAGTCTATCGCGAAACAAGAAAATCGAAATTTCGTTACCTAAAATCTCTGTCACTCTTGCATATTCGAGCGATAAAGAGGCAGATAGCGAAATTTCGGATTCGCGTTTCCCGGTAGGTCCTCTGTAAACAAACCGCCTTGATGCATCAATGTTTTTATTATCTCTGAAAACTTGACAAAAAACTATTAAAGGCGTAGTATGTATACGTTACTCTATGGTTTACTAAACGGGCTAGTGCTGCATTCTGGTTGCAGAACATTGCACTAATACCCCCTTGAGCGTCGCGATTAACTTCTGTGTGTGTCTCTGTCAAAATGTCTAAATATTTTACGTGACAACTACTCCATATAAAAATAAACTGTCTTAACCTCGTGAGTCTATATGTACATTAAAATGTACATATTCATTGCAATCTAATTTGAACCTTTTGTTGAAACAAATAGAGTAGCATTTCTTTTGTTTCACTACGTTGTAAAACAAACGAAATTCGTTCCAATTTACTTATAGAATAAGGTTCAAATAAAAAATTGAAAAACTTTATATGGTGGGTCTTACGAGGATAAGGGACCATCTTTCAAGAATTATAAAAAAAAGGATTAATTGTCAGTTACCAAATCATATCATACAAAGATTTATTTTTAATAGATGTTTTATTTGGGGTCCCTTTGTTAGACATAATTATTGAAAGTCATAATGTAATGATTGTCATATTATCATTAGTCATAATTCTGAAACAGTTAACTTTTCAGGATTTTCCTCAGGTTATCCTATAGATAGGTTAGGTTAGGTTTGTTTCATGGCAATCCTGAAAAGTTACGCGTTTTTGAGAAAAACCAAACATCAAACATTTATTCAGCAAATAGGCCACAGAGGCACTTTTTTTATCTAGTTTTTAATGAGGCTTTGGACACTAGATGAACATGTCAGCCTCATGGGTGCTTTCATAGTTCCCTACTCAAGGGAGAGGTCAATAAAGTGGTAAACACTGATTGCTTTGTCCGATATAGGCAGGGGCACTTTTACATGTCAATTTTTACAAACAATAAAATTAACCCAAAATTACAAATAACAATTACATAAATATAAATGTTAAATTACACAAGAAAAAAAAAACTAATAAAAACTATAGAAATAACAGAAGTACTAAAATTGTTTAGAGATGTAAAAGTCTCTAGGTGTCAGAGATAAAATGTATATAATAATAAAAAAGATCATCAAATTATCCAGAGATGTAAAGGGTCTCCAAGACTTGAATTGTTATATAATTAATAAAAAGACAAGATATTACAAAATTATGACTAATGATAATATGACAATCATTACATTATGACTTTCAATAATTATGTCAAACAATAGAGACCCGTTTTATTTGTATGCACAGAATGCGAGTATGTCTACCTCAGAACCAGTATTGAAGCTCATTCAAAAAGACAACGTGATATTATATTATATTTGCGCTTGTTATATTATTTTAAATTATTACATATTTTACATCGACATATGATCGACATAATAATAGGTATTATAAAATACAACATTAAGTATAAATGAGTTTTTATCAATTTTGTCAATTTTGTTTTCATCACACTTGCTAGAAAAATATCTTATTTCATGCATGTACTGAAGGACGAAGGCATATATTGTTCCCACGGGAGTTATGGATTGTGAAAAAAAAAGCTATAACTCCCTAGGGTTTTACTTTGAAACATTGACGTTTATAAATATATTGTTTTGTGTAAAAAAATTTTAATTAATTTAATAGCCGTTTATGTTTTTACAAATTTTCAATCATGGCTGAATTGATTGGTCTGTGCCTTCAATGCCTAACCTGTCAAAAAATGACAATATGGCGGACGAATGTTTGAAATGTCACCGTATTAAAGAATTGTTTCGCTTAAAATTTAGTTTTTTCTTCGCAAGTGTGATGAAAAACATTGTGTGTAACTCCGGGGGTAAGACAATTGCAAACTCGAGTCTTTAATGCACTCCAGCCTGCAGCTGTTGTGCATCTAAAGACCTCGTTTGCAAAATTCCACACCCCCGTCGTTACACAATGTATTATTACACCACATCAGTGGCAAACAAACATACAGGCTGTTGGTAAGCAATCAATGTGTGCCATGGCTGTTGGTATTATCCCTACATTTATTTAAAATTATTATTCACAACGACGGGACTTAATCGCTTAACATAAGTTTTAAATTTACCTCCGACGTTTCGAGGACGGCGTTGTCCCCGTGGTCTTCTCCACCACCATCACCACCACGACCACGGGGACAACGCCGTCCTCGAAACGTCGGAGGTAAATTTAAAACTTATGTTACGCGATTAAGTCCCGTCGTTGTGAATAATAATGAGTTAAAAATCGTGAAAGTTTAAATCAGTGTTTTTTTAAATTGATACCAAAATAATTCTTTTAAATGTTATTATTTAATTGTTGGCCTATGTAGTGATATTAAAATGTCAATCAATGTTATATTAATTATTTATATTTACAGTACATCTGGTGCTCCATTACGACACCCTGTGCTATAATAAGCACATTACGTAACTACGTCCAAAATTTGAAGGGCCATATGTACTGTAAAACGTTGTACGATACAAGTGCGAATAGGTAATTCGATCATCATCATATAAATTCATCGAATAAAAGGTTATGTGAGATTTAGTTTAAGTATGTTACAGCACAATATGTTTTTATACAAAGCCGCCATCTAACTACAATACAGTAAACAAAATATGTGTTATTTCCTATAAAAAGGGACCTTATTGTCGATGGCGCTTACGCCATTATTAACGATGCTCCGATATATATAGGTATATACAATGCCGCGCGACGCTGTGCGGCGTAAGCGCCATCGACAATAAGGTCCCTTTTCATAGAAAATGCCCCATATATTTAGATTTTTAGTTTTTTAGTATAAGAAAAGTAAAGCTAACAACCGCCTAAGTCATAGTTACCATCTGATTTATAAGGAAATTAGTAATTATAAAAATATTCTGGTGTCATTAATAAATTATAATTCATCTAGTGAAACTTACCGAAATTCCACAAATGCCGTCAAACGGGGTGAATAGGGATAGCTGGGGTGAATAGGGACAAAACTTGAAATGTGATTTTCCTGACGATTTCTTAAAACCACACAAATTGTACCATAATAAATCTACTGTTATTTTTATTCGAATGAAACAATCTGTTTATTTTTTGAGAAATTGTCAGGTAAATCACATTTCAAGTTTTGTACCTATTCACCCCAGCCATCCCTATTCACCCCGGTATAATTTAATTTGTCTATAAACCTAAAGTAAAGCCTGACCAGTAATATATGATCATAGTCAAGAGGGCGCTGTCATTCTCATGTATAGGGTGACAGTTCAGTATAGTATAAAAAAATTAGTTCCAGTGAAATTCCGCAACATGGCGCGGGATCATATGTGCTATTTTCAACCAAAAGGGTACTTATTGTCGCTTGTCAGTAAGGCGCTATTTCCATATAGCTTCAATTAGAAATCTACCTTATCAACAAGCGGCAATGTGGTACCTTTTGGTTGATAACGTCACGTATATTCCTGGTCAGGCTTAAGTTAGCACGAAAATACGAGATTTATTTTTATTTATTTTACTAGAGATAAATCACAAATTTTACATGGTAATTAATAAAAGGTATCGTTAAACCAGAATGGTTTGTCTCGATACTCCATTCCGCAGTACTTACATAATCAAATATACAATACAATACTTAGGTACACATCCAGTTCGTAAACAACACAATACCCAGGTAGCATTTATACGTCATTATGACGTCAGCAACGTCATTATGACTTCACAATGACGTCATTATTACGTCATTAGGACGTCGCTGACGTCACTGCTACCTGGGTAATTGCAAAGAATCACAAGTGAGCGCATCTCATCACATTAATTAATTAGGTATACAGTTAAAAAACGAACAATGCACTGTGCACTAAGTATTAATATAAATAAATACTATAATTCTATCTGTGTATGTTAACTATAAAGCCCGCTCCACACTTAGTGGTTCCCAGGTAGCAAAATGACGTCAGGGACGTCATATTGACGGCATTATTACGTCATAATGACGTCGCTGACGTCATAATGACGTATAGATGCTACTGGGGTTGAATCGCGAACGGACACGAACTGCGAACCAATGTAAAGCGATGAAGACCGTCTAAGCTAACTTAGCAGCGACTTAGAACAAAGTGAGGGCATGCCCTTATCGCATCGTGTCGTTTTGTCACATAAATGTGACGTTTTCAACCAAAAGGTACCACATTGTCGCTTGTTGATATGGTTGATTTCTAATTGAAGCTATATGGAAATAGCGCCTTACTGACAAGCGACAATAAGTACCTTTTTGGTTGAAAATGGCACAAACAGTGTTTAGTTTTAAGTTTATAATACATTATGTATGTTAGTCTGTAAGGTATTTGTTGTCTAATTTAAATAAATAAATAAATAGGCGTCATATTTTCATAGAAATTTGTCATTAATGATGACATCGCCACACTTTGTCATTGGAAATGCCATGCAGAGTAAGCTTGGTTCATTTCTACAGTGCAATGTGTGGCGGCGCCACTATAAGCGTCGTGTTTTCATGAGGATTTGACGATTCCACAGCTAGGTATTTGCGACGTGTTTTAAGCACTAAGTGTGGAGGGGTCTTAATTTGGGCTACCGTTTTTGTGTTCACCAGTTGGCGCCACTGTAGATGTAGATCCAAAAAAACAGATCTCATAATTCTTCTATGCTTATTTTTTTTATAAAATTAATACGTTCTAATATACACAAAGGTATTTTAACGTCTAAATGTGCCATTTTTTCAACCTGTTTAATTTTGCATATGTTTTAGTTGGCACTTTTTATAAACCACTAACATTTATTGAGCTATATCTATTGTTTACCATGATTAATCAAAGATGGACAAATATTTACCATAATTATGAATAAGGAGTGAAAATTCCCAATAAAAAAGCTTGAAATCCCCAAAGCTTCTATGCATTTGACATTTTGAAAGACCTCCATCTACACTAGCGCCCCTAGCGGCGAAATTTAACGCTGTAGCCCTCCCAGGTAGCATTTATACGTCATTATGACGTCAGTGACGTGTTTATGACGTCATTATGTCGCTGACGTCACTTTGCTACCTGGGCTCATTACTTGTATATATATGCTTCACAGTGCCTTCCAAAGCTTATAAATGTATTTGGTTTCATTCATCGTGATGTGTATATGTGTCGTTCTCTGAAAATGCGTTATTCCGTACAAAAATGTACACCAACAGCCATAAGGTTCGTTTTTGTGAGGAATGACACATTAATTTAAAATAAACATTATGTAGCCTCAGCCGGGCTAGCACATGATTGGCGCGAGAGTATCTCGCCGCGACATAGGTAGCAAAGTTACGTCAGCGACGTCGTAATGACGTCATTGTGAAGTCATAATGACGTCATTATGACGTTGCTTTAATTCATGCAGAGAGCAAGACGGGTAGTCTATCTCGCGGAGAGATACTGTCACGTCAATCATGTGTTCGGACTACTGTTGTGTTTGCCCATAATTATAATTTTAATAAATGAATCTAAAGGTAAAGTATTAAAAAAAACATACTTTCCCAGGTAGCAAAGTGACGTCAGCGACGTCTTAATGACGAAGCAATGACGTCACAAAGACGTCACTGACGTCATAATGACGTATAAATGCTACCTGGGTTACCTTCATGACTCATATTTCTCATAAATTATTTAGGTAATGTGTACTAATCATGGAAGTTTTGTCATAAAGTAAAAAATACGAAATCTTATGAATTAAATTCAGCCCTTAACCTTTTTTAACGCTCTAAGAAAAGAAATTGAACAAGTTTTTTTTATTCCAGTTATTTTTTAGGGTTCCGTACCCAAAGGGTAAAACGGGACCCTATTACTAAGACTCCGCTGTCCGTCTGGCTGTCACCAGCAGGCTGTATCTCATCAACCGTGATAGCTAGCTAAGTGCGAGTCGGACTCGCGCACCGAGGGTTCCGTACTTTTAGTATTTGTTGTTATAGCGGCAACAGAAATACATCATCTGTGAAAATTTCAACTGGCTAGCTATCACAGTTCATGAGATACAGCCTGGTGACAGACAGACGGACAGCGGAGTCTTAGTAATAGGGTCCCGTTTTTACAGTTTGGGTACAGAACCCTAAAAAGCTTGTAAAAATAGATTTAAACACTAAAAAAAAGGTTAAGGGATGAAATTTGAGAGCACAAACCTCATACATATCTAGTGCTTACGCCTTATTCCTTGAGCAATAAAATTGCTTATGCTTTGCATGTTAGAAGAATATCTTTTACGGTCAATTGTCATTCCGTATAAAAGGGACCTCTGATTAATAATAATGGAGCCAGTTTCACCTGGTAAAATTAAATTAAATATCATTTGACTTATATCTGTCGACCGAGATATGGACCGTGATTACTATTTTTAGGGTTCCGTACCCAAAGGGTAAAAACGGGACCCTATTACTAAGACTTCGCTGTCTGTCTGTCTGTCCGTCTGTCACCAGGCTGTATCTCATGAACTGTGATAGCTAGACAGTTTAAATTTTCACAGATGATGTATTTCTGTTGCCGCTATAACAACAAATACTAAAAAGTACGGAACCCTCGGTGCGCGAGTCCGACTCGCACTTGGCCGGTTTTTTTTAATATTCTTTAAGTGTGTCTTTCCGAATAACTATCCAATTATGCTCTTTTTTCATCACACTTGCTCGTAATAGTACATTGCGCAACATGGGGCGTAAGTTAAATTTTGCAAACGAGAGTATAGTTAAATCGCGACGGCTTGCGGGAGCGATTTATAGACTCGAGTTTGCAATATTACGCCCCGAGTTACACACAATGTTTTTCATCACACTTGCGATACAAAAATATAGTATAAAGACAAAAAACTGTTAATTATACTAGAAACTTCATAACTCCCTAGGGAGTCTGCGTGCAATTCCACATTTACTTTTATCATAGAGTAACTTATACTAGAGCGGTACTGTCATAGTAAATTTTGTAACCCCAGTAAATTCACTGCCATCTGTCGACACACTTTAAAACTAAAAATAAATATTTATAAAAATACGATAAAATGTATTTAAATATGGATAAATGATTTTTTTATTTGCATTAATTATTTTTATATGATTTTGACCCATGTTCTTTCACTGGTATGCGTTAAAATTATAAATAACAAACGAAACAGTCAAAGCCCTCTATACGAGTGTAGGCCAAAACTAGTGGCGCCATCTGATCGAGAATCAAATTTTCGTGATTTTCGAGACACGTTTTTTCCTTAGACTGTATCCATCTATTACGGAGTTATATCTATCTTTGCTTTTATTAACGAGTGTGATGAAAAAGATCTTATATCATGCAGGTATACTGAAGGACAAAGGCCTATAACGGCCCGGCCACGGCGCGGCAGCGGCGAGCGGCGGCCATAGGTTGGAGCGCGACACAGCGATCGGACCTTTCGTTCCCACCTATGGCCGCCGCTCGCCGCTGCCGCCGCCGCGCGATGTCGTGGCCGGGCCGTAAGAATCTATGACCATGGCTCCGAGGTCCCTTTTGTAAGGAGCGACACAATTTTTAGTCCAATTGTGAGAATGTATTATATACTATTGTGTGTACCATAGTGAGAAGAGATTTGTACTTTCTATAGGACTTCCCAGGTAGCAAAATGACGTCAAATGACGTCAGCGACGTCGTAATGACGTAATAATGCCGTCATTATGACGTCGCTGACGTCATTTTACGTCATTTTGCTACCTGGGTTTAGTTAATGTGATTTCTCTTTCCACTGTGCAAATGTTATAATTATTATTGAATGTTGTGACTTAATATTTATTACAGGACTCACATGAAAATTACTAATTTATTTTACAGGGGTTATAATCATCATATGTGGTTTTCTATGCTCAGAGCGCTGGTGGCCTAGCGGTAAGAGCGTGCGACTTGCAATCCGGAGGTCGCGGGTTCAAACCCCGGCTCGTACCAATGAGTTTTTCGGAACTTATGTACGAAATATCATTTGATATTTACCAGTCGCTTTTCGGTGAAGGAAAACATCGTGAGGGAACCGGACTAATCCCGACAAGGCCTAGTTTCCCCTCTGGGTTGGACGGTCAGATGGCAGTCGCTTTCGTAAAAACTAGTGCCTACGCCAATTCTTGGGATTAGTTGCGAAGCGGACCCCAGGCTCCCATGGAGCCGTGGCAAAAATGCCGGGACAACGCGAGGAAGATGATGATGATGTAGTTTTCCATCAAAAAAGGGTCCTTAGTAGGACTCCTTATGCTCCTTGTGCATATGGATCCTTTCCTATGGAAAGCCGCATATTTTGATATAAACTATTAAAACCCAATAAATCCAATAATAGCACAAAAATACGTTAACAATTTTTTTTTTTTTCTTACATATATTTTACAAAATGTCATTGAAAATTACAAAAGTACAATCATGAAATTGTGGCCGAATAGGCCGGATACCGAATATTTGTTGCATCTCTAGTTGTAATTGTGACTTCGTCATGCCTAGTCTGCCATGTTTTTTTGTACGTATAAAAAAAATCTCAAATAAAATCTATGTTTTATATTATGTGTAGAAAATAAGGCCGTTTTGATTTATTATTCCCTATTTATTAAAATAACGTCGTATTATTATTAAATTATTAAGAAATAGCACGAAATAAATTATACTATTTACACGAAGCACAATAAACGTCTCTTTTATTCTCAAGCCATTTTGAATTGGCTAGAGAAGGACTAGTGTGCTTCTTGCTTATGTGTAGTTCAGCATGAAAAGGTACCTTAAGACGATAGGAACTTATTACGTTGTAAGTTTTTTTTTAAGCACCAACGCTAATGAAGTGCTGACCGCCAGAGGTCCCTTTTTATCCGGAACGACGCATATTACTTTTAATTGCTACTGTATTGTGAGAACTTGTGATATCAAGTGTTATGTTGCTACTAAGCTATAAGTTTTGTTGTGAGTAAATTAAGCTGAATAAAAGAATTGAGGACTTTTTTTTTCTTTCTATATATAAAGTTACCTTAAGCGATCGGGAGTTACGTCAAGGGCCCTCCACACTCGTGCGCGAAGCCGCGAACGCGAGTGTGGAGTCTAGTTCGCTAATCAGCGAAATCGACTCCACACTCGCGTTTGCGGCTTCGCGCCGCGTAGTCTGAAGCAGTTCAGAAAGCGGCGTGTTAACCTGTAACAGACGGGCGTACCGGACCGCGACCTTGGTCCGGTCTGTACAAGGGCCTGACACTCTTTGATAAAGAAAGATAGTCTTATTGCGTTTCCTATAAGAGGAAAGAGAAAATAGTGCCATGCTTTGTCCTTATCACCGACCGTGTGGCATCATAGGTAGGAGGCGATGGCGAAATACCGAAATTTAAGAGTGAAATAGAAAAAAATCCTATGCTGCCCAAATTTTACATGAATATTCTTTCTCTTACCCCCGGTCGCTTGGTGGCGCGTCTATAACTACTTGTATATACTATGTCTATGGCGTCTAGTCAGCGCAACGTAGTGGTTATATACTCTTTGGTCAGCGCTATGGAAAATGGCGTCGCTACGCAGTTGCGCCAACGTAGCGTCGAGACTTAGTAATCTGTGGCGTCGAGCAGCAGTCAAAGAGTTGACTAGAGTTGACTAGACGCGTCGGCGCGGGAGTGCGCGGGAGACCCTAGGTGGGGTGGCCCTTAACCATTTCGACGCCGAGTCAAACACAAAAGCTGTCATCCAGACGCTACGTCACCGAAGTGTCAAAACTGAAATTGAACTTTATCGATATGCATGTAGGGACTTCCGGTTCGAGCGCCATCTTGATAGTTAGCATCGTGATTAATTACTTTGTTTTTTGCTCATTAATATTGTTTAAAGTGTAATATCGATAGCTTATTATACAGTAAACTAATGTGGTAGTGTGCAGTGAATGGAGAATTAATTTTGAAGCGCGTTTAACCACCATCTTGGAGTCAACGGCCGGTAGTCCACGTGCTTCTTGTAAAGTCTAGCTATCGATTTACAAGAGCTAGCAAATCACCGTACACTGTCTTGTACAACCGTACAATTTTTGTCGTTTTTAAACCTCTTAATACCTTGATACTGGCGAAATAGCCACTGGGCTGAAGCCATAATTTTAAAAGAAGAATAAGATATGCATGTAGGTCTATGTTCTTCTCCTAATTGTGATGTAGTAGAAGACGTGTACCATGTTATAGTGGAAAGTGTCCGGAATGAAGCTGCTCGGATACAACTGGCTTTTTCAAGCCATAATACTATGTTTGATGTCGGGGGCTGCAATAGCGTTCTGGCTGCTCCTCTGTCAGACTCCGCCATGGCGCTACTGCAGCTTGTACGAAAGGCTATTGTTAATAGAATAAGTTAATTGTAAGAACATTCTATTGTTGTTTTCTATGGAGCGACATGTTCACCTCGGTGACAAGCTCTTAAATAAAGAGAAAAAAAATGTAGGTCTATGTTGCTCTGTGGTCTATGACCGATTAATCGGTCTGGCGTTGGCTTGCGGTGCGTATATATCCGTCATTGGCGTTCAAAAGGTTAAGCATCAAGTGTAGGTAATAAAGGTAAAATAAATAAACAGTATAATAAGAAATGGCTTATAAATAACACAAAAGTTGTTAATTAAAATATTTTATTATTTACACCATATATCTGCCGCAGTTCAAAAGCCTGTGCTTTTGATTATCATACCGCAATGACAATTTTAACCGAGAAAATACAATATCAACAAATTCAATTATTATTTACTTAATCATAATCCTATAAGCATGGACCTATATATTACTGCATAAAGACCGGCCTTACGAGCACTACGAATGGGGCCGATACATTGGAGTCAAAATCGCATTTAGTTACACCAGCGCGCTCAGTCGTGTGGCGAATTGCGCAGTGGAAAGGCATCACAATTGGTGTAAACAAAGTATAAGCGTATGCATACAATTCCGACCGAACACCGACGCCTTTCCACTGCGCAATTCACCACACGACTGAGCGCGCTGGTAACTAAATGCGATTTTGACTCCAATGTATAGGCCCCATTCGTAGTGCTCGTAAGGCCAGTCTTTACGAGGTAATATATATGTCTATGCCTATACATTTCACTTGTTAAAAAGTTATGACTGTTAGCCTCTTAGTAAAAACTTGGTTTATCATTACGCAGTCTATGGATGTTAAAATGATAGCTATAGTACAAAATTGGTAAAAAAAACTATGACTCGAATTTTGACTGCCAAATCAAGCTGTAATTTTAGTATCTACCATATAAAAACACACTTTCATGGGTGTCACACGCGCGTTGCCCTTTAAAAACCATATGTGTCGTCTTCAAGCAAAAGGTGCCACTTTGTCGCTTGCCATAAGGACGCTCTGACAGGCTATTTGTATAAAGATACTAGCAAATTTCGTCCTTATGGTAAGTGACAATGTGGTACCTTTTACTTGAAAACGTCACATAACATTTGTATTACTTATAATAACTTCACAACTCATAAGTCCACTTTAGCGCCCATGCTGAGCGGTATGGCCTGCAGCTCTGTCCGGAGACATAGAAACTCCCCGGTGACACAGGAGATGGCGGCACACACAACATTCAGCGTCCACCAGGAGAAGGTCACCGGGAACGTTCCGTTGTAGCACCAGCAGATGAAAAGGTGGATGAAGTGGTAGGTGCAGCTGCGGAATTGAAAAATTAGATTAGTAAGTGCATTGGGCAGTTGAAAGCTGGGTAATATTGAAAATTATAAATGTATACTAAACTAAAAGCACATATCTAACCCCCTGAGCGTACTAGACTAACCCCCACACCCTTTCACGCAAAATAGGCGCCAGTCGTCGAGTTTAGGAAATCTACAATAAAATACAATGGGTTTGCTTGTAAATCTTACTTATTCTTCTTTGCGTTAGAGACAAAAATGTATGAATGTATGTCAGCATATTACCTGAAGTCTAAGCACAGCTTAGTCCTCCCGACGAGGAGCCATAGTGCAATCGCACCAAATATGGCATTTATTACAAATGCTACGATCACCGAGCGGCCTTCGCTGTCTCGGACATGTAGCTCCTGAAATAACAAACAGAACGTAATGGTTGTAGAGCACTACTCTATACACTACACTATAGAGCAACATACAGTACCGGTCAAAAGTTTAAGTTCCCCCTTTGTGTTCAGTACAAATGAGTACTTTTGTGCGATATTTTTTTGCAGTTCAGATGTCGAAATTTGTTTCCAACTGATCCGTTATTGTTTCCATAGATGTGTTTGATTAGTCAGTTCCCTTTCTTCTTTTATTATTATTTCATTTTAGACAGGCAGCTGATGCTGGTACGTCTAAATCATAGTCATTTTCACAAAGTATTTGGAGTTTTTCTGATAAATAACTTATTACCAAAGCTTGAACTACAACTGGTATGGTAGGTAGTTTTTGATCAGAGGGGCGTCATGTTAATCGCAAATTCCCAAGGGTGTCACATTAAAAAAAAGTTTGGGAAGCCCTGTGTTAGTCTTAATTAGGAGTCAGGCCAAGGGGTTCAACTTATTCCTTACATATCAAGGTTGACTGGTAGAGAATGCCTTCTGGCATTATTCCGCCATTTGTACTCTTCATGTATTGTGCAAAGAAGTTTAAATAAATAAAATAAAAAATATCAAGATCTAAATTATATTTTTATAAGGCTAAGTTGATAAATAGCCTATTAAATAACAATAAACATAAAGGTACTGTTGTTTTTTACTATATTAATGTTCATTTGCATGTGTTAGCCAGGTAACTAAGTCCTTTATAATGGACAAGCTAGCAGAAATTCCCTTCCTTGAAGGAGTGCAGAGAACGCGGAGATCTGATTGAGACATACAAAATACTAACCCAACACTACGACCTTAAAGATTTCCATAAGATGCTAGAACGCAATAGTAACAACCGTCTGAGAGGTCATCAGTATAAGCTGGTGTCTCACAGGTCCTACAATAATCCTCATAGACACTTCTTTAGCAACAGAGTGGTCAACGCTTGGAACAAACTCCCAGAGGATGTAGTAGCGGCCCAAAGTGTCAATGAGTTTAAGAATAAATTAGATAAGCACAAAGCAAATTCTACTCAACACTGAGAACTCGGTTTATGACTCTGGATACAGGCATTATCAGTTGTTTAAACTGCCTGCCTGCATTACAAATAATAATAAATAATAATAAAATTCTTACTCGCACTAGCAGATAGCTATCTGCAAACATGACCATGCGTACTAAGTTATAAGCTGCATTGATGACTCACATGATATTCGAAGATATGATCTAAAGTTCTCGTCGATCCAGTCAGATCCTGCATGATAGCCATGAGCAGACTCAGGGTCAGGTACAGCACGGACTGCATGGCCACTATCTGGGACACGATGAGGCACGGATCCCATTGCGTGTAGCGGAATGAACCCGTTAATTTCTTCATTCTCGACATTAAACTATGTAATTTATAGATAACACAAGCATTCGCATGATGTGGTAACTTTATTATGGTTTGGAGAGCTTAAATTTATGTTAAGAATATTCGTATACATAAGGATTTTTAAAGAAAAATACTGAGATACGAAATTTAGTTCGCAGATGTGCAATATTTGTATGTCATTGTCATTAATTTGTCATTCATGATGTTCTCTTAATTACGTTATTTGCTCGTAAAAGTGATTATTAAAATGTGGCAATATAATCTTTATACGGTTGCTATAAGAGACCCATGAAGAGTTGCCCATGATACAATAGCGATAAAAGTCTCTACAATAGATTGCAAAATCTACGCGTCAAATCATGTCAAAATTGACAGCACGTTTTGTGACTGCTTCGTATTAATCAACATCAACAGATGTTTTACCAATTTTACTGTAAACTAGAAATTAATATTTTTTTTATTGAAATTCAATTAATATCTTAATATCCAGTATACATGAAAAATTAATACTTTCATGTTTTTGAATTTAGCTTACTTCCTTAATAATGTAATAAAGTAACATAATGAGTTGCAAAACGAACTTATCTAATAGGGTATTTGACTACTAGTCAAATCAGTTTCTTTTTTCGAACTGTCAAAACGATTTTGCTACTATGGAATTTATATGGGACTTCCGGTTCGAGCGCCATCTTGATAGTTAGCATCGTGATTAATTACTTTGTTTTTTGCTTATTAATATTGTTTAAAGTGTAATATCGATAGCTTATTATACAGTAAACTAATGTGGTAGTGTGCAGTGAATGGAGAATTAATTTTGAAGCGCGTTTAACCACCATCTTGGAGTCAACGGCCGGTAGTCCACGTGCTTCTTGTAAAGACTAGCTATCGATTTACAAGAGCTAACAAATCACCGTACACTTGTCGCGACGCTGTCGTATTGAACACTATAGACAAGCAAATATACAAGACTACCATAATAGTCCAGAACGCCGCGACAATAGGAATAACTGGTATTGTATGTGAGGGTTGAGGAGTGGTTAGTCCTACCTCACAGTCCAGTTGTAGTCTTGATAATCTGCTTCGCTCATCTGCCTTATGCACCATCTGTGGTTAAAAGGGTTTATATGAAATGACGCATCACTAAGTGTCTACCACTAAGTATGAGAGTTTAAACCTCTATCTTTTATGTCTATATGTTTCTAAGGATGATGGCATCTTCCATCAATCATAAATAAGTGTCAAATGATATCTATTCGTTACTATAACATATATGAGAACCATCTTACCCGGCCGGATGTAGGTTGCCGGGTGCCAACCAATATAATCATAAGGGGGGCGCCTGGCGGCCGAAGCCGCCACCCTTTCGTGCTGATAAAGGAATACATAGCGACCGTAGTCACCTCTGCACTCCTGCACAGGATAAAGGAGAACCTAGCAGCCAAAGCCACAGAACTCCTAGAGCCGGCCACACTGTGGTCACTCCTACACACTGACGAAGGAGACGCCAGCAGCCGAAGCCACCTCTCTCCTACATAATCTATAAATTACCTAGTCCGCCTTACCTAAGATGGGCTCCAAAGAACTTCCACGACCTTCATCGTGAACTCATAGGTACAAACTTACTGGATCCACGGATTACCGCGTGGCAACCAGCAAGATGGCTATTAAGTTATAAATCAAGATAATTGTACAATAGTATAAGACAATAGGTACAAAGCAGTAAACACTTAGCTTTCAGGTAAACCAGCCCATGTGGTCACCGACTCTGCGCGTCGCCTGTCTTGGCTCCTTGATAATAACACTTGTACTAGATCTATCTTCTTCTTCTATTGTAACGGCAAAATGGCCGTCCATAATGTTATGCAAACTTTTGTCCCATAGACAATATCTTATTTAAACCTTCGCGACACTGTCGAACCGATCCGACTTGACTCGATCGGATCGACTGTCGCGACACTGCCGACTAGACAGGAAAAATGACGATTTATAGATAGATATTCAATTTTGATTACGTTCTTTCTCTCTATCCATTGTCTTAAGGTCTAGGATTTTTCCTCTTTAACTGACCTTAACTTTATCGTCATCAAGTTTCCATTTACTTGTAGCTTCCTCTAAGTGTAGTAAAGTTGGGATAATAAGTCTCAGTCAGCTTTATTAAGTATGCTTATTTACTTACTTACATATTCCGTAAAAATACTTAAAAATGTGGGTACTCTAATTCAATTAATACTTTTCTAGAACAAATACCCAACTTTGGTATCTGAACTATCTGACATTGTACTACGAACAACTCTGTTTAAAGTCAGTCCTTCATTAACTAACTAATAGTCGTTTCGTCTGTCAATTTAAATCTCTCAGATATTCGCTCAAGGAATTAAATCGCGACCTCTTCTAATATGTATGATTATTATAAACACTCATCATTACCAGGATAACCACCATATCATCCTCTAAGTTTAATGTTGCTAACAACTTAAGCAAACTCAGTTTCCTTTTCTTAGTCTTGAAATTGAATAATTATATGTTATTAATTTATTATGCACATAAAGTCGTATTCATCTCTATTTATCCAAATAATAACTCTGTATTGTACTTCTAACCCTGTTAGAACGTCACTATTATCTCACTTGTTAATATTATGAATCTAGACTATATTCTAAATCCACTCTTGGCTTTATACTCTGATACGAACCCACACTGTCACTGTGGGTCTTACTTGATTACAATCGTACTCGGATATCTTACGGGTCTTACACCCATTAATACAAACATCGATGCCACAGCGGGCCTTACACGATACAGAAATTGCATTAACCGCCTCATGCGTGAATAAAACCATCGATGCCACAGCGGGCCTTACACGATAGGTACAGATTTTACATTCACCGCCTCATGCGTGAATAAAAACATCGATGCCACCGCGGGCCTTACACGATGTCACAACAAAGTAGCTGCTGCTAAATCTAGCAGTAGCTGCAGGAATCTGTCTTCTGTCTTTCCTGCTGTCTGTCTTGGTCTGTCAACCTCATTCGTTACTATATGGACTTATCCTGCTTGGCAGCCCTCCCCAATAAAAGGAAGAAAAGCAAGTAAGTGCACTTTCAAGTCGTAATCGTTTAACATTAATAACGAAAATATCTGACAGTCTGTATACTAACAAGACTACTCATAAAGTGTTATTTGAACACCTAGATGTAAGTATCATATTTATGAGTTTTATCTCCAAGAGTATATTTTATATTAGACGTAAATACTGCCCTTAGGCACTTCATATAAGTACATACACATGTACATGACAAACTCATTTAAATTCTGGCACAGATCGCTTTTGATCGAAAGTAACTCAAGACTTCGTTTTAATTACTTGTATAATAACAACTACGTATTACTAAAATATTTAGCCCACATAATGTCCCACTGCTGGGCACAGGCCTCCTCTCCAGCGCGAGAAGGGCGTGGGTCCTCATACTCAAGTAAAAGCACAAATAAGTTAGATTAATAGCCAAAGCGAAACTTAAAATGGCTCAGAACCATACATCTTAATTGTCGATTACCTACGTAATTACTGTTGTTCTTAAATGTGCCATTAATTCAGTGCTTAATATAGCGATTCCAATGTAGTTTTAACATGTAGTCTAAAATAACTGTTTCACATAGTATAAACATCGCTTACTCTTACCCACGAGACTAAAAAACCCGTTATGTTATTCTGTGGCAACATCATTTGCCTGTAAGCATATATATAATAATTCAATTAAATTACTATTTCAAAATCTAATTTGGTTACGAGAGTTTCCTTGATAGGTACATCAAACTTTAATTTACTTGTAACGATCTCCAATATTAATTCATTTTATAATCGTTACTCCCGAAGTTGTATGCAAATTTCATACTCAATTTCAATTACGTCATATAATGTCTGCACAAATTCTCTTAATTTGTTTACTGAATATATTATCGTTCTCTACACATAAAGGCAAACTATATCATTGTAATCCATTACTGTTAACCAACGTGTTAACCAACGTGTCTGAAGTTAAGAACTTTAATGACATATATATTATATATTCAATAATATTCATCTACTTTGCAAACTCTATTTTGCTAAAGTTCTTGTTGTAACACATTATATTGTTACATAACAAATATATCATCAAAGCGCGGCGTTTATAACCCAAACGGCCAAAATGTGAACTCTTGATTCGTTTCAATCAATCGATGTGAAACGCTTCCGTATGTCAACGTAGCTATTATAACATAGGTATCTCCTTTTCAAACTATATGACGAGAAACCTCACGTGCATCTGAGATGTAAATACATAAGATGTAAACGGCAATTCAAGAAAGTTTATAAGCAATAAATATGAATTGGTCAACAAGTTATTGCACTTAATACTAGGTGAATTGCTATTTCCTTAATTTCGCGGCTCGCACCGCTCTTGTTACGGAACCCATTCTAATAGAAATACTATAGGTATCTAAGACCATAACATAACTAATAAGAATCACATCTTCCGTTTCTTTCATCATCATATTGATCCTTCATAAGGCATAAGGATGTCAGAAATTATGCAAAATTGAACTCTATCACTTTGAAACAAAGTTCTCAATCATGGGAGAAATATATTCCCTCTGTCTTACAAAGGCTCAATAATTCAACATATTTTTCTATGAATCGCTAGTAATCTTCAAGAGGACATCTTTCCCTTCTGGAACTTTAAAACCACAATATACTATAGCTTTGTTCTTCGAATACATTCGTTCTGAATCTGAATATACTATAGCTTAATTCTTCGACTTCATTCATTCTGAATCTGAATATACTATAGCTTATTTCTTCGACTACATTCGTTCTGAATCTGAATATACTATAGCTTAATTCTTCGACTTCATTCGTTCTGAATCTGAATATACTATAGCTTAATTCTTCGACTACATTCGTTCTGAATAACATCACTTAATCGAATTTAATCTGTCGTGAGACATATTAACATCAAATAAATTTTACGGTAGGTACGCGATACACAGCCGTCGTGAACGCTGCTTGCACTGTTAGTGCTTGAGAAACGAAACTTATGCTCTCCGAAACATGTCGCACGAGTGACTAAAACAAGTGAGTCTAAACAGTATAGTATATTTAACATCATTTAAGTTGTTGCCATTGATTCTATTGCGATTGATTACTAAATATCACTGGCTAGTAAGTAAGTTTCAACCAGATAATGATTTTTCTTTTCATTTCATTTCATCTCTAAGTCAAATTTCTCATTAATTCTCCAAAGACTCTTTTAAATTCAAATTTTTACTCAATACATAGTTACTTAAATTTATCAACTTATTCTCATTATCCAAGTAACTAATAAAACGGATGAACATGATCTCCCTGCCACAGGTTGCTACCTGTGGCAAGGAGCTAAAATCCATCCAGGAGCTAACTTTACTGAAGTAATCAATCTGAATATTTAGGCAGAAGGAACATTTTCCATTCTTATTTTATTTATTTTTTCTACTTCCAAATTTGTGTCTTTTTTACATGCTCAGCAAAACATCTAACTTCTAGATTTTAGGCCAACTCTCTATTCAACAAATTTCATATCAGGATAAAAAAATTTGTTAGTTGTATGATGATGATGATGATAATGATCTCAAATAATAGAAACATACTGAATGTTTCTACCTCTGCTGACTCGCCTTTACTTATAGCAAAGTACGCTGTGCATGAACTAATTTATCACAATTATACTAATTTGTCATCAGCTCACAGTTTGAGCTATGCAAGAATGAATAATTACCTAATTATTACGGTTAGGTACACTATAGTCATTTCACTTTCAACTTCCTTACTTCTGACTCAAGAATTACTAAGTAGGCATGTATTTATTTATACCTATAAGGTAAAATTTAAATTTATTAGGTATATATATGTCGACGCGCAGGTGATATAATTAGTAAATTCAAATAATGGTCGTATTTGCGATTTATCATAAAAGCTTGTAAGCGATGTGGATAATAAAGATCGATTAAGTACAATTACTTCAGGTGCCCGGTAAACGGGACATGTGCGAGTCCGAGCTTTGTTATTATGGTTTGATACAAAAAACTCGAAGGCGCCGGCGTCCCGCTGCGCGACTCCACTAAGACGTCCAACAAATAGAGTGTGAACTTGACACCACTTGATTTGGCGGCAATTGGCGCACTTAAAATGCCGATTGGATGTGTTCTCACGGGTTGTGTTTGGTCATTAATTATGTTAGTGAATGCAAGCCGATGAAGGGATGACATTCTATTCTGTGACTGAGCGCATGAAACACGCATCCGTGAGACTACATCTCGCCCAGTAGTCCTAACTTAGTATTTAACTCTTTTCGGAATACGCATTATGTTGTTGAGTGATCTCGCGTTATACCTAGTTTCGCGTTGAATACCTACGCCTTAAGATGTATTATCTAGTGCATTTAGCCATTCCTGAATAACCTAATACCTAAATTATGCTCCGATATCAGATCGTGGGATCGTAACGTGAAGGGTTCGCGAGGTTTTTGCCTAAAGAGGTTGTGAACGTTGTGATTTATTTTGTGATATCGTGAAATTATGGACTGAAAGGTGAATACATAGTTCAATTTGTGCAAAGACTTGCAAAGAAGGTGAAACTGGTGGTTTCCTGTAAATCCTGTCTGGAGTTTGGACGTCGAATCTGAATCTGGTCAGTTCATTCCTTTATGTTTGATACCTATGATTTACCATTGTTAATTTGCCCACATGAGATGATCCATAAAAAAGTGGATTGTTCTGGTTTGTTGGTTTTATTTAAAATAAAACCTTAGATATTATTCTTGAGTGTTTATTATAAAATTGAATTGAGGATTTTGTCACTATATAGTTAAAGAATATTGTGGCGTTTGTCCGATGGTGATATGGTATGTAGCCTGTTTGGAGAATTTGTAATGGTTTTCCAAGACAATAAGTCGATGTTTTTATTTGATGATAAATGGATCATATCTATGAGTAAACTTAAAATTAAAATTGAGATGCTTTGCGATAGAAGTTTAAGATAGTAATCGAAGAGTAATCAACTTACGTCATTCATTTCACTATAATAATAAATAAGGGCTCAAGAGACCGCTGTTTGGCGATAAGTCCGTCTGCTGTTACGTACCGTTTTCTTTTTGTGCTCGATTGTGTACCAGTTTTTATAGTGTACCTACGGTGAAGCATTTTATTGTTTTTATTATAAACTCGTAGATGGGCTAACACGATTGAGATAATTTGAGATTCTTGATTACCTACTAACATTTTGTCTGTTTCTAGACTAGAGTTTTGAATGAGGTATTTAAAATCGAATATTTTCAAATTATGAAATTGTCGCTTTTATAACCTGTCATGGAGTCCATTGTTGGTATACCTACCCAAAAGGCTAAAAGAAACATTGAAGTTGGTTTCTTGTTTAATCCGCTAATTCATAATGCAATAAATTTCAATGCTTAGTTTTGAGCGAGTAATTAAATAATACGAAAATTGAAAAGAGACTTTTCGTAACAAACTAACGAATTATTTAGTTGTGTCATTTGAACTGACGGATATTGGTTGAAAATTGATTTTGAGACGAACAAGAACTTACATGATTTTGTAACGAATGTTTTGACTGAGTAAAACACTCTTATTTCATCATTAATTAGTATGGGCTTCAAACTGCAGTTATTTACATGATGATAGTCAAAGTATTACAACCGACAAATTACGAGACGTAAGATGTACGCCCATTTCTGTGAAGAATACAAACCTTATTATCGATTGAAATAGAGTCTAAAGTATGTTGGCAATGAATCAGTGTACCTTGTAGGGAGTAGTTGGGTCATATTGTACATGACCAAAAAAAAAAAACTGAAACCGAGTTAATTTGAATGATGATTAGCCAGTATTGACTAATAAGGTACATTGATGAAGTACAGTGATGTAATATGATATTTGGGAGAGTATTGGCTCTTTTTCACTGTTAATTTTTTAATTATTCGGAAGAAATAAGCAGCGCAATAATTGCAAATTCTGTTTGGATTAACTATTTTTTTTGAGACATTAATCAATTTGTCCTCACGTAAGGATGGATGGAAGGTATGTAATGATATAGGTGCCTACCTAACTGAATGAAGGATACCTGGATGTAGATGCTTATTGTATGACTTGCAGCTCGAATAATAAAAGGGCGGAGTTATAATTTTCAGTTATTAAAACAATTTTAATTTCCGTTATTTTCGGCTTTAAAATTATAGTATTTTCGGCGCGTAAGAAAATTAGAAACTTGCATTGATAGTTTTGTGAGTTGTAGTAGTGGTAAAACCAAGTTTTAAACATAACAGTGATACTAAGTATAGATACACGAAATCTAAATCGGAATTACAAGTTAAATTGTAGTATGTGCGTATGTTTGTGTACGATAAAGACACGTTTTTGCTTATGAAGTGAAAACAAAGTTTCTGAAATCCGCTCTCGGATTTTTCTCTTTAGACTGATGAAGTCGAAGTGCGTAGGAAAAAACCGTTTACTTCAGATCAATCAATAACGTTGCTAGTATAAAAATCTGAAAACATCATTCGTGATAGGTACATTTATAATCGATACCTAACTATAAAAGATATCTGAAAACTGTGAATTTTAAAAACGAATGAAATGCTGTGAATTTTCTTTGTTTAGGTACTAAATCAGCGCTTTCCAGTCATATGAAACTGCTCAATATTTTTAGAGAATAAACTTTTTGGATTTTCTGGTTAAATTTTTAGTGGTATGGAAATAAAGTTTTCGAGACACTGAAATGCTAATCTAGATAAAGTGAATATTAGAGGTTCGATTCCTGGTTTGGGGCTGCTAGTAAATGCTCTATATATTTTTTGTTGAGATCAAGTAAGCCAAGTTGCAAAGAACAGTCAGTTATAGCCGTTGTCGACGCATAAGAATGTTTACCTATTCTTTGAATAATTTGGATGGTTGAATATTGGAACTGATATTCAGTTGGTTTATGTGACTTCAATGACTTCAAAGTTATTTTAGAAAGTGAGAGTTAAGTAATTTGAGTACTGATGACTAGTGACCTAGGTGCATCACTTTGTGTCTAATCCGCTGGGCGATCGTAGGTCACATACCCGAATCAGATATATTGTCACGCATATGTAGTGAAAATGTGTTTGGTAAAGGAGGCTGCGCGGCGCCCACAGATGATGATACATTGTGTTAGGGATGATGACACCCGTGGTGGTGTTTATGCCTGGTGTGGCATGGTTTGGGTTCCTGTGTGACACCCGTGGTGGTGTTTATGCCTGGTGTGGCATAGTTTGGGTTCCTGTGTGGAACCGTTGGAGTGATTGGTGTATCACTTTGGAAGTGGCCTGAGTGCTGCTGGATGTGATGGTGGTCAGTGGATCATATGTGTTGTGGCCGGTGTGTCACAGGTGTTGAGATGCGACAAGGTATGTCGCATGCTCATATGTGTTGTGGCCGGTGTGTCACAGGTGTTGAGATGTGACAAAGTATGTCGCATGCTCATATGTGTTGTGGCCGGTGTGTCACAGGTGTTGAGATGTGACAAGGTATGTCGCATGCTCATATGTGTTGTGGCCGGTGTGTCACAGGTGTTGAGATGTGACAAGGTATGTCGCATGCTCGCATGTGTTGTGGCCGATGTGCTACAGGTATTAAGACTTTCGAGAGTTGAGATTTGATAGTTGAGACATGACATCTTTGTGACTTGTGATGGATGTGGTCGGTGTACGTAACACGTGCTGTGACTTGACAAAGTGTGCCACAGGTATTGAGACAATTGAGACATGACAGCTTTGGACGTGGCCGGTGGACCATGTGGTTACAGTGGGCGTGCCGTGTGAGAATGACTATAATAGAGCATGTGACAGTGGCATTTAGTACAAGCCATAGTGCCTGTTGACTAGTAGAGACTAGCGGAAAATATTCCGTGATGACAAAAGTGTCATATGACTTTAATGACAAGAGCACCTTTTTATGTGGTGGCCGAATGTGGTAAGGGCCATAGTGCTATTTGAGAAGTCACATAAATGTTTTAACAACTAGGTGTTATTTTAATCAACGTAACTTTTAATGAAATTGATGATGTTAGAAAGAAAATAAACTGAAACTGTTCATTGTTGCTTGTTACTTTGTACTTATGCTAGAGTTCATTCGATTCATTTCATTGATTATTTATCGTTGTACTCTTAATGATGTTCATGGCAGAATAAACTTCGTTAGTTAGGTCGGATCTTCGACGATCGTTCGTCGAAAGTTAGGTCGGATCGGTAGTGATATTAATTGCCGAATGGATCAAAGTGTTCTGTAGTGATATTAAAAGCCGAATGGATCTTAGTGATCTGTAGTGATGTTAATAGCAGAATGGATCTTAGTGATCTGTAGTGATATTAGTGGCAGAATAGCCGAACGGTAAAGTTAAATTAAAGTTTGCTGAGTTGTCATATGTGATGACAATTTAATAGCTCATTGCACACGAGGACGTGTGACAGTCAGGATCGCCGTGTCGACGCGCAGGTGATATAATTAGTAAATTCAAATAATGGTCGTATTTGCGATTTATCATAAAAGCTTGTAAGCGATGTGGATAATAAATATCGATTAAGTACAATTACTTCAGGTGCCCGGTAAACGGGACATGTGCGAGTCCGAGCTTTGTTATTATGGTTTGATACAAAAAACTCGAAGGCGCCGGCGTCCCGCTGCGCGACTCCACTAAGACGTCCAACAAATAGAGTGTGAACTTGACACCACTTGATTTGGCGGCAATTGGCGCACTTAAAATGCCGATTGGATGTGTTCTCACGGGTTGTGTTTGGTCATTAATTATGTTAGTGAATGCAAGCCGATGAAGGGATGACATTCTATTCTGTGACTGAGCGCATGAAACGCATCCGTGAGACTACATCTCGCCCAGTAGTCCTAACTTAGTATTTAACTCTTTTCGGAATACGCATTATGTTGTTGAGTGATCTCGCGTTATACCTAGTTTCGCGTTGAATACCTACGCCTTAAGATGTATTATCTAGTGCATTTAGCCATTCCTGAATAACCTAATACCTAAATTATGCTCCGATATATATATATATATATATGCTCTCTATATCATAAAGAAAACATAGTGAAGAACTAATCTTCTGTTATTAATATGATACTAATATATCACTTTCAAACAACCAACTGTAACAAGCAACTAGTTACAATTTAAATTCATTACATTATAATTTCATGTATAATGCTAAACTTCTCGGTTATTTTACGAAAATTATTACTAATTCTCATTTTTCCCACGCAAGTCTTCTTACATACTCTACACAATCAAACCTAACTTGACCAATTACAAATTTTAAGGTTTGTCACAAACATTTGCGTTTAGTGACCTGTAAGATTAGGAATTATTTTCATATCTTTCATGTTTATGAGCTTATTGAGCTTATACGCCCATGCTCCTTTGAGCGCTATACGAAGGCATAATATTCGGTGTCCCGAATAATTTCTTGCATATGTCTAACGACTCAAGAGACTAAAATTTCCAATTATTCAATTAATCGTAGGAATTAGGAAAACATACATCCATACTTATTTGAATGAAGTCCTTTTGTAACATTTCATGTCACGGGCGCGGGGCGAGACTTCTAAAAACTAATAAAAACAATCGCTCATGTTCAGGTCCTTTGCCAACAGCAAATTAATAACAAGTAATAAATTATTAGAATTTAAATTTTTAACTATACACCGGACTTATTACAACTTGTGTATAATACTTTCCTTTATACAACAACTATTTTGACCGGACTAGAAAATAATACCTTTAATTTTCAAGCAAAGCCCTAACGGCCGACGACGATAACAAAACAATTATTCCCCGTAGTATCCACAAATAAACGAGAGTTTCATTTTATCAACAATCGCAATTTTTATTCAAGCGTCAAAAACGGTTACTCAAACGAACCTCAAGTTGACATATTCGCGGGCGAAAATAGCGCGAAGTGAATTTGACAAATGTCAAGATTGTCAGTCTATGTCCATGTCAAGATGTCATTGACCTCCGGCGGCTCGGTTGATTCCAATCTTTCTTAGCCCTTTAAAACTAAGAATGATATACTAAAGGTGTACGTTACGTACTTATGGGACATGTGTGTATGATGTTCTAGCAGTGACCTTTGTGCTAAATTTCCTTAACTGCATATAAAACCAGTGGATGAATCATACGTGCAATTAGCTGTGTTACTTAGGGAACAACAGAAACCCCTCTCAAATCGACCTCAGATCTAAACGCACTCAAATGATTGATCTGTTATTTAAACAATACGCGATACAAGCCCCACCTTTTCGAATAGGCTACTATCCGTGTGCAAACGTAGTACGTGATACCTTTTGTACCTTGGACAAACGTCAAAACTTTAAAATTTAAAGTGACTATTTAAAGTTTAAATAATCACTTTATCAACAAAATTGTTCTTCCAAATTTAATTGTATATTCTGCTATAGACACTCAAAACAAAATGTTAACAGAACAATTTCTTTTCACAACATTACTGTAATATTGAATGTTAAACTATATTTTCATGACTATGTTTTTGTTTCATTTGTACCTTCGAATATCACCTTTCATTCTTTACATCATGCTGAATCAAAGAAATATACTGGAACACCAGACCGGTGTTAAATAAAATTGTCATTCCGTATATAAACATCCGTCAGCCCTTTATTCTTTAAATAGCATTCTAGTTATGGTTAAGGTATGTATACCTTCTGATAATAATTGTAGGTATTATTTGTTAATTACTATTAGATAAGAATACACAATGCTTTACAAAATTTCCTGCAAGCATTAAGTGTAAGCAGCGACTCTAGAAATTTGAAACTGTATATAAATGGATAATTTGTCCAATAATGAGTTTTTTTTACTCAATACTTTAAAACAGTGTAACAATATGGGTCAACATTCTATTTCAACATAACCCAAGTCGAATTCAGGCTTTACTCAACTTCACAAGTGAAAATTTATTAAGACACTGTATCGACAAGCACGCTAACCAACTGATAGCTTTGTTATTTTTTGTATTTAGCTACTCAGTGTAGCATATTGCATTGTCACATTAGAATATGGTCTTACCCCTTTCTATAAATATTGTGAGAATTTAAAATGCAGTAAGTAACAATTTTTAAATGCTTCTTATTATTCTCCACAATCACAGCAAAGTACGACTTAGCTGTCCAAAGAAAAGTACATAGGGAATTCAAGAGTGTTATTCCCTGGGTCACCTTACTTACTTTCTTAAGGTACAATTCCCCTTAGCAACTTTATATTACATTCTAGTTATTATACTCTGACCAACATATACCAACTCTAGGGGCCCACAAGGAAAATTATAAAGGTTGAATATCCTTGCTACATGTAAATATTTTAGAACGAACTGAACAAGCTAGGCGCTACGTTTATCTATTACATACTGCGGTAAATCTGTATACCTTTGACTACTTGTAGGTAGGTATTTCATTTAATGTACATTTTCCTTCGCTTTATGTGTACAATCAAGAATATTTATTTCTTTACTTAATACTGTAGGTACTATGTACCATAGACCATGTATGGTCAGCAAAATACATATGTTTAACACTTGAGTGTTTCTTGAAACTCCTGATGCTCAACTCTATAATTTAACTGAATTTATAGTAAATAAATTAACTGAATTTATAGTTTTGCAGGTATATCAAGGTAAGTTATGTACTATATAGTTTATCCGCCTACAGTCAAGCTGAAATCAAAGGACTACTTTGAACTCAGGAATCAGGAAAGAAGATGAGATACTCAAGCGTGTTGTGACACATAGAATAGAATAATCTTGACTTACTTACTGTCGGCATGTAATTTCAACAAGTACTAAAATGTTTTGTCTACTTCGGTAATAAAGTAGTTAGCTCAACTAGTTAGTTAGTAGGTAACCATCCTTATGTACGGACACATTTGTGCCGTCAACGGCTTACAACAATACTAAAGCGCAATAAAAAACAAATCTAGGCCCACTTCTCAGGTAGCATTTTCATTTAAATGTTACTGTCCAATGAAGAATCATGTAGGTATCTTAATGACTTGACATTACTATCTCATATATCATTGAAATTAAATTTATCTAGTGTGCTTCTCTGATACTTTGATTTATCTCTGTCCACTGTAATAGATCAATAGGTGTATAATGAGAGTTTGACTCTCCTTAGAAAGTTAGGTACACCTGGGACAAGAGAAATAAAATCAATTGATTTATTTGACACTAACAATCAGTACATGTAGGTATGCATAGCATAGCATGATGTGAATATCTACTTTCTAATTTATCAAGAAGTATTTTGACTATCATATTATTTTCAACAGAATTTAATAGGGTACATCTGTAGGTATGTAAAATTTCAATCCGTTTTGAGTCATACCTCATTAGTTAATTTGTGAATCTTATGTCGCTCTAGACAATTTCTTCACTATCAGTGTCTGTCGGGGTTCATAACATAGCTTTTTTGTCAGTCACTCAGTAATAAGTGCCATAGCAAGTGAACTTTAAGGCAATTTAGAAACTGATCATTTAGTACTTAAGTTTCATTACTTATTAATTTAGATCAAGCAATTGACTTAACAACAAAAATTCATTTAACTTTTGAATGCCACTACTTATAATAGCCTCCCCGAAGCTACTCGTGAACTATCTAACCCATGAAGCAATGATAACAACACCAAACAGCCTCGGCCGCAGACTGAAAGATGCAGCGATTAATGCCTCATCCCTAAACTAATATTTCAAACAAATTATATTGAAACAAGCATTCAAATATTAGACTTTACAAATTTACTAGGTATTGACTTTTAGCACTTCCAGCCAAATGAGATTAAATTACATAGTCAATGAGTATCAATAATGAATTAACTCAATGCTACACTATACTACAAGTATCTACACTTGTTTATTAGTATTAACAGACTTGAAACTCAAGCAACTTTGCGACGCACAACTGTAAAGTAGTTAGAAAATCTGTCCGTCATCTCTCATAAAGTTTATAAACCACAAATGGTACTGGAAAGGTCCAAGGATCCAATCAATCCTAAATCTCAGCACACTTCACCATTTTGTCGCGACGCTGTCGTATTGAACACTATAGACAAGCAAATATACAAGACTACCATAATAGTCCAGAACGCCGCGACAATAGGAATAACTGGTATTGTATGTGAGGGTTGAGGAGTGGTTAGTCCTACCTCACAGTCCAGTTGTAGTCTTGATAATCTGCTTCGCTCATCTGCCTTATGCACCATCTGTGGTTAAAAGGGTTTATATGAAATGACGTATCACTAAGTGTCTACCACTAAATATGAGAGTTTAAACCTCTATCTTTTATGTCTATATGTTTCTAAGGATGATGGCATCTTCCATCAATCATAAATAAGTGTCAAATGATATCTATTCGTTACTATAACATATATGAGAACCATCTTACCCGGCCGGATGTAGGTTGCCGGGTGCCAACCAATATAATCATAAGGGGGGCGCCTGGCGGCCGAAGCCGCCACCCTTTCGTGCTGATAAAGGAATACATAGCGACCGTAGTCACCTCTGCACTCCTGCACAGGATAAAGGAGAACCTAGCAGCCAAAGCCACAGAACTCCTAGAGCCGGCCACACTGTGGTCACTCCTACACACTGACGAAGGAGACGCCAGCAGCCGAAGCCACCTCTCTCCTACATAATCTATAAATTACCTAGTCCGCCTTACCTAAGATGGGCTCCAAAGAACTTCCACGACCTTCATCGTGAACTCATAGGTACAAACTTACTGGATCCACGGATTACCGCGTGGCAACCAGCAAGATGGCTATTAAGTTATAAATCAAGATAATTGTACAATAGTATAAGACAATAGGTACAAAGCAGTAAACACTTAGCTTTCAGGTAAACCAGCCCATGTGGTCACCGACTCTGCGCGTCGCCTGTCTTGGCTCCTTGATAATAACACTTGTACTAGATCTATCTTCTTCTTCTATTGTAACGGCAAAATGGCCGTCCATAATGTTATGCAAACTTTTGTCCCATAGACAATATCTTATTTAAACTTCGCGACACTGTCGAACCGATCCGACTTGACTCGATCGGATCGACTGTCGCGACAACACTGTCTTGTACAACCGTACAATTTTTGTCGTTTGTAAACCTCTCAATACCTTGATACTGGCGAAATAGTCCCACTGGGCTGAAGCCATAATTTTAAAAGAAGAAGAAGAAGAATTTATATGAAACACTAGCATGTGACGTCACAATCAAATTACCTACTCTTTATAGTTTTATACGGGTTTTAAAATAGAAATTGTATCTAAAAATAACTGCTGTCTACGTTTCTCTATTAATCTTCTGGTGCTTTATTTCATGCATGTTGTAAAACAATTTATTTTTAATACAGTCAAATACCCTATTGAGACTAAGGCCCCATAAGCACGAGAGCTTTTTCAACGCGCGTTAAAAAGCGTTTGATTGACACAAATGGAAACGTGTGTATTTATTCACACGATGGCGGTAGCGCTTTTTATCAAGCTTTGTTGGATTTTTAACTTTAAGCCTTGGTCTTTAAATCGAATTTTAAGCGATTCAAGCGCTTTTTTAACGCACGTTGAAAAAGCTCTCGTGCGTATGGGGCCTAATTGTCATTGTCAACTTGTCAAGTCGGTGAAGTCGGGCATAAAGGCGAAAGGCGTCAACTGCGTCAAGTACGTTAACGTGAAGTACGAGGTTAGCCAAAACTCGAAATCACAATAGGGAAGAAAATAAATAGATATTTGTAACACTTTCGATTATTAGTTGTGTTATTATTGAACCAGTTGATGACCCTGTGATTAGCGTGATGGACGTGATGCATTCGTGTCGCTGCTGCCTGCGGAGACCTCCGGACAAGGACTTGACGACGCCGTATACTTATCACGGCAAAACAGAGATTTATTACGACATGATTAAGGAATGCTTCGATATACGTGTAAATGTAGCAATTTTATTTAGCATATTAGACATAATTTATGTGTTTTGTTACTGAACTTAGAGAAAAGTTCAGTTTTTTTCTAGTATTTTTTTTGTTCTAACAAATTAACTTCTAAATAGTGGGCCAAAGGTTTTGTGTGCTATTTAGAACCAGACACTAACATTCAGTCTTTTAATGAATATTGTTTGTTTAATCATCTATCTTGATCAGTAACGTGATTTGAGATACAAGATTTTCATAGTTTAGGTAGACTTAAAAAAACCGGCCAAGTGCGAGTCGGACTCGAGCACCGAGGGTTCCGTACTTTTTAGTATTTGTTGTTATAGCGGCAACAGAAATATATTCATCTGTGAAAATTTCAACTGTCTAGCTATCACGGTTCATATGATACAGCCTGATGACAGACGGACAGACGGACAGCGGAGTCTTAGTAATAGGGTCCCGTTTTTACCCTTTGGGTACGGAACCCTAAAAAGTATATATTATTAGCTTAATGTAAATGTATGGCTATGTTTTTCTAATTAAGATTACTACTGAACATGCAGCTGGTAGAGGGTGGCTCGGGCTCGTGCGGCATCTGCTCGGCGTGCGTGGGCCGCCTGCGAGACGCGAGCGACTTCAAGCTGCAAGTGCAGCGCAGCCAGGCGGAGCTGCAGGGGTTGCTACTTGATGAAGGTTAGCTGCTAATGGAAAAAAAAACCAGTCGGACTCGCGCACGAAGGGTTCCGTACAATTATGCACAAAACGGCAAAAAAGTCACTTGTTATATGGGAGCCCCACTTAAATATTTATTTTATTCTGTTTTTAGTATTTGTTGTTAAAGTTTCATTGGTCTAGCTATCACGGTTCATGAGATACAGCCTGGTGACAGACAGACAGACGGACAGTGGAGTCGTAGAAAAAGTAATCATACACCTAGTAGTACAAAAAACGGGCCAAGTGCAGGTCGGACTCGCGCACTAAGGGTTCCGTACCATTATGCACAAAACGGCAAAAAAAAACATGTTTGTTGTATGGGAGCAACAACCCTACTATTACTACTACTGTATTTAGTATTTGTTGTTATAGCGGCAACAGAAATACATCATCTGTGAAAATTTCTACTGTCTAGCTATCACGGTTTATGAGACACAGCTTGGTGACAGACAGACAGACAGCGGAGTCTTAGTAATAGGGTCCCGTTTTTACCCTTTGTGTACGGAACCCTAAAAATTACTCTGACAAATGTACCATGTTCAAGTTATCACAGTTTTTACCACAGGCTCATAGCATTAGCAGTCTAAGGTTAAAATTAATTTGAATTTAACTTTCAGCGGAGGCCATGGTCAAGTCTGAACTAATTGAAGATGGCGCTGGTGACTCTGTGTTTAATTTGTTACGTAAGTTTTATCTTTACTTATTTATTCTCAGCGCATCGCGAAACTAAGCTACAACTTTTTGTTTGTATTTGCTTGTTTGAATTTCAATTTCAAGGGAAGTACTTAGGTAATTAAGTATAGCAACAGCACTAATCATGAGACATTTAAGAGAAAATTTGGAGTGTTCTTTATATTTTACTGACCTGTAAAATTTGTACCGCTTTGCGCGTTAAAAGACGTGTGTGTGTGTGTCGTGCGTCTTTTATGTTACCTGTTTAATAAAAGATACTGCAATTGGTTTTATGTTAAAATAAACATCATTTGATTGCTTTTCGGTGAAGGAAAACATTGTGAGGAAACCAGACTAATCCCAATAAGGCCTAGTTTACCCTCTGGATTGGAAGTTCAGATGGCAGTCGCTTTCGTATCTTATCGCCTACGCCAATTCTTGGGATTCGTTGTCAAGCGGACCCCAGGCTCCCATGAGCCGTGGCAAAATGCCGGGATAACGCGAGGAAGATGATAATAAACAAAACGTCGGGTAGTTTAAGTGTTGTTTACCAATATCTCAATTGACAATATGCGACAGCAACATCTTTGTGTATTTTTGAAGTAAAACTTTAGGCGCGGCTAGACGGTAAGTCAGATTTTTTTTCTGACGGAAGTAACGCTCAGTAGTGACACACGCACAATAGGACACACGTCAAAGTGTCAACATAGCGATAAACGTCAAAGAAGTCTTACTTCACTCGCGCGTAAAGATTACACGCACGCACTTTTTATTTTATTTTAACTATTGCTCAGTAAAAATATACTTTTGTTTCAGATGTGGAGCTCGTAGAAAAGCCAGAGATGATTGAAGAACAAATGGGGGAGATATTGAGTAAGTTTGTTTTAAAACTTAGATTTTTACTAGATGGCAGGATTACGAATCCAGGACAGTTACACACATAGTCATAGTATTTTTTTTAAGATTATGAAAACAGCGTTTGATTGTCCACTTTATTTACAGATTAAAAGATTCAGTGATAATCCTTAGTATCCATACTAATATTATAAATGCGAAAGTCTGTCTGTCTGTCTCTTTCTGTCTGTGTGTTCCCACTTCACGCTTAAACCGCTGAATCGATTTAGATGAAATTTGCCATAGAGATAGGTTGAGTCCCTGAGAAGGACATAGGATAGTTTTTATCCCGAAAATCATCCCTTAAGAAAGTAAAAAGCGGGGTGGAATTGAGATAATTAATGAAGTGCCTGCTAATTTGTATGCATAATATGCTCAAATTGCTATGAGAATTTTTCCAGGCGCTATACTTACTTTAGCTGCTGTTACTGAGTCCACGCAGACGAAGTCGCGGGTAAAAGCTAGTTATAATCGCCAGGAGAGTTGAAATCACGCACACAACAACAAAATCATATAATGACAGCGAGATTAGTGTTATTTTTAGGGTTCCGTACCCAAAGGGTAAAACAGGACCCCATTACTAAGACTCCTCTGTCCGTCTGTCTGTCACCAGGCTGTATCTTGCGTAATGGTACGGAACCTTTCGTGAAATGAAATGAAATGAAAATATTTATTGTCAGACCACACCGACCCCGACCGTGCGCGAGCCCGACTCGCACTTGGCCGGTTTTACTTATCATTGATAAATTTACTCGAATTTCCTAGTCCTCACGACACAGGCTTAAACTAGTGTGACTGATTGGAAGTGGAACTGATTTGTTTTATCCTATACTAGCTTTTGCCCGCGACTTCGTGTGCGTGGACTAAAGTGAGTATAGCGCCTGGAAAAATTCTCATAGCAAATTCAATTTGAGCATATTATGCACACAAATTAGCAGGCACTTCATTAATTATCTCAATTCCACCCCGCTTTTTACTTTCTTAAGGGATGATTTTCGGGATAAAAACTATCCTATGTCCTTCTGAGGGACTCAACCTATCTCTATGCCAAATTTCATCTAAATCGATTCAGCGGTTTAAGCGTGAAGAGGGAACACACAGACAGAAAGACTTTCGCATTTATAATATTAAGTATGGATTTCATAAATGCCTGGTAACGAAATAAATTTTTGTATTTTGTAATTTTTTGTATTGTACTTCAGATGAAGATCCACTAGTGAAGCCGATGGGGTCAGATACGAGTGAAGGCTACTGGACGTTGGCAGGTAATATTTATTCCTCCTCACTCATAGTCAGCATTCTCCTCCTCCTCCTCAGGAGCTCCTCTGGAGTTGCAGGCTAGGAGGATATAACCAAACGGAGTAGCCATTAACAGGCGTTCCCCTCTGTCGAAAATAGTCGGCCAATGGTCATACACAATGTATGGACTGACGTTTATCTGACATGGCTATTTTGACGTTACGTATACATTTGACGTTCCCCTCCCCCGCAAAAATCGGCAGACTTTTTTGTACAGAAAATTACAGACGTGGCGTCTCCGTTTGGTTATATCCTCCTAGGTTGCAGGTGTACATAGGCTACGGAGACTGCTAAATTTGACAAAAAAATATATTTTAATATTTATTAATTAATATATACACATCATAATGTCTTCGGTTACCGCGATAGTTACTCATGAAATAAAACTATGAAAATACATTTATAATACATCCCGACGTTGCAAACCCTTTACAGCGTTCGTGGTCAACGGGTGACTGAGGAAAAACTACAAAAAAAAAGGGTAAAAAGGGTGTAAAGGGTTCGAGGATATATTATAAATTCAATATACGCGATATAATCCGTTTTCATAGTTTTATTTCATATAATCATCAATAAATTGCTCTGATAATTAAAATTAATTTATTTCTAATAGTCCTAAATTGTGACGTTTTCAACCAAAAGGTACCACATTATCGCTTGTCGATAAGGTTGATTTCGAATTGAAGCTATATGGAAATAGCGCCTTATTAACAACCGACAATATGTATAAGTAGTAATTGTAGTATGTGTGTTTGTGTTTAATAGTCTCCATATTTAGCTCTTTGCACTACCTGTTGACTTTTGTATGAGTTCTACATTTCCTGCTACCCAAAGGTTGTCTGGAAGAGATCGCTTTTTAGCGATAAGACCGCCTGTTGTTACCTGGTTCTATTTTTTCTTTAAATATTTCTTTGTAGTTTTACATGTATGTAAAATGTATAATTTTGGTGCAATAAAGAATATTTACTTACTTACTTACTTACAATAAGTACCCTTTTGGTTGAAAATGGCACAAATTGTCCACTGATTGTGTCTTGCTTATATAGTGACGCCGCCGGCGCAGCGAGCAGCGCGCGCCAAGGAACAACTCTCAAGAATCACACTACACGAAAAAAAGCGAGTGAAACGTAAAAAACAAACTAAACCTCACGATAAAAACACCTTCGCTAAACAAACGAACTGTAAAGAAAAACTATATGTTTGCGAAACTTGTGGCAAACAATCCAAGGCAAGATATCTTTTAATCAGACATATCAAAACTCATATGATCCGTGAGGGCTATCCGTGTAAAACTTGCAATAAATCCTTGTTGACATACTCTGACCTGAAGCGGCATCAACTCATACACAAAGGGGAGAAACGATACACCTGCGAAGAGTGTAACTTGAAATTTTCACAAAAAGGCAACTTGGACAGGCATAGACGAATTCATACCGGGGAGAGACCGTTTGTTTGTGACGAATGTGACAAGCAATTTGCCAACAAAAGCAACTTGGACAGACATAAAAAACTACATACCGGGGACAAACCGTACATGTGCGAAAAGTGTACAAAGCGTTTTACACAAAAAGGTAATCTGCGAATACATAAATGCGGTGTTTTCAATACCGGGTAGTTTAAAAAATAGTAAATTAAGTCTAAATATGACAGACCAATACACGCTTTATAGCAGTTTCAGTGTTTTATTTTAATACTAGCTTTAGCACATATCTTTACCTTTAGACATACTTTTTCCAATCTAGTTTTTTTAATTCACTAACTGGTCGCCCAAGATACAGGCTATGCCTAGTTTGGGGACCCTTGTTCAAAGTACCGCTGTATGCGCGCAACCTCGACGTCATGTAAACTCCATCTGTAAATTCCCATTTTTGTGTGTGCAAAATAAATATATTTTTCATTGTTCATTTTTAGCTTTTGCCCGCGACTTCGTCTGCGTAGAATTAGTATTTTGGGTAGCTTATTTTTTTATCCAATCTGCTTTTTATTGATTCCCTATATATATATATATATATATACCAACTTCCTTATATCCTTATTTGAGAGACAATTCTAACTTCTAACGCCTTGATAAAATATTAAGGCAATGATTCAATTTGAGCATAATAGTTACATCATTGGCAGGCGAGGGCGAGGCATCAATTATCTCTCGGGGTGGAAGTGAGATAATTTTCACCCTCTTAAGGGATAATTTCCGGGAAACAAAACTATACTATGCCCTTCCCCGGGACAAAAACTATATGTCAAATTTCAACTGAATCGGTTCAGCGGTTAAGCGTAAGAGGTAACACACAGACAGACATACTTTCGCATTTATAATCATCATCATCATCATGTCAGCCGATAGACGACCACTGCTGGACATAGGCCTCCCCCAAGGCTCGCCACTCCGACCGATCCTGTGCCGCTCGCATCCACCGAATTCCCGCGACCTTCACCAGGTCGTCGCTCCATCTCGTTGGAGGCCTACCGGCAGTTCGTCTTTCGGTACGCGGACGCCACTCCAGAACCTTCCGGCCCCACCGGCCATCAGTTCTGCGAGCAATGTGGCATTTATAATATTAGTATGGATTTACTATCCCAAAACCTCTAAAATTAGGCAAGGGCACATTTGGCCCTAATGAAAAAGGGTACAAGTCTCGGGCAGCTTAAGTGTAAAAGAGCATAAGTGTTACGGGGACCTTACCAGCGCTGCCCGAGACTTGTACCTTGTACCCTTTTTCATTAGGGCCACAGATTACCCTAGGGGCTATGGTCTTGGAGTGGAGGCGGGAGGCAAATCTTTTTAAGAGTCCCCGGCAAGCTCGGTTCTCCATACAAACGTAGTTACGCTCTCATTTTAAAATGACTACCGATATTGCTCTGAAACTTAGGACTTATTATAGGGTAAATCTAAGTCTGAAATTAAATTATGTAGCTTCAGATACCATAGGAAAAAAAATACAGCGAATTTAAGTTTTTCATACAAAACTTGCTTTTCCTCTATTTCGATTGTTTTATATACTAGACCTATATTAACTAATTACAGACCTAGATATACCTCATATAATTGTATGTGCAAAGTTTCATTACAATCCAACATGTAGTTTTAAAATGAGAACGGAACTCCGTTCGTATGGGAAGGTGAAATTCGGCCGAGCTTGCCGGAGACTTAAGGTAATATTAAAACTATTAAAAGGTATTTTGTCACTTTTTGGCGAAGGAATACATCGCGAGGTAACCAGACTTATTCTAATAAAGCCTAACGTCGTGTTATTCCCCTTTAAGTCGAGTGCCATCCTTTTCTCAAGCTATTTAGGGTTTACCTCGAGGGGATACCTCGTATTTCGTTAATATATCCCGAATTTTCAGTAACCAAGACGGAGTAATACAAGTAAGGAGTATATTTTATTTTTATTTTATACAATCGTGATATAATAGAGAGCTTTTCAGTCGAGTACCGTGTTTAGGCCACGAAGCAATGAAGATACGAGATTGAGAAGCTTGATTATATCACTATTGTAACTTTACGCCTCGCTTAGAAGATCAGTTTCAGGCACTAACTCTCCAGATTAATTAAAATTGCTAATGGTTGCTGTGACAAGGCGGATATGCACTATGACCCACTAAATAAATTTATAACATCTGTCCGAAAATATTTCTTAGAACATAAATAACTAGAAAATAAGTTTTAATTATTTTTATAGTTGTTTACTTTTTTTATTTTAAATATGACAATAAATTTATTCATGTAATAACAATGAGGGCTATCGTTTTTTTGCTTACCAGTTGGCGCCTCTGTTGATGGTGGTCCAAAAGACTATAGAACAGCTGTCAGTCATTGAAGTGACAAGTGACATTTGACATTTCGAACTATGGAAAAGACCACCATCTACACTAGCGCCCCTAGCGGCGAATTCATACGCGTTAGCCCTCATTAGAAATACATATAAAACTTATAAAACTTTTGTTGTTTACTTATATTTGTGTGACATGTAATGACATACCGGATTCGTTTCGCAGATTAATAAAACGAAAGTTACAAGAAGATCGTTTAATATACCTAGTTTTAGATCATGTCCAGTTTGTCGTGTCCCGACTTTCGATGTATAGCTGTTTCGTTCCTAGTTTTGTTGTCAAATATTGTGTAAACCAAAGATATAGATATAAATACCCTTTAAATACCTAAGAAATCAATATAAAATAATATAAATTTATCTGCCGCCTTCACTGTAGAATATGATGTATAGTTTGTCAAGGGACTGTTTCATTTCGGGCGTTGACGGAGAGAGTCATACTGTCTTTGTCTTGCACTGGTGCTGGCGGCCAAACGAAGGGGATGAGTGTAGTTTTTTTGTTTCCATTTACTGACAAGATTTGCTTGACCAACTATAACTTACATTAATTCTAATTTCAAATCACGTGAACGTACCATGTTTTGACAAATATGTTACATTTAATTTAATTTCACAAGCTATATTTTTAATTTTACGAGACAACAATTTTGCCTATTGCCAGATAAGGTTTTTTTGAAATAACCTTTTTTGTGACATGACTTGTTGGCATGAGTCTAATGGGCGTACCACACCATCGCACCGCACCGCACCAAGGTCATTGTGCGACGCTCCCATACGTAAGAGCGAGAAAGAGATATCGCTTTCTCGCTCTTACTTATGGATGCGTCGCACAATGACCTTGGTGCGGTGCGACGGTGTGTTACGACCTTAAAGACCGTCTTAAACTTCACATTTATAGTAATAATCACCATCAACATCGGTCCAGTCAACTAGCTTACGATCGTGCCACATGAAAGTACCCTTTAAGTTCGGCGACGCGTCCAACACCAGATAAAGTATGACTTTAGCAGCTTCGTCTGGCTCCGAAACACCGCCGCCATTTGCCATGTCCGTCTTAACATGCCCTGGATGCACGGCGTTGATAGAAATATTCCTGTCAAAATACTTCCTTTGCTGGATCATCGTTAAAGCTGTCACAGCGATTTTAGAGACCCTGTGCTCAGCATGCTTCCCCTCATCAGCAAAATCTTCTTTTTTAAACGTTCCGTTTTTCACACTATCCAAATATTCATCGACAAAATGATTGAGCTGTTCTGTAGTTAAATTTTTATCCAGCAATCTGTTTAACCATATCTTATTTTTTAAATTTGACAGATGACCGCAAGCGCTGGTAACGTTCACGACTCTAGCACCATCTCTTAGAAGCGGGAAGAGGTGTTTTTCTACCGTCAACAAACTTCTGTAATTAACGTTAATATTTCTTTTCGCGCCTTCGTAGTCTGGATAAACTTGTCCCAGCTCCATGATAGCGGCATTGTTTACTAAAACATCTAAGCCTCCATGCTCTAAATTTAAAAAGTTAGCGAATGTCTGCACGCTCCGTTCGTCACTTACGTCAAGTTGATGGAATTTTGGTTTTAGTCCCAATTCTTCTAGTTTTTTCACCGCTTCCCTTCCTCTGTTCTCGTCTCTGGCTGTCAAATATACTATTCCATTGAATTTTTGACACAATCCTTTGACTACAGCGAATCCTAGACCTTTATTTGATCCAGTAACAACTGCAATTTTTTCCACCATTTTGTATCTGACGTGCGTTCGTTGTACCTTTCCGTGTGATAATGAAATTATATTGTTTGCGTTTCGCTCGTGTTTGTTTATTGACGATGCATTGAATTGACGTCTTTATGTTTTTACAATTAAAGTTGGTTTTCGATTCCTATTACTGTGAGTATAGTAAAGGTATTTGATATCACTTACAGTTTAATGTTTTTAATGATGTTTAATCATTTGTAAACAATGTAGACTACCTATTTATATTTACATTGTAAAATCTTTGCTCGGCCCACTGTAACACCTCTGATAAGGCACTATTACTCGTATATATAATACAATCTTTTTCACATCACCTATTCGGAAAGGGGCTTTTTCTTCCCTGCTAGGAGGGATCAAAGTGGTGCTTTTCTGTTCTAGGAAACTATTTTTTTTCTTTTTTGCATACAATTTTTATAGCTTAAATAATGTTTTAAAACATGATAATTTCCTCATAGGTAATATGAAAAGCAGTATGTGTCACATGGTAGCAAAATTATTTCCACCTTGGGCGTTAACACTTGAATCCCTCACTGCGCTCAGGATTCTATTTTAGGATCCCTCGCTACGCTCGAGATTCTATTGTAGAATCCTTCGCTTCGTTCAGGATTCAATATACGCCTTCGCCGTAAATCAGTCATTTTGCTCCCTTGTGACACAATCTACTATTGCAGGGCACTTTCGATAGTATATTGGCATATTTGGCCTTGATAGGTTATGCGTATTTATAGCACTGGTTTATATTTGATTTTTAGGGTTCCGTACCTAAAAGGTAAAAACGGGACCCTATTACTAAGACTCCGCTATCCGTCTGTTCGTCTCGCACTTGGCCGGTTTTTAGGGTTCCGTACCATTACGCAAAAACTGGCAACAAAATCACGTTTGTTGTATGGGAGCCCCACTAAAATATTTATTTTATTCTGTTTTTAGTATTTGTTGTTATAGCGGCAACAGAAATACATCTGTGAAAATTTCAACTGCCTAGCTATCACGGTTGATGAGATCCAGCCTAGTGACAGACAGACTGCGGAGTCTTAGTAATAGGGTCCCGTTTTTACCCTTTGGGTACGGATCCCTAAAAATGCTGCATTAGAAAAAAATGGTGATAATTTTTACCTTACAATAGGGGTTACCAAGTGACGGACCGACGACTTTTTTTTTTGCTTATTTAATAAACTCAATGAGAAACGGACCGCGATTGTCATTTTATTCTAAGAACCGGACCCCTGAAGAAACTAATTGGTGACAGGGGCCTTACAATAAACATAGATTGAAACCTATAAAGGAAGGGGTTCAAGGATGTTAGGACTTTGAAGTCGACTTAATCATATCATTTATCATATCATTTATTCCATTGTAATCATGTTCATTTGTACATACTGGTCTTACATATTGGTCAAGTAGGTACATGATACCCTGCTAGGGTGTACAATATTGGATCTTAAACTACTTATTTTGGACTTATACCTAGTTTTAATTTCTTATATAAACTTTTAAATAAAATAAAATTGTGTCAAAAAAAATAACAATAATAATAAGATAATAACTAATTCATGCGTTAATCATTAATAATCATAAATTATAGTCATACTCATACTCGAACGGAATTTAACAATAAATTATTAATAGTTATCATAAAATTCATAAACAATTTAATCATTTCGCATTATCCAGACTTTCATCATTAAAAAATTCATCCATTGAATAGTAACATTTTTCTAATAACATTTCCTTTAAATTCACAACACTCAATATATGTAAATACCTATACATATTTAAGAGCTCAACCGTACCAAATAAGTTTTAGGGAAGTAAAAGCATTAAGCAATGCCGTGCATTGACCTAGGATTAAAATTCGCGCAACTCCAAACTTAGGGCCTTGTCACTCTCCGGTATCACACGGTTCGATTGCAAATATAACATCGTTTTATTTCGACAAAGTCCTAGAACCACCCGGAAGACAAGGCTGATGGGTGATTGTGAGAAGAAATGATTATAATATGCTTTTTGTCGAGCAGATAGCCTTGGGGTGTTGTTGAAAGGGTCCCGCGGCATTGAGATTGCTATATTCTAGACCAGCGGTCGTTAACCTTTTAGCAGCCAAGGGCCACATAGTAATTAACAAAGTTGAAGCTGGGCCGCACTTTTTTTTTATTTTATTTAAAAGGCACACTAAACAGACAACATTCAACATAGTTACAAAGAGTACATGAGTGGTAGGTATTACATAAGAATGCCATCCAAAGTAAGCATGCACAGCAAGAAAAAATTATAACGAGCAAAAACTATCCTAAAATTATAAAAAAATATCCTAAAACTACTCAAAATTAATAACTTTGTTAATATTTGTGTCTTTATCAGACATAGTCGTTTCTAAATTCTTATTACATCCATACTAATATTATAAATGCGAAAGTCTGTCTGTTACCTCATCGATTTAGTTGAAATTTGGTATAATAGTTCGAGTCACGGAGACATAGGATACTTTTTATCCCAGAACTTACCCATCAAGGGGGTGGAAAGGGGGGTGAAAATTTGTATGGGGAATCAATAGATTAGATTAGATATATTTATTTCTTAAAGAAAAAGGCACAGTATTTTACAAAAAGGAATAAAACAAAGGCTTTCACTAAAAGATCGTCAACTTAAGATTAGAACAGAAATCAAATAATAGAATATAAAATAAATAAATAAAACAAATGTCACAAAAAAAGAGATGTCAATGTATACATAGCTAGGGCCAACCTAGGTATTGTCGAATGTTAAGAACAAGAAAAAAAAAAACAGAAAACAAACCACCGCCAAACAAATAACCGCGGAACCGATTTAGACGAAACTTGGTATGAGTATAGTTTGAGCTGTAGGAAAGGATATAGAATTGCTGTTGCTATCCCCAAAATCATCTCTTAAGGGTGTAAAAAATGGGGTGGAAATTTATACAGTGGACCAATTTGGGGGTGAAAAAAAAAGGATGGATTTAGAGGCAGATTTGTTTAAAAATTAAGGACCCTAAATTACTAATTCCACGCAGACGAAGTCGCGGGCAAAAGCTAGTACTTAATGCTTCTGATAGTTCTGATACGGAATGATGCGAATGCGTAAACAGAATGCCAATAGTCGAGGTCGTAATCAAGTGTTTATTTAAATTTAAAATACCTATCCAGTGCATCACTGACTTGTTTATTATATAATAATACTAGCTTTTGCACGCGACTTCGTCTGCGTGGACTTTGGGTAGCTTACTTTTATCCAATCTGCTTTTTATCGATTCCCCATACCACCCATACAAACTTCGTCCACCCCTTTTCACCCCCTTAAAGGATGACTCTTTAAATTACTATTTTATATCTAGTGAATCTTTTTTTATATATATATATAAAAAATGTGATATCAAATGAAATATTATGTTAAGAATTTCAAATATTTAAAAAAATATAAATTAAAATTAAAATTATTTGTTAGGTAGCATACAATGTTTCGGTAATTGGGCTAGTACCTCTTTTTAAGTATTGTAAATACTTGTATTAAGAGAATACCGCTCTTCCACTATAGGTAAGTTACAGTTTTACATAGTTGTAGTTACGCTAAAAAATTACAATTACAGTTTAACATTAAAATTAAAATTAAAATAATATCATGCTAAAATATGAATATTCGAGTAAATTTACACAATAATCTCTAATTCATTTCCCGAATCGCGCAGTAAGTAATTAAGTCAGACTAAGCATGAGCTGTACATTTCTTATAGGGTTTCCTGTCATCTGTAGGTAAAATAGTTTTTGCCCAGACGCCTTGCTTTTTTAGGGTTCCGTAGTTAACTAGGAACCCTTATAGTTTCGCCATGTATCCTTCTGTCTGTCCGTCCGCGGCTTTCCTCCGTGATCATTAATGCTAGAAAGCTGCAATTAGGCATCAATACCGAAAGAACGGTAAAATAAAAAGTACTTAAAAAAATGGTACTACAATATTTTTTTTTGTGTTAACCCAATGGTGTGGGCTAGAATATGTGTCTCCAACAACCATTTTTTGATAAAGTGAATATTTTCGGAAATAATTTTAATCACTCCGAAAAAGTCTTCTCTTTAGTAAAAAGACGTACCTACCTGCGAAGGTACTCCCTTATGCTTACACATATATGTTAATAATAGCATAGAGTAACTTATACTAGAGCGGTACTGTCATAGTAAATTTAGTAACCCCAGTAAATTCACTGCCATCTGTCGACACACTTTAAAACTAAAAATGAAGATTTATAAAAATACGATAAAATGTATTTAAATATGGATAAATGATTTTTTTTTATTTGCATATGATCTGATATGCGTTAAAATTGTTAAATAACAAACGAAACCGTCAACGCCATCTATACGACAGTAGGCCAAAGCTAGTATCGCCCTAGGAACGAGAATCAAATTTTCTTGATTTTCGAGGCACGTTTTTTCCTTAGACTGTATCCATCTATTACGGAGTTATATCTATCTTTGTTAATCACAAATTCTCCTCTCCTTGGAATTGTAAATTATAGTTATAGTATATTGCAGAGACTAATAAAATAATAAACACACTAAAGAAATTTAATAATACATAAATAGATCGTACTTATATATATATATATTTAATTAATATTTTATATTCAGTAATCAATATTTGTGTAAATGTAAAACAGAAACAAAGTAATAAGAGTTGTAGGCCGCCCGTACTGAAAGCGAGGACCTACAACTTTCAACATAGATGAAGAAAAAAAAAAAAAAAGTATATTGCAGTGCCCAACAGGATTCACAAAAACCTAGCTTATAAGTTTACCACCTGTACTACTTTGTAAATTTGCAATAAAATATTGAGTATTTTAGGGAGTCGACGTTATTTTTAGTTCGGTCGGATCACTCGGATCGCTCTGCTGTAAAGCTGTAATTGTCACTCTTCGGTCCTCGCTCCCATTCTGCTCCCGTTCGCGTGTAGTGTACAAACGTACTGAGAGCAGAATCATTAGGGAATAGTTCGGTCTAGTACAATGGAGGGAATCGTGTCTTTGATTTTAGTACATGTACTACACAAGACGCGAAGGTCTGTCACGGAGGCTGCGACTGCTGAAGAGGCCACAGCTCCAGCTAATAACTGGAGCCATAACTGGCCACGCCCCACTAAACAAGCACTTACTAACCATGCGTGTTACAGATAGCCCCCTTTGCAGGGCATGCATGGAGGCAGAAGAGACAGCCGCCCACGTCATCCTCGAATGTCCAGGGGTGGCAGAATACCGGGCACAATACCTCGGTTCGCCGGGGTCTCTCCCAGAAGTCGTCGGTAACATCAAGGGTCTGCTAGGCATCTTGGAAGAGTTGGGTTGGCAAGAGTAGTGCCGTCAACCCATCACGCAAAATAGACGCAATATATGACGTCGAGTTGCGGAAACCAAGCCCGCGAAAACCTATAACCTATACACAAGACGCGCGCCGTCTGGACGCCCTAGCTACCGCTGGAGAGACGAAGTGCAGAAAGACCTCAGCGAACACGGCGCCGTCGACTGGACAGAAACGGCTTTGGACAGAGTAGCATGACGGTCTTTGGTGTCGGAGGCCAAGATCCACTTCGGGTCGTCGCGCCACAGCAGTAAGTAAGTACTCAAGGGTAGGCTTATAGCAACGGTAACTCTGCTGCTACGGTTTACGTGACAGTTTTTATCAACTAGTCCGCGTCCGCACACTGTATGCATGGTAAATTTTGTTGACAGAATTTTCCTTAACTGCAATTGTATTTACGTGTTGACGACCAGGAAATACTAGTCAACGGTGATTTGGAGGTAAAATGGGGCATTTACTGTAAAATGAGTAATTTGTATTGATGTACCTAAAGTTGCTAGAAAAGACAAAATCATTTAACCTAAAGCCCGCTCGAGACTACGCGGCGCGAAGCCGCGAACGCGTGTGGAGTCGATTTCGCTGATTAGCTAACTAGACTCCACACTCGCGTTCGCGGCTTCGCGCCGTGATTCGCGCATGAGTGCGGAGAGCCCTTAAGAAAATTGTGATAAAATGTAGGAAGCATTCTTAAGTAGCTATTTTTTCTGAAAGAGCTACGTATTTGTACGATTCGATGTACATAATATATTTTTAAATCAAATTTCTATAAAGAAAAGTACCTACTGTATGTAATTGCATGAATTCTATAGTAATTTAAAATGTATTTTTTTTCTTATCTACTCGTAATGCATGTTAATTCTAAGATGTAATGTTTTGAAAACTTGTGTCCCGCCGAGTTTGTTGCCGGTCCCATATTACCACCGCCTATCACCTAACCTACCTATTATTATCGCCTGTCACCATGCCTGTCACGTTCTAACAAGTATGTAAGTGCGAAATTGACAGGCATAGTGACAGGCGATAAAAATGCAATCATCCTGCCACCGCTGTGCTATCGTGTGAAAGGCTGGTTCTACCACTTCCAGTATTTTTGTTCCATAACGGCACCCATGACGCCTCCGTGCGTGCTTTACATAATCAAATTCAAGCAGTCTAAATTCGTTGTACACGGTTAATCTAAACATAGCTTGTCAAATTAATACGCAGTTAAACTTGGTTAAAAATAAACGACTACTTTATAGCTGGTCAAAGGCCAAGCGTTTATCTGTTTCTTGTTGCCATATATAGACTATAGATGACCCACTCTGTAAAGGATGACTCACGTTAGACCGGGCCGTGTCCGTGCCGGAGCTTCCGGCGCTTCGTTTTCTATGGAAAGCACCACGTGATCACCTGTCATGTCATAGAGAAGTAAGCGCCGGAAGCTCCGGCCCGGACACGGCCCGTATAATCATTCAATAGTCCATAAGTTCAAAGGAAATTAAGTATCAATACCAATGTTACACTGAGCAGCATTTACTATGGGACCAACCCCGAAATAGCGAAATTTTTTTTGACTGTTTCATACATTTTGGCTGGCCATTTTCTACGGGAGGGTAATTTTTTTGTTCTCGATTTCGTGGTTGGTCCCATAGTAAAAGTTGCTCAGTATAATCCCAAAACCTCCCTGGCAACGGGAATGCACTTATTTTTTAGCCACTCTGTATATGGAGTATATTTATTATATAAAAAATCCCAAACCAATAAAAAATCCTGGCAAATTACCTCCTCCTTTTGTGAAGTCGGTTAAAACCGATGACTAAATAAGATAATAATGTGTCTGTGCATGTTTCTGATCATAAGTAAACTACTCTAAGAATAAATTAAATTATTTTCTATAAAAATGTTTTAATTTGTATTTTTTCAAGTAGACACACTACTATTTAAACTATAAACTGAAATAAATGTTATATACGAAGGAAAAAATGACCAAAGCCTTTAGTGTCCATAGCTGGAATCGAACCAGCGTCCCCCGTTTACCGGACAGGTGCCTGAACCGCTCGGTTATCCGGTCACGGTGGCATGGGTCGAAATTTCAAAGTATATGACAATTTCGCACCTGTCCGGTAAACGGGGGACGCTGGTTCGATTCCAGCTCAGGACACTAAAGGCTTTGGTCATTTTTTACTTCGTATATGACATTTATTTCAGTTTATAAGTAAATTATATAAAAATCAGTATCAGAGTAAAGAAAGTTTACATTAATAAAGATGAAAGCTCCTCAAAGGCAACTAAAGGTTAAATACATAGATTTTATTAACAATCAATCCTAATTTCAATTCATTAATGTTTATAATATCTACTAAAAGGTAATACGCTTATTTGTGGTACTTAACGAAACAAAGAATGAGATGCATTCGGAAAGACCTTGAGAAAGATATCGATCGAAGAACAGGCTATAAGGATGTTTTTAGTTCATTGACCTGAGATTATCTGCAAAAAGTGGCAAAAATCAATGATAAAAATGAAATGATAAGCTAATCAAAATAAAATTTATGTACAACCACTAGGTGATTTCCGGGTCGCGACAGTGGGGAGACACTCCTTTCGGGCAAACAACTCGGCTCCGGCTCAGCATTGCTCCGAGCAATTATTAGGGTTGGCACAACTGAGAATAGAATAGAATACATTTATTAACGTCACATGATTGGTAGGTTACATAAGAGAGTGTAAAAAAAAGGAGCGGACGAAAAAAGGACCCACTCAGCTGGCCACACTGGCCGCTGGCTGGTCAATCTGCTGTCGCGGGGCGAGGTCATTCGAGTCGGGGCGGGGCGGTGCGTGGCCGTTCTGTATGATAATACTATTATATTCTTATTCTGTGCTTTGGCGTTCGCTCAAATTAAAGCAAAGGCGCGACTTGTGAGAAATGCTGGAATGCTTCGGATCTTCTGGAAGGTGCGGTTTTTAAGCTTTTCAGGGCTCGCAACCTGACCTTTTAGTTCGCCACGGCTGGCCGCAGCGCTGATTTTCGGTAGGGACCTAACTTGACGTCCCTTTGCGTGTACGACCACAGATAATAACCTGAATTTTGACAACCCTAAATAGCCGAAAGGGATAGTACCATACATAAGATAGGTAGAGCATGATTCGTCCCTGAATCGATGTCAAACTTCGGGTTTGTAGGAAGAGTCATTTCTGTACGGTAGTACTATTACTTATTCTCCGCATAAAGAGCTTCCATGAAAGGTAGAAGACCGAGCTGGATGAGGGGAGAGCTTGGAATTAGCTTGAAGCTTAGAACCAATGTGATCTCGGCTCTCTTGCTACTCGACCTTTGGTCAAGGGCGGACACGCTATACATCAAAAATCACTTGCGTTTCTATGTGTGAACGGCACGTCTGTACACGCGTCATGCGTCAGTGTGAGTAAGTTGCTAAGAAATAGTACTGAGCGGCCGGCAAATGGCCGTCAATCTGCTGTCGCGGGGCGAGGTCATTCGAGTCGGGGCGGGGCGGTGCGTGGCCGTTCTGTATGATAATACTATTATATTCTTATTCTGTGCTTTGACGTTCGCTCAAATTAAAGCAAAGGCGCGACTTGTGAGAAATGCTGGAATGCTTCGGATCTTCTGGAAGGTGCGGTTTTTAAGCTTTTCAGGGCTCGCAACCTGACTGTTTAGTTCGCCATAATTTTTATGACCGAAGCGTCAGCGAAGGTCTCCGTTTTAACTCGGGCATTTTGCTTTCGTATGTCCGGATATTGTCCTCTACAGATCGTAATACTTAACCCATTCTCGTGAAATTTTGTGACCAGATTCTATGATTAAAAAGATTTTTTGTAGAAAAAAACTAAATGCGGAAATTGGCATAAAGGACTTAAGCACCAAAAGCGTCTGGTGCTTGAGACCATTGTGTGTTCACTATGGTAACGACTCAACGAACTATGTATTTTTCACTTTTACATTTTCTAAGCTTAGCGAGGTCTACAGGTCACAGAGCCACTAGTAACAACATTGTAAATTGGGTCGTACCTATAACAGCGGCTCTGCTGCATCTCGGCCTTACGTGGTGCGCTCCCTTCGGCATCCTAGGGTCTTTAGCTCAATACCCTGCGGTTCGTCTGTTTTTTAGGGCTCCGTACCCAAAGTGTCTGTCTGTCCGTCTGTCTGTTTGTCACCAGGCTGTATCTCATGAACCGTGATAGCTACAGTTGAAATTTTCACAGATGATGTATTTCTGTTGCCGCTATAACAACAAATACTAAAAACAGAATAATATAAATATTTAAATGGGGCTCCCATACAACAAACGAGATTTTTTTGCTGTTTTTTTCCGTAATGGTACGGAACCCTTCGTGCGCGAGTCCGACTCGCACTTGGCCGGTTTTTTTAACTCTACACCTTATGTTTCCCTTCGGGTTCTGCTCTCCAGTATCTCGGTACCTTTGAAACAACTAACCATGTCGTGTCGTGTCCAAACTCTAAATTAATTCAATACCTAGTTACTATAAGTTCTATCATTCAATATCATTTTTGCGTATCAATGTTTTGCTGACTAATTTAACCTCTAAATGAATGGTGGAAAATTTAGTGCTCACTAAAAAACGGGGTTTGTTTTTGTGCGGCGACTGACCCGTTCGCCACCTCCCTAAGACCGCCTCTGAATTATAGTGTACGGTTTCCGGTACACGATTAACTCGATGCATTTATTTAGCGTAGCGTAGTTAGCGTATTTACGCATTGGCCGGTGTCTAGATGTCGCTCACGGCGTTTATGCCGACTTCAACCATGCAGCGTTAAAAAGCATTAACGGGAGTCCGCGGCCTTAGGGCGATGTGAAGAGCGACGTCACAGGGCGACATCATGAGAACTCGTCGACAATCCGACGTGGGTAAAGAAGGTAGAAGGCAAAGGGGCGCAAACGCGCTGTAAAAATTGTAACGTGACTACTGGCAATAGACAAAAATATTTAATTATTATTTGTCCTGTACCTAAATGATATCACTGAATGTATCAAGAAATCAAACATGCTTTTTTCACACACACATCTCACCACAGGTCACTCTAGGTTACTTCCCGAGGAGAACTGGACACCCGACGCCGACGACACCAAAAATTTTAGTCATACGAAATCCAGACGATTGTAAGTTACTGCAAAACGATTTACATAATTTCCATACTTTTTGTAACGCAAATAATCTTTTCTTAAACCCAGAAAATTGTTTCGTTTAGCTTTAGTAGAAAAAGGACAACTATTAATTTCAAGTATGATCTTTGCAATAAAGAGTTAAGGATGATTCACGTTAGACCGGGCCGTGTCCGGGCCGGAGCGTCCGGCGCTTACTTTTCTATGACATGACAGGTGATCACGTGATGCTTTCCATAGAAAACGAAGCGCCGGAAGCTCCGGCCCGCCGACCGCCGACACGGCCCGGTCTAACGTGAGTTACCCTTTAACCCGTGTGAACTAGATCCATGCCAGCCACGGCGTAATCATGGACTCAAAACTTACCCTTTTAGAAGTTTGGTTTTTTCACAGCTTTAAGGGACTGTAATACCTGATTAATATGGTTTTAAGGGTCCCCGGCAAGCTCGGTTTTCCATACAAACGTAGTTCCGCTCTCATTTTAAAACGACTAGCTAGATTGCTCTGAAATTTTGTACTTACAATAGGATACGGTATGTAGCTTCAGATACCATAGTTAAAAAAACCGGCCAAGTGCGAGTCGTACTCGCGCACCGAGGGTTCCGTACTTTTTAGCATTTGTTGTTATAGTTGCAACAGAAATACATCATCTGTGAAAATTTCAACTGTCTAGCTATCACGGTTCATGAGATACAGCCTGGTGACAGACAGACGGACAGCGGAGTCTTAGTAATAGGGTCCCGTAGGGAACCCTAAAAATACAGCGAATTTAAGTTTTTTATACAAAACTTGTTTTTGCTCTATTTCGTTTGCTTTATAAACTGGAACTATACAAACTAATTACACACCTAGATAAACCTCATATTATTGTATGTGCAGTTTCATTACAATCCAACACGTAGTTTTAAAATGAGAGCGGAACTACGTTTGTATGAAAAGGTGCAATTCGGCCGAGCTTGCCGGGGACTTCATTTCAACTCGATATCTCTACGCGTTCCCGAAATAAAGGGTCTTGACAGACGGACGGACGGACGGACAACAAAGTGATCCTATAAGGGTTCATTTTTTCCTTTTGAGGTACGGAACCCTAAAAATAGCGATATTCGTGTGTTCATCAACGAATAACCCTTTTGTCTGTGATGGCCCTTAGTTGATCTGCGAACCTTATTCTCATTAAAGTTATTATCCTCGCTACACTACGGATGCCCTTAAACTTGACAGTAGCTAGCCGGCACGCGCACGCGTTGCATGTTGCGCCGGAGTCGATTTGCAGTTTGATTTGAAACTTTCGCGGCCGTGTAATTAATGAATTAATGATACTCTTTATGGTACAGATATAAATCATGAATTAGTTCAGTTGTTTACATTTTTTTTGTTTTTACAATAAAGTGCTTGTTTTTAGGGTTCTGTACCCAAAGGGTAATAACGGGACCCTATTACTAAGACTCCGCTGTCCGTCTGTCTGTCACCAGGATGTATCTCATGAACCGTGATAGCTAGACAGTTGAAATTTTCACAGATGTATTTCTGTTGCCGCTATAAATAATAAATAATTATTTATTTTCAGGCGTGGCCCATAGAGGTGTTAGTAACGAAAGAAAAACTTAAATACTAATGTTAAAAAGTACAATTAATTAAAACCTACCATGCACATCAATATACTTAGAGCTAGGACTAAATACCGGGTGAGCCGTACTTATTTATAACTCATAAAACATTTACTATAACAACAAATACTAAGAAACCGGCCAAGTGCGAGTCGGTTCGCGCACCGAGGGCTCCGTACTTTTTAGTATTTGTTGTTATAGCGGCAACAGAAATACATCATCTGTGAAAATTTCAACTGTCAAGCTGTCACGGTTCATGAGATACAGCCTGGTGACAGACAGACGGACAGCGGAGTCTTAGTAATAGGGTCCCGTTTTTACCCTTTGGGTACGGAACCCGTAAAAGTACGGAACACTCGGTGGGCGAGTCAGATTCTCACTTTCCGGTTTTTTTTTAAAACTGTGGTCTGTTTTCTTTTTCTAATTCTGCATATTGCATTTTTAATCGTCGTATGTGTACGATTATATGGATAGTAAAGTCTGTACTGTACTGTACTGTACTGTACTGTGCTGTACTGTACTGTACTGTACTGTACTGTAGTGAGTTTTAGATACGCTGCATCCCTGCAAAAGACGGTGACATAAGTTGTAGGTAAGTTTTCTTGTTTATATAAATTAGAAATTATGACATAAATGGGCCATTTTCTATGAAAAGGGACCTTATTGTCGATGGCGCTTACGCCGCACAGCGCCGCGCGGCATTGTATTTATATAGAAGTATTGTTAATAATGGCGTAAGCGCCATCGACAATAAGGTCCCTTTTTATAGAAAATACCACAAATTAAAAATTAAAATACGACATTTACAGGTAAGTAATGAAGTGCAATAAAAAGATATTGTTTTAACAAATAAAGTAATTTAATTTTGCATAAAATCAGATTGCATAATTTCAAGTTCTTAAAAATAAAATTCTTATATTTTTTTAATTTAATAGAGTTAGACCAAGATAAGTCTGCCACGATTTTGATAGCACACGCGGTGTTATTTATACGTCATAATTTCATGTTTATTTTTAACTCCAATGTTGATTACATTCACCATGACCATAGAGAAATAAATAATAAAAAATAAATAATAAATAAATATTATAGGACATTCTTACACAGATTGACTAAGTCCCACGGTAAGCCCAAGGAGGCTTGTGTTATGGGTACTCAGACAACGATATATATAATATATAAATACTTAAATACATAGAAAACACCCATGACTAAGGAGCAAATATCTGTGCTCATCACACAAATAAATGCCCTTACCGGGATTCGAACCCAGGACCATCGGCTTCACAGGCAGGGTCACTACCCACTAGGCCAGACCGGTCGTCAAAAACATAGAGTGTTCACTCCATACGTCAGTTTTGTTACCAAAACGACTTTTATTTTCGTAGGCGACATGTAGCGTCAAGTAGCGGAATTATCAGTACTGCTACATAGGACCTAAGAAGTATCTTAAGATAAATTTTGCTTAGAAAAATGAAAATATTAACCATACAAAATTAGGGCAGCGTGCGTCAGACAAATGTGAACGCAACCATGTTAAATGTATGAAACCGATATGCGTCACGACACAACACAACACGACACGTCAGACAAATGTGAACCGGGCTTAAGACACGCTAGCCCTGTAAGTAGTACCGAGCTACTAACAATGGCGATGTATGTAGCTCGGGTGCGCGCGGTACAATCCTCGCCCCTCGCACACCGCACGTTTGCCCTGTCTAGACGGCTTTTGAACGACTGTATTGTTTTATAGACTATGACAATGGCATTAGACAATGGCATCCATTAATTACATCACACGTTTAGGGGGAGGGAGGGGGTCAAGAAAATGTGACATGTTATGAGAAGGGGGAGGGGGAGTCACAAACTTTGTGACGTCACTTTAACTTATTTAAATTATTTAATTCGCTTTACAGTTAAATAACAAGGTTTTGGAACGATAATCGTTTTTATTTGTTTAATTTTCTTTCCTAATCAGATATGGGTTATAAAATTACTAATATTTATTTTGTATAATTTTTTTTGATAAAATATTAATAATACTTAATTCGATTTGCCGGTTTCGTTGAAAAAACAGGGTTTACCAAGTGTGACCAAGGGCCCATTTCTCGAACGGTATTAGTGTGTTGTCATGGTAACCCTAACGCTTTGACATTTCGTAGACTAATAATATCTATTTGCATTGTTTTTTTTTTTAATTTTTTTTTTATAAAACAGATTTATTTACATACAAGATATATACAGTGGTAACTACGTAGACGAAATGAATAACTAGTTTAAATCTAAAATAGGCCCTTGAGGCATTGTACCAAGGATGTTGGCGGCATTTCCTCGCTGTATCGCAATGCTGATACGTTGTGCGAGGAAGCCGCCAGCTCTTCGGTCACCAGTTACGTCAACCAGACGCTTCGATATTAGATATTATATCCTCTAGCCGCCCAGACGTCATAACTTGCTAAGACAAATGCAATTTTGATTTGTCAAAACAAAGAATTAATTTAGAACGAAACAGGAGACCTTTTTATAGGTCTCTGGGTGGCTAGAGGTTAAATCAGTCTAATATCGTTCGAGAAACAGGCCCCAAGTCTGACAAGGAGGGAGGGAGGGGTCAAAAAGTCTAGATTTTCGTGTGACGTAATTAATGGATGATGGTAGTGCTTTAATCTACTTAAGATCTTAAACACACAGCTCGATCAAACATCTTCATTGATGATAATAGCATCCGTGTTTATCGCGTCAATATTTACTGAGAGCCTACCGCGAACATCGAAATTCGCAAATTGCGGGCATTTTTAGGGTTCCGTACCCAAAGGGTAAAAATGGGACCCTATTACTAAGACTCCGCTGTCCGTCCGTCTGTCTGTCCGTCTGTCACCAGGCTGTATCTCATGAACCGTGAGAGCTAGACAGTTGAAATATTCTCAGATGATGTATTTCTGTTGCCGCTATAACAACAAAATAAAATAAATTGTGGGGCTTCCATACAACGTGATTTTTTTTGCCTTTTTTGCGTAATGGTACGGAACCCTTCGTGCGCGAGTTCGACTCGCGCTTGTCTCTTTTACTCCAATAAGGTATTTGACTAACTAGTAAAATTTTCTTTTTTCGAACTGTCAAAACGATTTTGCTACTATGGAATTTATATGAAACACGAGCATGTGACGTCACAATCAAACCACCTACTCTTTATAGTTTTATACGGGTTTTAAAATAGAAATTGTGTGAAAATACGAGTAACTGCTGTCTACGTTTCTCTATAAATCTTCTGATGCTTTATTTCATGCATGGTGTAAAATAATTTATTTTAAATACAGTCAAATAACCCTTTCATTAAGGCGTAATTTCTATTTAAAAACCCGTACCCAGGTAGCAAAATGACGTCAAATGACGTCATTTTGCTACCTGGGTACTAAACTATAAAGAGTAGGTAATTTGATTGTGACGTCACATTTTTTTTTCTTTATTTAGGATTACCAACAGATAATACATCTTACATGCTCTTAAATCTATATAACAATCATGACTGATGCTTATCTAATTATAGGTAACCACAACTTATATAAGTGTCTTGTACCTGTGAACAATAGTGAACATGCAGTAAACTTATGGCTATATGAAATTAGTACATTACATTAACTAAAATATTTACTATAAAAATATGCTAGTGTTTCATATAAATTCCATAGTAGCAAAATCGTTTTGACAGTTCGAAAAAAGAAACTGATTTGACTAGTAGTCAAATACCCAATTTGCGTGTTTTGGTGTTCGCGGTAGGCCTTCAAATCGTAAAACGGTAGATCTGTAAAACGAGTTTAATGTGTGTTTAATTAAGTAACTTTGCTAAGTGTTATGATGATATGAATATGAAGAGTTGTTTAATAAGGGATCAAAGTTGTTGTTTAATGTTTTACTCCTCATGCTAATGCTATGCTAACTCGAGCAAGCTAACAAAACATTCAAAGCCTGTCTTTGTATAACCGTAAAATGGGCCTACATTGCTCCAAAATTCATAATTTCATTTAAATTTTAATATTATTAGGGTTCATCCATTAATTACGTCACACGAATTTCGAAGTTTTTTGACCCCTTCCCTTCTTGTCACACTTGGTCACATTTGGCCGACCCTTGGTGTGACGTCACATTTTTCCAATGAAATCGGCTAATCAAATTAAGTAAGAATTATTAATATTTTATCAAGATATTTTTGACAAAAAAAATATTAGTAATTTTATAACCCAAAACAGATTAGGAAAGAAAATTAAACGATTAAAAACGATTATCGTTCCAAAAACTTGTTATTTTACTGTACAGCGATAATGAGGAATGTTGTTATAAAAGTGAAGGAAGCGAAAGAGGTATGTCAGGATCGTAGCAAGTGGAAATCCGGGGTCTCTGCCTACCCCTCCGGGAAATAGGCGTGATTATGTATGTATGTATGTAGAGTGATAATAAAATAATTTAAATAAGTTAAAGTGACGTCACAAAGTTTGTGACTCCCCCTCCGCCTTGTCACAACATGTCACATTTTCTTGAAAAGAAAATAAAGTACATTTCACGGTACTAAATGCGATATGTGCGCAGACGGTTTGTATACGGTGCGCCAATTTGGTAACTCCGGCGCAGCGGCGCGCGTACGTCAAGTTTAAGGACGCGCAGTAAGTAGGTAACTGGTTCTGTAGTACGTAACATAGGTTAATAACACGCCTTGACACTGATTAACTGCTGGGGGCTTAGCCAAGATCACAAATGGTTGATACTACGTCAATCGAAGCTGAAACAATCTATGGACGGCCGTAAGACGTCCATTACTGGCCAAAGGCCTCCCCAAGGATCTCCACAACGAACGGTCATTCGCTGCCCTCAACCAACGGTTTCCCACGACTTTAACCAGATAGTCATCTAGTCTGGGGCCTTCCCATGCTGCGTCTTCCGGTACGTGGTCGCCACTCGAGAACCTTTCTGCCCCATCGGCCATCGGTTCTGCGAGCAATGTTGCCCCTAATATGTCACTCTATTTACGCCTTAATAATAAATTGCGAACTTCTGCTCGCGGTAGGCCCCCAGCCGCAAGGCGGATAATCATACCCTCCAGAATGGGGGAGGATGAGACCAGCCCCTTCAAAACTTAAACGAAAAAAACCAGCCAAGTGCGAGTCGGACTCGCGCACCGAGGGTTCCGTACTTAGTATTTGTTGTTATAGCGGCAACAGAAATACATCATCCGTGAAAATTTCAACTGTCTAGCTATCACGGTTCATGAGATACAGCCTGGTGATAGACAGACAGACGGACAGACAGACGGACAGACAGACAGACAGACAGACAGACAGACAGACAGACGGACAGACGGACAGCGGAGTCATAGTAATAGGGTCCCGTTTTTACCCTTTGGGTACAGAATCCTAAAAATGTCGTAGCAGTTGCAGTGCGTCTCGCTCGTAGAGCCAGTGGGGAGACACTCCTCCTTTCGGGCAAACTCGGCTCCGATCGGCTCAGCATTGCTCCAAGCAATTATAAGGGTTAGCACAACTTGACGTCCCTTTGCGTGCACGACCACAGATAAGATAATGACTTGAATTTTGACAACCCTAAATAGCCGAAAGAAATAGTGCCATGCATTAGTGACAGCATGATTCGTCCCTGAATCGTTGTCAAACTTCGGGTTCGTAGGAAGTGTCCTTTCTGTACGGTAGTACTATTACTTATTCTGTGGTAGAGCTAAATAACTTGTAAGAACCACTTCATTAATTTAACTGCTCTCAAAACCAGAAACAATCAAAATTTGAATACCGTAAAATGGGGTGAGTAGGTTTCGCGGGGAGAGTTGGGTTATGAATGGGGAGAGAAGGTTTGAAACGGGGGTGAGATGGATTTTTAGGGCTACTGCTACAAAAATAATGTATTCCAATTTAAAATGGAGCTATAGTAATACCTATAATTTAAAAAAATCGATCCAACAATCTTCCAAAATCACCTTTGTATGAAAACACATCTCACCCCAATTACGAGGGTTTACGGGGTGAGGTGGTTTTTCCTGTTTATCGTCAAAGTTATGAAATGGAACTACCCAAAATAAAATAAAAACTAAAATACAAACGTCCGGAACACTTATTATATACACCATTCAGTTTGCATATGTAAAAATAAAATGCTTAAGGGAAAGGGGCGGTGACCCTCGCTCTGGTTCTTTCCTCGTCCAAAAGATATCCCTGGCCATTCAGCGAGGTAATGCCGCCAGTATTTTTGGCACATTTGGTCCGGGGGATAATCAGAGTGGGGGGTAATATTGTTGTTGTAATTTAGTTTTACTTTTTTGCATTAATTATTTTTATAAACAGTTCCTTTAAGAAAAAAAAACTGAAAATAAAATGTTATCGAGGTTTGAATGTCAGTTTTGCTCCAACTCACCCCATTTTACGGTACCTACTTAATATTTTCCCTTGTACCAGCGGAAGCCTAAACACCCAAAAACCATTCAGCTCATTGTTTAAAACAAATCTACGGTAATTACAGGACACTTATAGGCTTATTTTGCAATACAATATAATGGTGCCATTCCTTTGTTAAATAATACTTTTCCGGGTTAAAAAATCTGCAATTTGTACGTATATCATCTGTAGTTTTTATCGAGTTTTTATATCGTTCACTTCTGAGTAGAGATCAGAGATAAGTAAAAAATACGGACTGGTTGGCGCTAGGTTGCATCTTAAAGCATTTAATAACCAGAGTCGCATTTAAGAGCTTATCCCTCTGCAGAAAACCTTGCACAATTATGCATACCTTTGTATGGATGGACTGATGTTTATCTGTCATGGTTATTTGTACGTTACGTACAGCCGCAGACTTTTTTGTACAGAAAATTGAGCAACGTACACAAATACAACAAAAGTATAGTCTTTTATTTTTTGTTCGTTACGTCTTTAGATATGAGGAAGGCACAGTTTTAAATTAGTTTTAAGGCGGTTCCCTGAGCCAAAAGGCGAAAAATCTCCTTATATGATCATATTTTTCTAAGAGACGTTGATATTCGTAGACGTGAAAAAGATATGTAGTTCTTGGTTATATTATCTTTAATAACACAGCTTCCGATACACGAATTATGACACTTCGCTAGATACAATTAATTCCCAAAGTAACCTCTAAGTCGGACTTTTAATCAAACTTTACTCGGTTATTTATTATGTGACACTATAAACAAAAAAAAGACGAAAACACTATCTTAACTTTTAGATTTTACACAAACACACACATCTCACTCCCTCCTCACAACAAGCTTACACACATACAAGTTCACACTTCACACTCCTCTTTTTCTTTTATCCTTATGTTTAATATATGTAATACTATTGGTTTAGTATAACTCGTAATGACCTTGAACCCCGCGGTACAGGCCATGCCTAGTGCGGGGTTCACTGCAATGTGCCTGTGAAATTGTATAAATTGATAAATAAAGATATTTTAATTATTTTTTTTAATTTTTTTTTAAACTTAAATAGTAATTTGACAGCTTTCGAATTTGGATATTAAGTAAGTAAGGCAACGTTTTTAAAATAAATAAAAATCGACAAAATTCGATGAAAATGACACATTGCGCGCATTGTCTTTCCCGTTCTTTCTTGCTAATGTGACAGTGACAGCAGCAAACCGATGGAACGGCCTTAATGAACTAATGATGTGGTAATAGTTTACCACATGTTTTTTTTATTAATTCGCTTAAAAGCATAATTAAAAATGGAATATTTGACAGCACTAGTTGTTTTGAAGAGGAAAAACCAAAAAATAAGACATCTCTAAGAATAATAAGACTTTGTTTAAGATTAGTATTACAACTTAAAAACATAGATATGGAATCCTTATTTATTTCACAGAGTTCAATATAATGACAGTCCCTTGTTTATACACGTGTAATGTACATAATATCAACCGATGTCAAATATAACAAGAACCAATTTAGAAGGTACAATAGCCTGCGGCAACAGGGAAGTAATAATCATAAGTCCCCAAAAACCGCTTGTGTATACATATAATTTGTTCGTTATAATGCGCGCAGCGACATAGACGCATTGATATGTAATTAAATTATTAATTGCGAAATTAGCGCGGCTCGGCCGCCGCTCGGAAATTTACGCGATGAATGACTCCGAACAGACTCAACCCATCGTGAATGAGTTCCTCGCCTTCCTGCAACTAAAAAACAAGCTGGTGCAGGAAGGAACGATGGATGCGGTGACTGCTGTCCAGATGAATTCGCGTGCGTCGAGTTTCACCGTGGAAGACATCTGTGCAGCGAAGCGAGTTTTGTGCCAGTCCCTTGGGATCATCGGCACATATGTACCTCACCGGAGAGGAGACGAAGCCGGGGAGAAGTCCCTTGAGGACATAAAGAAAATCCTGAGTGAAAACAAGGATCGGATTCCGGAGTTTGTGGCGACGGGTGCCCCTATCCTTCCGTCGTGTGCTCCGGATAATTTCGACGTTCGCCTCTTGTTTAAGGAAATCGTGGCACTAAATACAAGATTAGCCGAAGTTATTATGAAGTTTGAAGCTAGCCTAGTCACTATCGCCGAGTTACGTGACGAAATTACATGTTTGCGGAATGCTCCAACTCGGTCGGCGGTTTCAAATTTCAAGAGCGATTATCGACCTGACACTGGTGTCGAGTCGGTTAGTTTACGTGCTGCTGACACTGTAAAAAGTGTCGCACGCGCCGCTACACCGCCCGCGCACCCCCCGCGCGTGCGACCGCCTCCTGTCTCCTCCAAGTCACGTCAGCGTGCTTATGCTGACGTCGCCGGTCAGTCTGTCGCAGCTAACCGGGTCAACGCGCCTTCTAAGGCGTGTAAATCACGGGCTCCCCTTTTAGAGAAGTCCTCCCGCGCCAATGTGGATAAGGAGGGATTCACACTGGTGGAAAGGAAGAGAAAGGCAAGCAGGTCGCCCCGTAAGACTCTGTGTGGCACTGCGGAGCCGGTTAATTCCGGTCTACGGATTGCAACACCGAGTAAGGCGCTCTACGTGTCTCGACTGCATTACTCCGCCGGAGCCGACGAGGTGGTGGAGTACATCCGCCGGAAGACTGGCTACACGCTGAGGGTGCACCAGCTACAGTCGCGTCACTATGTGCACTTCAGTTCATTTGTGGTGCGCGTGCCGCGGCAGCTGCAGGACACCATCGCTAGCGCGGACTTCTGGCCGAAAGGTGTGGTGTTTCGGCGGTTCCGGGGCAACTTGCCGAATTCTACACCAAGTCAGACGACGCAACGGAGCCACGCTGTTATGTCGTCGCCCAAATCTTAAATACTTAAATAGTATTGTATAATTGTATCTTTGTATTTTTATTTGTTTTGTAGTTCGCAGTGCCTTAGTAGTAATACTGTAATGCTGTGTAACTAATTTGAATAATAAATAAATAAATAAATAATAAAAGTATAATTTTATTGGTATGGCGCCCAGTATCACTTACTTACTTACTTACTCCTGTGGCGCAGCGACCCAGTGTGTCTTGGCCTCCAACACGACAGTTCGCCACTGATCCCGGTCCTGTGCCGTTTCTCGTCAGACCTGGAGCTCGCGCAGATCAGCGTCCACCACATCCTCCCATCGATACCTAGGTCGCCCGGTCGGGCGGCGTGCTGTCGGTTTTCCCTCAAACGCTCTTTTCACCGCCCAATCGCCTCCCATTCGCTCCAGATGGCCGAGCCACCAAAGCCTTTGCGCCTTTCTCACACCAAGAAACCCAGAATCACTGCATATTATAAAACAAAGTCCACCACCGCGTCTGTCTGTCTGTCTGTTATGTTCGAGATAAACTCAAAAACTACTGAACGGATTTTCATGCGGTTGTCACCTATCAATAGAGTAATTCTTGAGGAAGGTTTAGGTGTATAATTTGTTAAGGTTTTGTGTAACCCGTAATCCGTGCGAAGCCGGGGCGTGTCGCTAGTATTAAATAAATATCTTATCCCCAGTTACCCCACTTGACAGTACTCATTTACAGTCTTTACCAACCAATTGTCTTTCTTGTCTTCGATATAAGTAGCAAAAGAGAACAATCAAGGAATTAATCTACTAATTATACTATACAGTCTATGTTAAGATGCATTTATCTTATTATAACGAGGAAAAAGTAACAGAAACCTGCAATAATCTTTAATATAAAAAACGGACAACGGACAACAATCACGGTTCATGAGATACAGTCTGGTGACAGACAGACGGACAGATAGAAGGACACCGGAGTCTTAGTAATATGGTCACTTTTTCACCCTTTGGGTACGGAACCCTAAAAACCGACCACACAGTTTGAAATGTCATTAATAATTATTTACATCTTAAGTTCATGTCATAACAATTACAATTAGACCCAAGTCGTAAAGTAAAGCCCGCTCCATACTACGCGGCGCAAAGCCGAGAACGCGAGTGTGGAGTCGATTTTGCTGATTAGCGAACTAGACTCCACACTCACGTTCGCGGCTTCGCGCCGCAATTCGCGCACAAGTGCGGAGGGCCCTTAAGATCGAAAATGGCGGCGTTTCATGATATGCTTAGGAATATCTCGATATGACCGATTTTACAATCTGCCGCCGACATATACATTGTTCTCCTTTATTTCAACGGACTAAAATCGAGAGGGAATATCCTACCACGAACGCTCCGGTGGTGGGTTGAACTCAGGGGCGTAGCGTAGATATGGCGCCCGGGGCAGTCACTAAATTTGCGCCCCCTGACGACTGACAAAAGTTTCCCTGCTGCTGCCTTTTGCCCATTTTGGCGCCCCCCCTTGGATGGCGCCCGGAGCACTTGCCCTCTCTGCCCCCTAGTTACGCCACTGCCGGTAACCATCTGGCAGTATGCTTGTGTGCCACCGAGCTTGGTATAAAAGAATATGACACATAGTTTATGGTAATATATGTAAGTTTCCGAGACGCATGCGCATGCATAAGAAGTGGTTGATACATATCACATGAGTGCACTAATAATACATACATTGTGACGCACTCAGACAAAAGGTACTTGTCGTTTGGAACAGAATTGCATCTCTGTGCCAGGTACGAGTAGGTATAAATAAATAAATATTATATAAATAAATGAATATTTCCCCCATAGCGACTAGCGAGTCACTGGAATAACCTTCATGTATTGAGTTGATTCGACGGAATTTTGGCCATTATTAATATTTATAGTTGGTCAAACCAATTTGGCAGTAAATAAGAACAAAAAAAACTATACTCATCCTTTTCTTTTGAGTGCTAGTACTAGTGTAAGACAAAGATAGTATGATTATCTCTGTCTATGTTTGAAATGAGACAGTCCTTTGACAAACTATATTTTGTAATTGTTAAATTTTTTTGTGCTATTTTATTTGTTTAAAAACTGAAATTTTAATTTGATTTAATTTAATTTTAGTAATATTTAGATATACTAGAAGTTTGTTCGTTGTTGGAGTTGAAACTCTAGGGCCATGGGGTCCCAGCGCGCACAAGTTGTTTGCAGAAATCGCGAAGCGTCTGGTTGAAGTAACTGATGGTGACCGAAGAGCTGGCGGCTTTCTCGCACAACGTATCAGCATTGCGATACAGCGAGGAAATGCCGCCAGCATCGTTGGTACAATGCTTCAAAAGCCTATTTTAGATTCAAGCTAGTTATTAATTTCGTTAACGTAGTACCACTGTATATATCTTGTATGTAAATAAAGAGTTTTAATTTAAATAAAAAAAATACATGTGTTTGTGTGGATAAGATACAAGTCCTTTAAGGATGACTCACGTTAGACCGGGCCGTGTCCGGGCCGGAGCTTCCGGCGCTTACTTTTCTATGACATGACAGGTGATCACGTGATGCTTTCCATAGAAAACGAAGCGCCGGAAGCTCCGGCCCGGACACGGCCCGGTCTAACGTGAGTCATCCTTTATAAGGGCAACGATAGAAAGGCCATTAGATCAACTCCATCAAGCCCTCAAGCGAATCCGTGTCACCTAGTTAAGGCAACCGCAAACGGTCATGTTTATGTTTACTGCCTCGACCTTAAACTTACCCTTAAATCAGACTTTGATGACCATAGAGTAACTTATACTAGAGCGGTACTGTCATAGTAAATTTTGTTACCCCAGTAAATTCACTGCCATCTGTCGACACACTTTAAAACTAAAAATGAAGATTTATAAAAATACGATAAAATGTATTTAAATATGGATAAATGTTTTTTTTTATTTGCATTAATTATTTTTATGATTTTGACCCATGTTCTTTCACTGATATGCGTTAAATTGTTAAATAACAAACGAAACCGTCAACGCCATCTATACGACTGTAGGCCAAAGCTAGTAGCGCCCTCTGAACGAGAATCAAATTCTCTTGATTTTCGAGGCACGTTTTTTCCTTAGACTGTATCCATCATGAATCTAGTATAACTGGATCGGTCATGAGGGGTGGGGGAAAATGACCGAACGGGATAGTCTTATGTATCTTTCAGTAGGAGTAGCAGAGAAAGCGCTGTTATTGTTTGTCCTTGTCATAGTTTCACTTTTCCACCGCTGCCACAACCGAGGTTGTGGCAAACAAATAAGTACGTGACATGTCATGTTTGTTCGTTGCTTGTTTAATTATCGTTGTTTTGTATGAAATTGTGCTTTCTTTTATGAAATATAGTGATGGTTAGCGTTTTGAATGCTTGAACTTTGAAAAAATACTGGTGAATTGTTCTGTAATCGGCTGTAATAGCCGCTCTGAGCAAAAATATGAGATCATAACCTTTCACACGTAAGTACGGTATTTTACACCTTCCTCTTAACGCAATATGTGAGAATAACATCGTAAAATTACGTTACACTCAAAGCAATGTAGAATCAAACGATTTCAATAAAAATATCACAATTATTTACGCAAATTAACAAAACATTATTTGTAAAATTATCCGCCCAAATTACGTAGGTAGGTAGGAGTCTGAGGTCAGCCATTTTTAAACTTCTTCTTAATTTAGCTGCATAACAATCATGTTAGGGATACCAGATGAAAATATCATAATTTTATGGGTAATTTTGACCTCGAAGTTTTTTCGTACTTCTAATTCCAAAAAATAAATAAACAAATGTTGTGAAGATTAAATGTGGTGTACATTAATTGGTGTGATTGCGATTTGTGATTTCTTTAAATTAAAACCCATAATACATTTTATTTTACGTTTTATTTACTAAACATGTTTAGTTTTGTACCACCTGCGCGAATTATAGGAGGTATTTCATTGTTTATACGCCTAAAAAGAACGGCCCATTGACATTTTATTTAACAATTTTTTAATACCGGCAAACAAGCTAACTTTGCCTCCAGGGTAATCGCCCCAACGTGATATCAAATATTGGGGTAATTTTTACCAATATGGTATCCCCACGTTTATGACGTCATCTATGTCTATCCCTTACGGGCGCACGCGTATAGCTGGTCTATGTAATGCTAGGTCTATGGTATCCATCTATTACGGAGTTATATCTATCTTTGTTGATGACTAATCAGCCGGCCTAGCCAAGGTGCCAATCGCTATCGCTTCGACAACGAAACGTTTTGTGTGTCTATCACTCTTCCATATTAGTGCGACAGTGACAGTTCCGTTTCGACAGCTACGGAGCGTTAGTGATTGGCGTGTTGGCTACGCGGCCTGGCGGCCTAGCCAAGGTGACAATCGCTATCGCTTCGACAACGAAACGCTTTGTGTCTCTATCACTCTTCCATATTATTGCGACCAGTGGCTGTTGCGTTTCGATCGCTACGGAGCGTTAGCGATTGGCGTGTTGGCTACGGGGCCTGGCCGCGTAGCCAACACGCCAATAGAGAGACACAAAGCGATTCGATGGCGAAGCAATAGCGATTGTCACCTTGGCTAGGCCGGCAGGCCCTGACAAGCCAATAAGGTAAACTTAGCGATGGGTGACGATGTTATTTTACTACTAGATTTTACCCGCGGCTTCGTCTGCGTGGAATGGTGATGATTGATAAAAAACCGGCCAAGTGCGAGTCGGACTCGCGGTTCCGTACTTTTTAGTATTTGTTGTTATAGCGGCAACAGAAATACATCATCTCTGAAAATTTCAACTGTCTAGCTATCACGGTTCATGAGATACAGCCTGGTGACAGACAGACGGACAGACGGACAGCGGAGTCTTTATAATAGGGTCCCGTTTTTACCCTTTGGGTACGGAACCCTAAAAACTATCCTCTGTCTCCGAGGTATCAAACTATCTCCATACCAAATTTCATCTAAATCGGCTCAGCGGTTTAAGCGTGAAGAGGTAACAGACAGACAGACAGACACACTTTCGCGCTAGTTCTCGTTGCAAAAAAATGATATACAAAGAAGCGAGCAAGCGAGGGTGCGGGGTGTTAGGGTCGGCAACGCGCATGTAACACCTCTGGAGTTACAGGCGTCCATAGGCTACGGTGACCGCCACTTAATTATTTCTCTATGCCGAAACCGAAACTAACCTTTGATCGGACACTGTAAATAATTAGTTAGTTAAGTAGTTAGTTAGTTAGTTTTGCAGGGCATTTTCCGCAAATCGACATCCAATGTGCCTATTTTGCGTAAAACGAGGTAGCGCTACTCTAACCACCCCAGCTCCTCCACGAAGCCTAGCAAAGTCTTCAGGTTGCTAGTTGCCTCCTTGAGTGTGCAATTGTGCATGGATTCCCTAGGTAGTAGTTAGTTTATACAAACGTTTTTATCTAGAACCTAAAGTTTTTGTTTTATATCAAGTTATCAACCTTGAAGTGCAATTTTTTATAATGTACCTTACTTACTGTTGTGGCGCGACGACCCGAAGTGGATCTTGGCCTTTGACACCAAAGACCGCCATGCCACTCTGTCAAAAGCCGTTTCTGTCCAGTCGACGGCGCCGAGTTCGCTGAGGTCTAATGTACTAGTGTCTAGGTACCTACCTACTGTTGGAACTAATATAATTAGAACAATGAGGTTGGCAAGTGCCTAATATATCTACATGGAGTTCGTATATATGTCCCAGTATAAACTCTGGTTATATAGAATAATAAGTTTTCTAGACAGATGTCACTTCTCTTGTATTCGTTTGCCTGTGCGGATGCACAATATATTTTGCTTTCTTTAATATGGTATTTCATTCAGTAGTCCACGGAATATCCAACACCTACTTGTAATAAGCTTAGCTATATTCTGTTTTTTTATTCTGTAGACTAAAATGACATTTCATGTGGTACTAAGAAATGTCATGTCTTACACATGAAACGTCATTTTAGTCTACGAAAAAAAAACAGACCTTAGGTATTCAATTAATTATAAAATATTTATTTACATACAAGATATATACAGTGGTACTACGTAAACGAAATTAATAACTAGCTTAAATCTAAAATAGGCCCTTGAGGCATTGTACCAATACCAAGGATGCTGGCGGCATTTCCTCGCTGTATCGCAATGCTGATACGTTGTGCGAGCAAACCGCCATTATTTCTTGTAATTATATTTATAATAATTAGGATTTGAACTTACACGGATATTCTAGAATAAAAAAGTATAATTGGTAATTATTATTTAATAACCATGCCATAACCTAATGGTATGTATCTAATGATAGTAATAACTGATCAGATAGGGACTAGGTTTTATACCTACGTGTAATTCATCGGATGAACATCGAGTTTAAAATCTCTATTACAATAATGACGAGCACGGCGTACGATTAAACTCAAATCAACTTTATTTCCTGCCATTTTACATCTGTGCTGGCATTAGATAAGGTGATCAAGCGGATTTAGCCATAGTAATGCCTCCCGGATATGCATACCGCTCAACAGTAGTTAGGCACCCGCAATTTTCACCATACAATTGTATAGGAGACCGGCTTCATTTTACCTATGTAAAATGAAGCCGGTCTATTTTACTTTTGAGTGGCATTAACGTGAGGCACTTCATTCGGTTCTTGTCTGTTTGTCTGATTTAATATCTTGTCTTTTTATTAATTATATAACAATTCAAGTCTTGGAGACCCTTTACATCTCTGCATAATTTGATGATCTTTTTTATTATTATATACATTTTATCTCTGACACCTAGAGACTTTTACATCTCTACAATGTTAGTACTTCTGTTGTTTGTATATTTTTTATTCGCTTTTTTTTGTGTAATTTGACATTTATATTTATGTAATTGTTTTTTTTTGTAATATTGGGTTAATTTTATTGTTTGTAAAAATTGACATGTAAAAGTGCCCCTGTGGCCTATTTGCTGAATAAATGTTTGATGTTTGACGACCGGTCTGGCCTAGTGGGTAGTGACCCTGCCTGCGAAGCCGATGGTCCTGGGTTCGAATCCCGGTAAGGACATTTATTTGTGTGATGAGCACAGATATTTGTTCCCGAATCATGGGTGTTTTCTATGTATTTAAGTATTTATATATTATATATATCGTTGTCTGAGTACCCATAACACAAGCCTCCTTGGGCTTATCGTGGGACTTAGACAATCTGTGTAAGAATGTCCTATAATATTTATTATTTATTTATTTATTATGTTTGATGTTTATACAAAAATTCTTTTCAAAATCATACTGTTCGATCGCAGGCAAATGACTCTCTTACATGTTGGATTGAATTTTTATTTAGGTAAATACCGTACATATATTGAGCCTCAAATTGTTGCCGAAGAAAGACATCCTTTAAAATTTCGAGTTTACTTTATGCAACGATTTAAAAAACCCTTATGTACTAGTTCTAACAAAATAAAACGATTTTGTACTGGAAAACGATTTATGGATTTTTTTACGCTTGCCATTTGGTAAATAGGCAATGCACGAATATTCTGCACATCATTTCGATATGTCTGTTAATTTAAAAACCGGCCAAGTGCGAGTCGGACTCGCGCACCGAGGAGGGGTTCCGTACCATTACGCAAAAAGCGGCAAAAAAATCACGTTTGTTGTATGGGAGCCCCCCTTAAATATTCATTTTATTCTGTTTTTAGTATTTGTTGTTATAGCGGCAACAGAAATACACCATCTGTGAAAATTTCAACTGTCTAGCTATCACGGTTCATGAGATACAGCCTGGTGACAGACGGACAGACGGGCAGACAGACGGACAGACAGACGGACAGACGGACAGCGGAGTCTTAGAAATAGGGTCCCGTTTTTACCCTTTGGGTACGGAACCCTAAAAAAGTAAACTGCACAAAAAACTGTTACCCGACTGCGACTTAGCGGTATAATTCTGAAAGTCGATTTTGTATACAATTGTATGGAAGAAATTACGAGTGCCTAAATAGTTATAAGCGGTAGTGTAGTGTACATAGATTTGAACCGTAGTCAGACTAGGGGCCGTTAAAATATTACGCACAGACAGAATTTATTCGAAACGATGGTATTAGCTAGTAAGTAGGTAATTACCATAAAATGGCTACAAGTAATGACGGCACATGGATTTTATCGGATAACAGTTACATAGACTAAGTCCTGGGGCGCACGCGGCACTCATATATGTAAGTAGGCAATTTTTTTGGGATCGTATATAAATAAATATTATAGGACATTCTTACACAGATTGACTAAGTCCCACGGTAAGCCCAGGGAGGCTTGTGTTATGGGTACTCAGACAACGATATATATAATATATAAATACTTAAATACATAGAAAACACCCATGACTCAGGAACAAATATCTGTGCTCATGACACAAATATCACACAAATAATAAATAATTAAGTCCGCCATTTGTACTCTTTTTGTGTAAATTTGTGCAATAAAGTTTAAATAAATAAATAAATGCCCTTACCGGGATTCGAACCCAGGACCATCGGCTTCACAGGTCACTACCCACTAGGCCAGACCGGTCGTCAAATGGTGTAGATGGTGTCAAATAGAAATAAAAGCTTTTAAATATTATAATAAATGTGTAGAGACCATATTGAGCTTCGAGATTTTTTTTTTAATTTTTTTTTAACTTTATAGTGGTAGTGTCACAGTACTAGTAGTCACTACTTTTCATTAGGGTTCCTTACCTTAAGGGTTAAAGACCCTATTACTAAGACTCCTCTGTCCGTCTGTCTGTCCGTCTGTATCACATGAACCGTGATAGCTAGACAATTGAAATTTTCACAGAATGTATTTCTGTTGCCGCTAACAAATACTAAAAACAGAATAAAATAAATATTTAAGTGGGGCTCCCATACAACAAACGTGATTTTTTTGCCGTTGTTTTCGTAATGGTACAGAACTCTTCGTGCGCGAGTCCGACTCGCCATTGGCCGGTTTTTTATCCAAAGTAGTAAGAGAAAGACCTCGAGATTCGGAGTAGATTTAACATAAAAAATTAAATAAAAAAGTGAAATGTAAAACTTTAATTAAAATTACCCAAATGGTGGAATTCACAACATTAGGGTATAAACAGATAATGTCTGTTTATCTTATCAAATAAAATAAATTATAATTTGAAAGGCAAGTAAGCCTAATTATATAAAAATAGGTACTTAAATATAAATTACCCATTAAACGTGATAGATTTTAACAAAATGATCTATCATTAGATCAATTCTGAAAGTGACATCATACTTATTTAACATGTAGGTAAAACAGTAAGTTTGCAAACATTTCTTTACAGTACATATGGTGCTACTTTCTCGCACTAGTGCGTCAAATAGCACTTTTCGTGCATATGTCTAAAGTTTAAAGGGCCATATGTACTGTAAAACGTTGTACGATACACGTGCGAATAGGTAATTCGCATCTCGTGTCGATTTAAAACACTCCCTGCGGTCGTGTTTTAATTTATCGCCACTCGTTTCGAATTTCCTCTTTTCCGCACTTGTATCGTAAATAACTATTTCACTCGATTTAATTAATGACATTAATCATGATCATTACGCGCATCAAAAGGTTTATCATTAATCGATTATCATTACAACTGTAGCATTAATTAAAAATCATTAAATAATTTAGCTATTATTTAAATAAGTATGCATAGATGATATAACTAATTGGAACAATAATATAACTGCCAGTTCACATTCAACGAGTACTGGGGTGCACGTACTGCTAACATTATTGTAAGTAAGTTTAATTTTTAGGATTCCGTGCCCAAAGGGTAAAAACGGGACCCTATTACTAAAACTCCGCTGTCTGTCTGTCTATTAAATCACATTTACAATCGGGGCTTTTACCTTTATTTTGTTACTTTTATTTACCGACGTTTCGACACAGGTTTCACTGGTCGTGGTCGCGGCTAACCTGACGTCCCAGCAAAATGTCAAAACAGAGATTTGTGTGACTACCCGACGAAAAGTGTATTTAAAGTTTGGGTTGTGGGATTGCAAATGTGATTTAATATGTGTTCTAAACGCGAAAGTTTTAAATGTTACGTCTGTCTGTCTGTCCGTCTGTCACCAGGCTGTATCTCATGAACCGTGATAGCTAGACAGTTGAAATTTTCACAGATGATGTATTTTTTTTGCCGCTATAACAACAAATACTAAAAACAGAATAATACAAATATTTAAGTGAGCTTCATTAAACAAACGTGATTTTTTTGCCGTTTTTTGCGTAGTACGGAACCCTTCGTGCGCGAGTCCGACTCGCACTTGGCCGGTTTTAGTTTATACACATTGTGACCTGTTAAATAGGTACGAATAACCTTTTATTTGATGGAGGTATTACACGTGTATACCAAAACTATTTACTACGTTAATAGTGCTATAAAATCGCGGGGCATCTAAAAATCACTATACCTTCTAAAACCCTTCCCTTCGCTCTGACTTCCAGACGTACCTTTTATACTTAGCTCGACGAAAAATCGGATTTTGCTCGTTTAAAACCAAATCTACTGTCTCCATCACAGTTTTCCTTACAGTTGGAAGTTATACTTTAAATCGGGAAAGATCTTTACTTTCAGCCGCTATTATCTTTTCAATAATCTAGGTGATATTATTACGTTATTGGATAGTTTTCTTAGAATTTACGAACACTTTGTGGAAGCAAAGTGAGCGTTTTAGAGAGAGCTAGGTTCTTTTTAGGGTGCCGTACCTAAAGAGTGAAAACGGGACCCTATTACTAAGACTCCGCTGTCCGTCTGTCTGTCAGTCACCAGACTGTATCTCATGAACCATGAATAGCTAGACAGTTGAAATTTTTACAGATGATGTATCTGTTGCCGCTATAACAACACATACTAAAATGTACGGAACCCTCGGTGGACGAGTCCGACTCGGTTTTTTTCAAGTTGGTCTGAACTGAATCCTTTTATTTTCAGAGCATGGCGCTAGTACAACCACTGATGGTTCTGGCAGTGGCGTCGGCAGTAGCCAGTTCGATTCCCCGCCCACAGTACGGGTACTCGGCTGGCTTCTTACCACACTGTAAGTTTTACACATAAGCTATTAACTTATTATAATTTTAAACTAACATGGGACTTAATCGCGTAATAACATGTTTATTTTATTTTATTTACGTTTCGAACGTGACGTTACGTTCGTGGTCACAGGCAGACTGGCGAGGAATTGTATCAACATCTTCTTGCTGCGCGGGTTTTGCGAACTACCCGCACTTGATCTTGATTTTTACGCGATTAAGATTAGATTAGATTAGATAATATTTATTTCTTAAAGAAAAACGCACAGTATTTTACAAAAAGGGATAAAACAAAGACTTACACTAAAAGTTGCCGAATTGCACCTTCCCATACAAACGTAGTTCCGCTCTCATTTTAAAACTACGTGTTGGATTGTAATGAAACTTTCCAGATATAAGTAATGACATGAGGTATGTCTAGGTCTGAAATTAGTTTATATAGCTCCAGTTTATAAAACAAACGAAATAGAGCAAAAACAAGTTTTGTATAAAAAACTTAAATTCGCTGTATTTTTTTAACTATGGTAGGTATCTGAAGCTACATAAACTAATTACAGGTTTTTCACCTTATCCTATTGTAAGTATAAAGTTTCAGAGCAATCCAGCTCAAGGGCCTATTTTAGATTTAAGCTAGTTATTAATTTCGTTTACGTTATATCCAGCTTAGTAGTTTTAAAATGTGAGCGGAACTACGTTTGTATGGAGAACTAAAAGCTTGACGGAGACCCTTAAAATTATAAGTGAAAATCGTGTTAGTTTAAATTAACTTATTATGTTAATTTATTTATTTATTGATAATAATGTTTACATGACATTACAGTTGGACCAATGCGTCACGAAACTTAAAACTAATAGCAATAATAATACATAAAACAGCAACAATTATAACAACAATAATATCACATAACATTATTATTATTTGTATCTCCTTGGATATCACGGGCCTATAAATCCCGGTCTTTTGATAGGCTTGCGTGGGGATATAGATCCAACACGTAGAGGCCCCTTGGAGAGCTTTAATGTCATGTAGAACGCCTGCTGGAACCCGTTCACAGGCGCAACAATGGACACCCATGAACCGGTCGCAGCAGGCATTGGGACTATTGCAGAAAAAGTGAACAGTATACCGGTCTATGGATTGAAGTTTGGGTGGACAATGAGACTGGGCTGGTGGACAATGAGACTGGGCTTCACATAACATTATTATTATTATTATTTATTAAGAAACAAACAGTCTTATAAAACAGATGAGTTTATAAAGTAACATTTTTCTAGTAAAAGACCTATAGTTTCCTATATGTAAACGAATTTTAATTAAGTACTCTGCTAACTCTGCCCTGGAACCAACGTACGACTTTGTGCCGGTTGCAGTCGAGACTGCGGGACCTTGGGCTGTGGAGGCTAGGGACTTTGTGAGGGATTTGGGTCGGCGGCTGAGGGACAGGGGGTGCGACCCTCGGTCCGGATCGTACCTGGTCCAACAGATCTCGTTGGCCATTCAGCGCGGTAACGCTGCCAGCGTAATGGGGACATTTGAACTAGGTGCGATTCGTGACGGTTATTTTATTTAAACAAAAAAAAAAGTGACGAAGCCTGTTGCGGATATCATCATTGGTATTTTTGGGACGAAGCATGTTGCTGATTTGCATTTGTAGCCACCTGACGAAGCCTGCGTTGCGGATTTTTTACATGTAACTAAATATTATTATTTTTTAAGATTTTCTTTATAAATAAACTCTAGTTATTTCATCAAAAAAAAAAAAATAATAATAAAAACTTATTACTAAGTACAAAAGACATGCGCATATTGTAGATATAGTCCGACAAGAAATTGTAGAAAATTATTAAGAAGAAGAAGATGGCAACAATTCAGTACGATTTTAGTGCGATTAGTATAGACAGACAGACAAATTATGTTGGAACAGTTGAGCACCTAGCATCCATCGCCTCACAGAATCTCAGGCATTCATTATACACTGCCGTCCATATAGACCGTGATTACCTTTAAAACAAAAGGTAATCACGGTCTATATCCCGGTCAATATAAGTCTAGTGAAACTAACCGTGAATCATTCAAAACTCTTACTAATCTTTCTTATTATTTAATATAATAATCATAATAATAATTCAGTCATTATTATTAAATCTAAAATCGACGCCATGGTTCCTAAGAACAGATTTCGCAATCTCTCATAGTTTCTGACTTCTCCATACTGACCCATTTGGATTGATCGCCCTGTATACATCCCACTGCTGGGCACAGACCTCCTCTTATGTGCGAGTGGCTTGGGCTATAGTCCCCACGCTAGCCCAATGCGGATTGGACACTTCACATACACCTTTGAATTTCTTCGCAGATGTATGCAAGTTTCACGATGTTTTCCTTCACCGAAAGGCTAGTGGTAAATAACAAAAACGGCCAAGTGCGAGTCCATCGTAATATATACATATAATCGTTAATAACTATGTAACGATAGTTATTTGTTTTACAAGGTCCGAAGGGGGCAAAGTTGTTGTTTAACTTCTCGTGCTAATAGATACCCGAGCAAGCGATAAGTGGAAACTTGAGCATTGCGAGGGCTTCAAGGCACAAGGGTTAAACAAACTTTCCTACCGAGTGAAACGCAATTTTTTTCACCACACCAAGTTGAATTTTCGCTTATATTGTACAGCAATGGCAACTCTATCTATCCGCTAAATTTTATCGAAATCAGACGAAGAAATTAATTGACAATAAATAAGAAGTAGGCCAGTGGGGGACACTCATCCTTTCGGGCAAACTCGGCTCCGCTCGGCTCAGCATTGCTCCGAGCAATTATTAGGGTTGGCACAACTTGACGTCCCTTTGCGTGCACGACTACAGATAAGATAATGATTTGAATTTTGACAACCCTAAATACCCGAAAGGAATAGTGCCATACATTAGAAAGGGACAACACACTCAAACTTCGGGTTTGTACGGTAATACTATTACTTATTCTGTGAGTAGGCTCATTTACTTTACCGCTATAGGTTCATATGCCGCATTTAATTATTTAATTAGATATTCAGCAACTAATTAGCTAACAAGGTAATACAATTACAGTGATATCAAATTAACATAGGTAATTAATGATACATTCAATAGGTAATTAATGATTACGATTAATTGCAACTCTGGATTATTAATTGACACCTGGGATTCCGAATGATCTCGAATCTCAGTGTAATTAAATGATTACGCTATTGTAAGCTAATAAAGCTACTCCCGGTGTCAATGTATAGACCTACCAAAGTGTCAGTGCGTACTTTTCATGTATGGGCTCCCAACTCAACTATAATATTCATTTCGAAACGGTTTAGTCAACTATAATGAATTTGACCAATCACGTGGCGCCGCGGTCCAGTGGAGAAGACACCAACGCGCGACTATTTCATGAGTAATAGGTATTCATATAAAAATGTATTATTTTAGATGACTCGCAGAAAAAGTATTGTGTTAATTGTGTACGTGATGATATAATCAAGCTTTTCAATCTCGTACTTTTATTAGGCCACTCAATTTTTACCAAAGCAACTGCCATCTGACCTTCCAACTCAGAGGGGAAACTAGGCCTTAGAATAGAATAGAATAATTTTTATAATAGGAATAGGGTTTTTAGGGTTTAGGGTTATAGGGTTTTTTTTAATAGGAATAGTCAGGTTTAATCACGATGTTTTCCTTCACCGAAAAGCGACTGGTAAATATCAAATGATATTTCGTACATAAGTTCCGAAAAACTCATTGGTACGAGCCGGGTTGAACCCGCGACCTCCGGATTGAAAGTCACATGCTCTTACCGCTAGGCCACCAGCGCTTTTTCTTTATGGCATAGAGTAACTTATACTAGAGCGGTACTGTCATAGTAAATTTTGTAACCCCAGTAAATTCACTGCCATCTGTCGACACACTTGAAACCAAAAATGAAGATTTATAAAAATACGATAGAATGTATTTAAATATAGATAAATGATTTTTTTTATTTGCATTAATTATTTTTATGATTTTGACCCATGTTCTTTCACTGATATGCGTTAAAATTGTTAAATAACAAACGAAACCGTCAACGCCATCTATACGACTGTAGGCCAAAACTAGTAGCGCCCTCTGAACGAGAATCAAATTTTCTTGATTTTCGAGGCAATCCTTAGACTGTATCCATCTATTACGGAGTTATATCTATCTTTGCTTTATGGTTATAGGTAGAATTGTTTTCCAATAACATCCTTATAAATAAAAAGGGTGAAGTGGTCGGCTTTGACACACTTGTCACAGACCTCGTAATACAATTATTTAGCATAATTAGCATATGGAGTTAAACCAAGATAAGTCTGCAACGAGTTTGATAGCACACGCAGTGCAAATTTATACGTCATAATTTCATAGAAATTTGACGTTCAAAATAACACTTGCACTGTATATGCTATCAAAATCGTGAGATAGGCATAGTTAACATAAAGATAACATGTCATTTCCAGAGAAAAACTATCAGGTTGGTACTTGTACTGTACTGTGTTGTTGTGTGTGTATTCTGAGGTTGTGCAATAAAGAGGATTTGTATTGTATTGTATACTGTCTAAGTACGAGTACCTAGGGCCTAGGTAAGTTAAAACGGAGGTAGTATGGATGGTATAGAAAGGATGCCAATCTCTTATGGCAGAATTGTTGCAAAAGTGACCGCTTGTTCCTAATCTCTCCGGTGGCGCTAGTTAGGTTCTGGGACATGAGTATAACATGAACCATATAAGGCAACAAATAACCCGACCAAATTACGTAGGTTGTTTTTGGTAGTATTTCGGTGTATGGTGGCGCCGCCTAATTACTGTTTTTTGATGAACACTTTTCATACATAGAGATTTGGCTCCTTTATATAGTCTGTATGGGAGGTAGGTTAAAACAACGTCAACTTTGAGACATCTATAACTAATATTGTCATCGGTTACCGCGATAGTTACTCATGAAATGAAACTATGAAAACGGATTATATCGCGTATATTGAATTTATGATACATCCCGACGTTTCGAACACTTTACAGCGTTCAATATACGCAATATAATCCGTTTTCATAGTTTTATTACATCTATAACTGTTATCGACCTGGAAAAACGATGTTTAGCCTCGTCCGACCGTCCGTTGGTCAAATATGCGTCCTTGCTTCAAGACAATGATAAATACCGCAAAATTGACGTTGTTTTAACTTACCTCTGTTTTAACTTTTGATTGATTGATAATTTATTTGTCAATATGGGTTACAAAGAGGTCTTAAAACTATTTACAATATGTAAGTACATAGGATCTCCACATTGTGCCTACTAACTGGCATATAAATTTAATTAAACTAGCCTAAGTTAAGGGGTAGGGGGAGGGGGTTAAGGGGAAGAGGCTGAAGACCAGCAACCTGGTGGTCCAATGTCGAAAAAGAGATGAGGACACAAAACCTGACAACACAGACAACCCAGGATAGATTGTCCTGGCGCCGACGTACGAGGAGGCCCGACCCCAGCTAAACTGGGAAATGGGCTGGACAAAGAAGAAGAAGAAGGAGCCTAAGTCTCCCACACTGTAGAAACATTCCTCAAACAGCCAAACTTTCATCATTTTCTTAAATGTTGTATTTTTTTATCTTTAAATTCATCCGGTAACTTATTATAAATTGTAATGCAAATGATGTATGAATTTTTAGATGCTAATTCTAGTTTTGTAGCTGGTTTGTGTAATTTATGTTTGTATTGTTGTCCTGCTCGGTCTCCCCTAGGTTCTGTTACTAGGTACGGCAACTGAGCGACTCGCACGTGCTGCACTTGACCTGCGTGTGATTTAATTACAATAATTAGCACAACGCTTTATAACATCGTTTCGCATTATTTTCCGCCGTGGCCTGCCATTGAATAGCATGACGAACATTTTTTTAAACGCCACTTTAACGAGACAATGAAAGACAGGATATTTTCTTAATCAGGCACTTATGACAATGATGATGGACATATTTTTAATTATTAAGATTAATTAGGTGTTGGTATTTATTTCTAACCATTTTTAGGGTTCCGTACCTACAAAGTTAGGGTTCCTTACCTAAAAAGGAAAAAAACGGAACCCTTATCTTATAGGATCACTTGTGCGTCTTTCTGTCCGTCTGTCACAGCCTATTTTCTCCGAAACTACTGGACCAATTAAGTTGAAATTTGGTATACATATGTAAGTTTGTGACCCAAAGACGGATATGTAAAGTAAACAAATTAATTTTAAACACGGGGGCCACTTTTGGGGGGTAAAGGAGCTTCCGGCGCTTCATTCTCTATGGAAAGCATCACGTGATCACCTGTCATGTCATAGAAAAGTAAGCTCTGGCCCGGACACGGCCCGGTCTAACGTGAGTCATCCTTAAATGAGAAAATTAAAAAAAATAAGTTTTTCAAACTAGATCGTGTTATATAAAATTTTGGTGAACAACTTTTACCGAACAACTTAATCTTCCAGGCCCCGGCATCATGAACAACTCCAGCATCAGCGCCGGCAGCATGCCCAAGCTGCAGGTAGTCCATCATCAGCTCGTCAACGGCCAGATCACGAGGAGGTCCATGCCGGTGCTGGCCGCTCCGAGGATGCTGGCCAAGGATAAGCGTGTGGGTACGTGCCATTCCACAAAAACATCTAAAAACATGCCGTGGACCTAACCTTCTCAGACGTATTCATCATCTTCCTCGCGTTATCCCGGCATTTTGCCACGGCTCATGGAAGCCTGGGGTCCGCTTGACAATTAATCCTAAGAATTGACGTAGGCACTAGTTTTTACGAAAGCGACTGCCATCTGACCTTCCAACCCAGAGGGGGAACTAGGCCTTGTTAGGATTAGTACGGTTTTTCTCACGACTCACGAAGTTTTCCTTCACCGAAAAGCGACTGGTAATTATTTAATGATATTTCGTACATATGCTCCGAAAAACTCATTGGTACGAGCCGGGGTTTGAACCTGCGACCTCCGGATTGAAAGTCAGACGTATTACAAGTCAAAATTTTAAAACTAACACGGCACTTAATCGCGTACAAACTTACGTTTATTTATGGCCTGACGTTTCGAACGTGGCGTTACGTTCGTGGTCACAGGCAGACTGGCGAGGAATTGTATCAACATCTTGCTGCGCGGGTTTTGCGAACTACCTTTGCTTTATGCAAACTCTGCCTCTAAGGCCGCTTCCCCACATGGCGGCGCGGTATCTGTGCGGTACGCAGTATTTCTTCCTGATTGGCGCGCCCGCGCAGATACCGCGCCGCCAAGTGGGGAAACGGCCTTAGTGGGAACTGCCCCCAACTGCACGCCGACGGCAGAAGTTGCAGTTGGGTTGCAGTCCGTCTGTACTGTCCCTAAGTTCTACCCTATGTTTGAATGGAATTCGGTATCACAGTCATATTTTACAAATCTGAAAAAGCTATTTGAAAGAATTAGGTGGCGTAAGCCGTAAAAATGTCTTTGATCGCTATATTTCACCGCGATAGCTCGTGCACCGGCCAGCCTGCAGCCGTTCGAAGATATAGTCCAAGAGCTGACGTTAGATTACTCCGAAAAGTTATATCCCCTGCACAGAATAAGTAATAGTATTAATTATGGGTCTGTATTGTTTTCCATATAGTTTTAAGTCACAATGTATTGTTTGTTTACATTTTCGGTCATAGATAGGATAGATAGGAAGCCGATGGTCCTGATAGGTTCGAATCCCGGTAAGGGCATTTCCCTAATATTTATTTATTTTTATTTTTTCATTGGTCTTTTATATAACGTAAAATGGGGTGAGTAGGAGCAAAACTGACATTAGTCATAATTTCGTTCAGAATCGCGTAACTTTTCAGAATTGCCATAAAACAAACCTAACCTTACCTATCTAATGGATAACCTGAGGAACATCCTGAAGGTTAACGTTTTCAGAATTATGACTAATGATAACATGACAATTACATTATGACTTTCAATAATTATGTCAAACAAAGGGACCCCATTAATTATACAGGTGTCCGCTACACCCCGCTCTAAATGGAATCACCTCACCCCGCGGCAGTAGATTGTCTACAAATCGACAGAATTTCAGTTAGGCCTATGCCTTTAAACAACGTGATGACGGTTCAAATTGTATGGATGTTCGTAAATTTCCAGTAAATATTTTTTTCTTTAATCACGTTGCCATGGAACTTACACACATTGTTGCGTACGCAGACATATCGTCCTTATATCATTGTGTGTTCAGTTTAGTTATGTACAATATGCAGTACATATTTATAATTTCTAGAAATTATCATGAGAAAATTCTCATGTATGTTTTCCACTTAGAAAGTTCCCGTTCAGATTAGGGATTATTGCTCAATGTTCTTAACTGTTGGCGAATGTTTCATTCAACATTTACGCCACTCATTGGCATATATTTCAAGTTTATTTATTTATTTATTTATTTAATCTTTATTGCACAAAAGAAAATACAATCGTACAAAAGGCGGACTTAATGCTATGAGGCATTCTCTACCAGTCAACCTTCGGGCAAAGCAGAAATCGAAATTAATTGCAGTGAGGGGACACTCCTCCTTTCGGGCTTTCTCGGCTCCGTTCGGCTCAGCATTGTGCACAACCACACATAAGATAATGACTTGAATATTGACAACCCTAAATAGCCGAAAGGGATAGTGCCATACATAAGATAGGTACGGCATGATTCGTCCCTGAATCGCTGTCAAACTTCCGTTTTGTAGGAAGTGTCCTTTCTGTACGGTAGTACTATTACTTATTCTGCGCTAATTGTAAGATGTTCTGGCTTGGTATGAATAGTGCGGACAAAATACCGGGAACACTTCATGGGAACTATAAAATTTTTGAAAATTCATTTTGACGAATTGATACCTAGCCGCAGAATTCAATAACAAATATTTTATGAACGTAGTACGAACTGAACTGGACACTTTCTACGCAATATTTCATCAGGTTATCTGCGTTCCAGAGAGTTTGCTCGTTTTTCGCGGTAACCTCTTGGCCTATAACACGTGAATAATTCATGAAAGAGCCCCAGTTTACAGAACTGTGACATTTAAATTCATCGAGCACTCTGGTTATTTACAAGAAAATGTTATTGTTTACATTAGGCTCCATTTTTAGGGTTCCGTAGCTCAAAAGGAAATAACGGAACCCTTATAGGGTCACTTTTTTGTCCGTCTGTCTGTCCGTCCGTCCGTCTGTCTGTCTGTCATCTCAGGAACAGAGGTATCGAATTGAAATTTTAATCATATACTCAGGTCTACGGTCCCTTGAAGCTGTTAAAATATCAAATTTCTAAATTTATAAAAAAAATGATACGGCCGTTTATGCCGCAAAAAACGTATATTTCAATACTCTCAAGGGAATCAAAACTTATAGAGTACTCCCCGTTGACCTAGAACTATGAAATTTGGCAAGTAATATCGTCGTACACTACAAGTACAGCGAAAAATCACAAATATTGTAAATATATATATATATATATATATATATATATATATATATATATAAATAAAATCCATACTTTAATATTATAAATGCGAAAGTCTGTCTGTCTGTCTGTGTGTTACCTCTTCACGCTTAGACCGCTGAACCGATCTAGTTGAAATTTGGCGTAGAGATAGTTTGAGTCCCGGGGAAGGACATAGGATAGTTTTTATCCCGATAATCATCCCTTAAGAGGGTAAAAGCGGAGTGGAATCATGGTGGAATTGAGATAATAAATGAGTTGCCTAATATTTGTGTGCATATTATGCTCAAATTGAATGATTGCTCCTGGCACTTTCTCCAGGCGCTATTCTTACTCTAGCTGAGGTTACTAAGTCCACGCAGACGAAGTCGCGGGCAAAAGCTAGTAAGAAATAAGTTAATTTTGTACGGAACCCTCCGCTCGGTGGGCGAGTCCGATTCGCACTGGACGGTTTTTCATTCCTATTTTAGCATTTTCTTTGATATATCTGAATTAGAATCAAGCTAGATTCAGTCGATCGGGTTTGGTTTTTAATTTGCGATTTTGACGGTGATATATTACGTTTATTTTCTAAATTAATTTGACGAATCCAAACGAGTTTTTCATTTTCAAGTAGATAAAAAAAAGACTTAAAATTTGAATCTTTGAGGTCTTGAATTTAATAATAATAATAATTAATTTCCTATCTACATATATATCCAACTACATAGTATAAAACAAAGTCGCTTTCCGCTCTCTATTGTATGCTTAGATTTTTAAAACTAGGCAACGGATATTGATGCGGTTTTTTTGTAAAGGTTTTGTGTGAATTAGTTGAACTAACCGTGCGAACCGGCGCGGGTCGCTAGTTTTGTTATAAAATTGGGGCATTTTCAATGAAAAGGGACCTTATGGTCGATGGCGCTTATGCCGCACAGCGTCACGCGGCATTGTATTTATATCTGAGCATCGTTTATAATGGCGTAAGCGCCATCGACAATAAGGTCCCTTTTTATAGAAAATACCATAATTCAACTCGACTCATTCCCTATTCCAGACTTCGTGAATAAGAAGACGGTGCTATACGCCGTGGGTTTCCTGGACAGCGCGGTGTGGCCTCACACGCAGGCCATTGCCACTTCATACGCTAAACGCGGATACAACGTGTTTATTACTGAGACTTTTAGCTTCCTCACCTATATATATCCCAAGTAAGTCATTATTATCAATATTATCAACATAGGTATCTAGTTATAGCTATTGCACAGGGCGCCCCATCCATCGGGCTCCGCCCGGCTATCTCAGTATGAGGCTGTCGAAGGTGCTAGGCATTGGAGCGCGCTTAGCGCGCCCCGTACCTCCGGCTAGGCCCAATTCATTCAATATGAAGGCGCCTAAGTCGCCCGGTATTAGAGTGCGCGCAGCGCGCCCCGTACGTCAGGTTTGCCAGATAATTTTATAGAGAGATCACGTAGGTATATTTCTCAAATTTATGCCAATTAAACACTAATATAGAATACTCCGACCAAAAATTTACAATAAAATACCTACCTTTGTTAGCTCATATTTTATTTATTGCTAAGCTCTAGTTTATATTTCAATTTCCAGATCCGCGCGTCTTTCGCGAGTCATCGGGCAGAAAATGGGCGAGTTGTTAGTGAAGCTGACGGAGCGAGGTCTGACGGCGGATAACTTGGAGCTGGTAGGGCTCAGCCTTGGAGCCCACATCGTCAGCTACGCCGCTAAACACTTCTATAATGTCACGGGCACTAAGCCTTCAAGGTAACTTGATTTTCTTCGTCATTTTAGCGCTTATTGGGAAAATTGTATTGCATCCTAAAGTAGCCTGGCTCGCTTTTGGCAATCTGATTTCAAGAATTGGCGCACACTTAGGTAGGTACACGTGTTGCTGTAAGTTTCGATATACTTATTCATTGGCATCAGCTGGGCCCATACGCTGGCCTGGTTATAAATTAGGCATTCTAGAGGACCATAGAATATTATGTTATATTTTTAAATAGCTTTAATTTATTGACTATAGGGTATTTCACTGTATTAAAATTAAATTATTTTACACCATGCATAAAATAAAGCATCAGAAGATTAATAGAGAAACGTAGAGAGCTGTTATTTTTAGACACAATTTCTGTTTAAAAACCCGTATTAAACTATAAAGAGTGGGTAATTTGATTGTGACGTCACATGCTAGTGTTTCATATAAATTCTTAATGTTATGTACTTATGTTATGTTCTTATGCCGTCATATTGTATCTCTTTTTGTATTAGTTTGTGTAAGCGATGTGTAATTTTATTTTACGCCATATTTTATGTCTCTTTCTTTTATGTTGCTTTCTTTTTGTCTGTTACCTTCCGTGATTCTCACCTGATGGTCTCATCGGAAGATCAGCGCTGGAAGTCGCCAGCAGCATGCTGAGATGGGGCCATTTCGTGACACTTTATTTTCATGTTATTTTAATGTATGTCTATTGTCTGTGTGTGTTTAGGAATAAAGTATTCTATTCTATTCTATTCTAATAACTTCTTGATCGATTTAGCTGCCGAGCGAGACGTGGCATAAAACCGGGACCGCGCTATGAAGATTAATTTAATCGTATGACTATTTATTTGCAGTAGATTTATATGAAGCATGATGCTAATACAGTTCATGATATAAAGCCAACTTTCATACACTCCATGTCATGAAATGAGTATTGTTCACTAAATTCTCATCATCATCTTCCTCGCGTTATCCCGGCATTTTGCCACGGCTCATGGGAGCCTCGGGTCCGCTTGACAACTAATCCTAAGAATTGGCGTAGGCACTAGTTTTTACGAAAGCGATTGCCATCTGACCTTCCAACCCAGAGGGGAAAACTAGGCCTTGTTAGGATTAGTCCGGTTTCCTCACGATGTTTTCCTTCACCGAAAAGCGACTGGTATAAATATCAAATGATATTCCGTACATAAGTTCCGAAAAACTCATTGGTACGAGCCGGGGGTTTGAACCCGCGACCTCCGGATTGAAAGTCGCACGCTTTTACCGCTAGGCCACCAGCGCTTCAACTAAATTCTATTTGCATAAAATTATCATTATTAGATAAATACCTAAAATTGCACACCAATAAAATAAATAGTTCTGGGTAGGGGACTTATTTACAGATTTCATATCTAAATGTATACCCATATCATTTCCAGATTAACCGGCCTCGATCCCTCCGGGCCCTGCTTTAAGACCATGCCTCTCGAACACCGCCTCAACCCCTCAGACGCCGAACATATCGACATCATCCACACCAACATTGACGGCTTCGGCATTCCTGAACCTCTCGGCCATGTAGACTTTTACGCCAACGGCGGAGAGTATCAACCCAGCGACATACCTTACATACCCTGCCTAGTTATCTGCAGTCATATAAAATCAGTTCTTTACTGGTGGCAAGCTTTAGAACATCCCAAGAAATTTATGGCACAGAAATGCGACTCAGTACAAGCAGCGAGGTATAATGAATGCAACAGTACTGAGACGAATGTCGTCGGCTTAGAAACTGATTTTACTAAACCTGGTATTTATTATTTGTCGACGTCTAATGAGTTTCCGTATTATAGGGGTAAGGAGGGGTTGAGGCCTGATAATGATATTTCGACGAATTTTTTGGAGAAATTGAATGATGAGGAGCTTGTTGCTTGAATGGGTTAAACAAAAATATGGGGCATTTTCTATGAAAAGGGACCTTATTGTCGATGGCGCTTACGCCGCACAGCGTCGCGCGGCATTGTATTTATATCGGAGCATCGTTTATAATGACGTAAGCGCCATCGACAATAAGGTCCCTTTTTATAGAAAATACCACAAATGTGTTAATAGCTCGGTGGGTTAAAAATAAGTGCATTCCCGTTGCCAGGGAGGTTTTGGGATTATACTGAGCAACTTTTACTATGACACCAACCCCGAAATCGGGAAAAGAATTTGGCTGTTTCATACATTTTGACTGGACCATTTCTATGGGAGGGTAATTTTTTTTTCGCGATTTCGTGGTTTGTCCCATAGTAAAAGTTGCTCAGTATAAACTCAAAACGTCCCTAGTAGCGGGAATACACTTATTTTTTAATAATGATGTTATTGCACAGTAAAATTAAATGCATTTCCCTATATGCTGATACCTATGAGTTCATGCACAAACTTTGGTTTGGTTAAAATTTTGAGTCCATAAAAGTCAACCTAACTGCTGTGTGATTTGACTTTTAAAAATATGTCTGTACTTAAATAATTAAATTAATATTAACATAAAGTATTAGGGCAGTTTTAAACCAAATAAAAATACCATATATTGATAGATGTGGTAGATAAGATAATTCCATATAGTTAATGTCATAGAATATCCATTCTAAAATTATTATCAATTGTGATATTTATTTAATTATACGAACGGGTCTACCGCGATCTACTTTCATTGTTTTTACCTTAAATTCCGACGTTTCAGCTGTGGTCACGGAAAGACTGACATCCCAGCAAAATGTCAACGGAGATATAAGTATGTACTTCCACGAGACACAGACATATTAAATATATCAATAACGGACACTCCTCGGTACGGAGTGAAACATGTCGAGCGTTTTTCGACTTAAAATACGTGAGTGACCCGTTATTAATATATTTTTCATTTCTCATGCTCTGAAAGAGGGTCATTGTTGTTCTAAAAGGTGCGCAGAAAATGATACGTGTCTGCACTAGAGCATTTTACGTTCGAAGTACGATATTTTTAATTTTTTTACGATAAGCAATTGAAATTTGAGTTTAAATGGATTTGTTATACAATTTCCATTGTGATACTTGACTCTCCATTCCATAAATAACGATACTTTTGCCTGAATTTTTAATTGAAAGTTCCCTCAATAAATACTATAAAAATGTATTATTCGTCATGTTTTTGAAAAAACACATGCATTTTACTTTCCTCGTATTCGAAATGAAAAGTAGAGTGTTTAACTCGGGTGAAAGGCATCATTTCTGCCTCGGACTATTGGCGCTCTCACTGCGTTCGAGCGCCAAGACACCTCGGCAGCAATGAGTGCCTTTCATCCCTTGGTTAACAATCTACTATAATATATCCGAAATTAGTTTATAAACGCGGTTGACCCGTTCGTATAATTAAATATGTGTTCAAAATGCGAGTTTAAAGTGTTAAATTGTGATATTAGCTATAATTTTTATTTTTTAGCGTGTTTTAAGTCATATCCTAGTTCTACCTATGTATCTCAGACCCCCCACCCATGTTCTGTTCTGTTTTTCCCCCAATAAATAAAACAAAATAAATAAAACAAATCCCTAGTGTAATTTGATAGCGTGACGTGCTGCCTGCGTGTTGGGAACCCTGCCCAAGGGTCCCGGCTTAGTGGTAAGTTTTTAGTATTTATTTTTAAGTTAGGTTTTTTAGTTTTAGTTAGTTTATTTTAATGGTAGTTTTAGTTATACAGGGTGTCCCGTAAACATGTTAGCTTCATGAATAAAGTACTTCATTTATAATAATTTTACTTCATTCTTCTTCTTTGTCCGTCCCTGCTCCCGTTATCTGGGGTCGGGTCTCCTCACATTTCTGCGCCAGGCCCGTCGGTCCTGGATTGTCGGTTTTGGCAATTGGGTTTTCTTGAGGTCTCTCTCTATGTTAGACCACCAGGTCAATGGCGGGCGGCCGATACCTTTCTTACGTTCTGGTAAGTTTACTTAGTAATTTTACTTCATTACTAATTAAAATAAATACACCACAAAATAGTGACTCGCGTTACGTTTTTTAAATAATTATTACATAACACTTATAACATGGAGTGGCGTCCGCGTACCGGAAGACGAACTGCCGGTAGGCCTCCAACGAGATGGAGCGACGACCTGGTGAAGGTCGCGGGAATTCGGTGGTTGCGAGCGGCACAGGATCGGTCGGAGTGGCGAGCCTTGGGGGAGGCCTATGTCCAGCAGTGGACGTCTGTCGGCTGACATGATGATGATGACTCATAACATAACACTTATATTATGCTATTTTTTATATAATTTTGTGAATGCCTTGAATGAGGCATGGGAGCATGAGAATAAATCTACATTACAAAATAGTTGGTTGTGATGGTTGTGGTGGTCGCAAATTCTATGTAAAGGAGCCTGTTACCCAGGTAGCATTTATACGTCATTGTGACGTCCGTTACGTCATTATGACTGAAGAAGAGGGATTTCGATAGTTTTGATCCATACTAATATTATAAATGTGAAAGTCTGTCTGTCTGTCTGTCTGTCTGTGTGTTACCTCTTCACGCTTAAACCGCTGAACCGATTTAGTTGAAATTTGGTACACAGATAGTTGGAGTCCCGGGGAAGGACATAGGATACTTTTTATTCCAGAACTCACCCCTCAAGGGGGTGAAAAGGGGGGTTAAAATTTGTATGGGGAATCAATAACCGCTGAACCGATTTAGATGAAACTTGGTATGGGGATAGTTTGAGCTGTGGGAAAGGATATAGAATAATTTTATCCCCGAAATCATCCCTTAAGGGTGTAAAAAATGAGGTGGAAATGTATAGTGTGGTCCAATTTGGGGGTGAAAAAAGGATGTATTAAAAAGCAGATTTGTTTAAGAATTAAGGTACCCAAATTACTAATTCCACGCAGACGAAGTCGCGGGCAAAAGCTAGTAGGAAATAAATATCAAAAACTATACAAATGCAAATACAACCTCAACAATGACGTCATTATGACGTCGCTGACGTCACTTTGCTACCTGGGTAAAGGAAAAACTTTTTCGTGCATACATATATATCCTTGTTCTTAATCCTAATTCTACGCTTTACTGGTTTTTCCGTTGGGCAGACGTCATGTGCTCCATATATTGCCCCGGCCTCCTTAGGGTCCGTATTAGACAGATGCGGGGAGAAGACCAGGTTTGTAATGAAGACTAGGGCTTCATCTGACATCGTCTGGGTGTGACTGGTGTGTATCATACTTGTGATGAAGAACAGGATGAACACTTTCTGGAACATTCTGGAACCTGAAAATAGAACATTTACAATTTATTTTGTTACCAGTGCCTCGAGGCGCGAGGCCGTGGGCGACAGCCCGCTTCGCCCACGCCTAGCTACGCCACTGTTTGTTACCTTTATTTACCGACGTTTCGACACAGGTTACAACTGGGCGTGGTGGTGGCGGATTGTAAATGTAATTTAATAGGGAATACGCGAAACTTTGCGTAGGTGGCGCCACTATCACAATCTGAGGGTCTATCGCGAAACAAGAAAATAGAAATTTCGTTATCTAACATCTCTGTCACTTGCATATTCGAGTGATAAAGAGGCAGATGGCGAAATTTAGGATTCGCGTTTCCCGGAAGGTTATCTGTAAACAAACCGCCTTGATGCATCAATGTCATATTTTATTATTTTAACTAAAATTTGATATTTATTAACATTAAAACTATTCAAATAAATGTTTATAATAATAATAATAAATAGTCCGCCGGTTCCTCTCTCTGCGGCCCTGACCACCGGCAGCTTGGGCCCTGCCCCGCTGCTGGCGGCACCCTAGGTTAGGTTTTTTATAATTTGTTTATATGTATTTTGTATTGTTTTGTAAGTGTTTTTATATTTTACTTTTATATCCATATTATAAAAAACCTAACATAAGAAAATGAATAAATAAAGAGAATAATAAATAATAATACATTTCAAACTATTCAAATAAATGTTTATTTACTGCGGGTTCGCAAGTAAGTTCAAAAATGGTTCGCGTAACTTTACCTCGTAAGCATACTTTTTTTTTTTTAATACTACGTCGGTGGCAAACAAGCATACGGCCCGCCTGATGTTAAGCAGTCTCCGTAGCCTATGTACGCCTGCAACTCCAGAGGAGCCGCCAAAATGCCGACCCTAACACTCCTCTCTCTCGTTGAGTTCTGGCAACCTTACTCACCGGCAGGAACACAACACTATGTGTAGGGTCTAGTGTTATTTAGCTGCGGTTTTCTGTAAGGTGGAGGTACTTCCCCAGTTGGGCTCTGCTCTAGATCTGGAATGACATCCGCTGTCCTGTGCCCTACCACACAAAGCGAAAGGTCATTCACACTGCACATACCTCTCTTTTGGACGTAGTTTAAGGACATACACCCGGGTCTCAAACTCCGGATTTTACGTGCGAGAATGATAAAAATAAAGATAAAGATAGTGATAGATTCAAGTAGGCATATTAAAATGTGCTTATGAACGTCAAATAAAGTTGCGTCGGCTCTAACCCAATGTTTTACACTGGCCAAATATTGGTTCAAACTGTAAAAACAGAAACTAATGTGGTTGTTAAAATAAAACACAAAATTATTTCCGAGCCCTAAATTTCGGGGTATGCTCATAACTTTGTAAGTCACCTTCTTTACGAACTTGGCTGACACACTTCCGTGTGTCTAAATAACGATATTCCCTTACCGCAACTGTATGGTACATGTAGGTACATGTCTAAATATGGTCATGGACTTTATAACATTTTCCGTGTTTGCTGCATCAGTGTTGCATAATTTACCTACAGAATATTCTCTGGTTTTCCGTATGACGGGACTTGAATATCTAAATCTATAAAGCAGTTCCTTTAATATAAATATAAACGAAAATGTAACTACTGTAACCCGCCCAGGGCTCCCCACGCAAAGGTGCCCATCACGCACGCTATTGTCGCGTTGGATTGCAATGGACCCTGCAAGGTCAAGGCCCCTTTCTTGCAGGCGAAGACCCAGCTCGCGGAGGAAAGACTTTCCTTCAGCACACCAGCACCTAGCACACCCACCCCCCACACCCACTTTTTTTATTTTTATTTGTTTATCACAAAGTACAACACAATAATTTTCTTTTCACCTCAGCAGCTCGAACAAGCCTACTTCGTCACTCCAGGGAGTGAAACAATGTAGCTGCCACTTCATACTTTTTTTTGTATTATTCTGTGTAATTCGAAATACATTTTAACCATTAATATATGTGCTCACTACTGAGGTGAAAAATTATGTGTGCAACACGAGAGCAAAATTATTTTACATCTCGTGTTTTTGAGTCCCTCGCTACGCTCAAGATTCTAGCTTCGCTCGTGATTCAATTATAGCATCTTTCGCTTTCTCGGGACTCAAAATAAACACTCGCAAGAAAAACCAACTTTCCTCTCTTGATGCACAAATAACTATATAATTATATTCCTCGCCAAACTGCGATTCACATCCTTTCACACCCTTAAAAGATGATTTTGGTTATAAAAACTATCATATGTACTGTCCCGGGACTCAAACCATCTCTATCATTAATCTTGCAACTTTGGAATATTTTCTTTGGCACATTGCTAATACTAGCACATCGAAGACATCGAGGGGGACGAATAAATAGCTACTCAGCGCTGACGCCGCTGAGTATTTTTTTAAGGGTAGCCTTTCCTTTAATTATATGTACATATAATATAGTTAACGCGTGCCAAACGCTGAAATAGTTATTTGTGCAACAAGAGAGGAAAGTTGGTTTTTCTTGCGAGGGACTCAAAAACACGAGATGTAAAATTCATGTCCTTTACTAAATTAAAAAGCTACTTTGTTTCACTCAGACGACGAAGTGACGAAGTAGGCTTGTTCTAGCTGCTTAGGTGAAAAAATATTTTTCAAACTGCAATACATGTCATATATATTAAAGAAAAAGTGACGAAGCCCTCCAGTGGTGAAGGCCGGATTCGAACCGGCGTCTTTAGTAATCCGGAATCTTGAAACCTAGGCCACTCCGCCACGGCGGTATCCGTCCCAATTTCTCGATTATATGCCATCTTACTAAGACTAGGCGTCTTTGACCAGCTCTGAGGCCAAGCAGTACTTACACATATGAAAATATTAAAATACACACACACATATTAAACACACACACACACACACACATTAAAATATTACACATTATTATGTTGCTTATACATATTAAAATATTTAATAAAAATAATTTGATTTGTTTCCAAAGTTGTGTAATATATTTTTTCCTAAATAGAATACAAAAAAATTAAAATAAAATGCGCACATTTTAGTACCTCTTTAAATATAATTAGTGAAATGAAATGTTCTTTAACAAATCCTTGTCCGATACACATTTTTTTCGACTGTATAATGAGCAAAAATAGATTTTGTTCATTTAAATAAATGACGTTTTGGCCAATTTGTGTAAATAGGGTTTTTCCGCTCAATTAAGTAGAGGGATGGACATCATTATTTGCTTATTAGGGTGTCCATGATTGAAATGGATGTAAGGACAGTCCTGCTTAGAAATTGCTGGCAAAGCTCTTTAATTCCCTTCGGCCGCGTATGTAACCGGAGTTTGGTAACTGGTCCCAAAAATAGGAGTCCCGCGAAGCGGGGCTCCGTCTAGTTAAGTTCAGAATTCAACATTATGTTCCTAAAGGGATCACTCATGGTTTCATAAGAGTATTATTTATTCCTTACTGGATACTAGTTACGAACAATCATACAGGTATCAGAAAAGGAAAAAAATATATCACTTGGATACCAGTATCCTATGAGGATCATTTTTTCTTCTTAGGTAACTGGTTACCAAACTCCGGTTACATACGCGGCCGAAGGGATTTAATTTCATTAATTTATGTCTCGTCCGACCGTGAGGGACAGAACATACGCAATGTGACAAAATTGAAAACACGTTCTAACATTCCTGACAAAATACCAAAGGGGTCATCCATTAATTTACATCACACGTTTAGGTTTTTACTCGAAAATGTGACATGTTGTGACAAGGGGGAGGGGGGAGTCACAAACTTTGTGACGTCAATTTAACTTATTTAAATTATTTAATTTTTTAACAAGTTTTTGGAACGATAATCGTTTTTAATCGTTTAATTTTGTTTTCCAATCCGTTTTGGGTTATTATATTTTGATAAAATATTAATAATACTTAATTCGATTTGCCGATTTTATTGAAAAAATGTGACGTCACACCAGGGGGGAGGGGTTTGCCAAATGTGACCAAGTGTAACAAGCACGGGGGAGGGGTCAAAAACCTCGAAATTCGTGTGACTTAATTTATTGATGAACCCAAAACAACTCACGTAAATTGGTCGGGTTATTTGTTACCCACCATAAACCATACTAAATTTACGGTGGGGAATTAAAAAAAAGGTGAGACTGTGACAAGGACAAATAATAATAACGCATTCTCTGCTATTGTATCTCTATGATTATAGTGGAGTTAAGGTACTGTCCGGATTCAGACTTCACCGGCATTACTGCCGGCTGCATTGCTGCAAAATCCTTTATGAAAATTACGACATTAATTTTTACTCACAAAATCACATATACCTTTGGTTTAGTCCGTTACCTCTTCACGTTTAATCCGGAGAACCTATTTAGATGGATATGGCGAGTTTGAGTCTTGGGGAAATACATCAGACAGTTTTTAGGGTTCCGTACCCAAAGGGTTAAAACGGGACCCTATTACTAAGACTCCTCTGTCCGTCTGTCCGTCTGCCTGTCTGTCACCAGGATGTATCTCAAGAACCGTGATAGATAGACAGTTAAAATTTTCACAGATGTATTTCTGTTGCCGCTATAACAACAAGTACTAAAAACAGAATTAAATAAATATTTAAGTGGGGCTCCCATATAACAAACGTGATTTTTTGACGTTTTTTTGCGTTATGGTACGGAACCCTTCGTGCGCGATCACTTGGCCGAATTTTTCCTTAGTATATTCTCGCGGAGCCCCAACAGAGGCTTTCCTTTCTTTCCTCTCTGGAAGGCTCCCCTAGAGGTCCGCGCAGCACACTTTGAGAATGGCTGCATCTAACTGTACAGTTGCCATCAGATATATCAGAGCGCCCGAGGTACTCAAAATATCTGAACACGCACTCTAACGCCTTAACAATAGAGGCGTGTTCAGATATTTGTGAGCACCTCGGCCGCTCCGATATATCTGATGGCGACTGTATATCATTTTAGGAAGACATTCCCACCTAAAAATACCAACTGGCCACAGCGTGGGCATAATTCAGCCGTCACTCTCAAAGCGTTTCAACTGTTCTAATTCCCAGTATTAAAAGACCTCTCAATCCCTGTCGGCTGTAGGGAACCAGAGCTCAACCTTTTAAAAAAAACTGTTGAACAACTGGCCAAGTGCGAGCCGGACGCTCCCAGAGGGTTCTGATCTGAACCATCGTGTTTTTAAAAAGGGGTTTCCTTTCAAGGGTTCCGTAGCCAAAGGGTAAAAACGGGATCCTATTACTAAGACTCCTCTATCTGTCTGTCACCAGGCTGTATCTCATGAACCGTGATAGCTAGACAGTTGAAATTTTCACCAGATGATGTATTTCTGATGCCGCTATAACAACAAATACTAAAAACAGAATAAAATAAATATTTAAGTGGGACTCCTACAACAAACGTGATTTTTTTGCCGTTTTTTGCGTAATGGTACGGAACCCTTCGTACGCGAGTCCGACTCGCACTTGGCCGTTTTTTTTATTATCTATATACAATTTTTACTTTATAAAAATAATGCTTCATTACTCTGTTTGTGTAAGGCCTAACTAACTATAAGTGACTAAAAATACGTGAGTGAAACCGCTAAGTTAGTTAAGGTTCCGTTTGTCACTCTCCGGGTAGGTAGAGGTAGGTACGGAACCTTAAAACAGGCCAAACTGTAGCTAATTCCCTTGGCCATTAGCGTAGGTATTCGTTGTTTATGGTCGGAATATTTTGCCCGTCACCCGCAATTAAAGGACGATTTTAAGGGAGAGAAAACTCCAGTGCGTCAACCGCCTACCTTAAAGGCGCCCACTGACTATCAGTCCGCCGGACGATATCGGCCTGTCAGTTATTCGGAACTGTTGAGGGGCCCACTGACTATCAGTTCGCCGGACGATATCGGCCTGTCAGTTAGAACAAAAATTTGACAGTTCCGAACAACTGACAGGCCGATATCGTCCGGCGGACTGATAGTCTGTGGGCCCCTTCAAATTTTTGTTCTAACTGACAGGCCTGTATCGTCCGGCGAACTGATAGTCAGTGGCCTCCTTAAGGCCTGTCCAGACGGGGACAATTTTTCGCCAATCTGATTAAGGCCGTTCCCTGAGCCAGAAGGCAAAAAATCTCCTTAATATGATCATATTTTTCTATTCGTAGACGTGGAATAAATATATGTAGTTCTTGATTATATTATATACTAGCTTTTGCCCGCGACTTTGTCTGCGTGGAATTAGTAATTTGGGTACCTTAATTCTTAAACAAATCTGCTTTTTAATCCATCCTTTTTCACCCCCAAATTGGTCCACACTATACATTTCCACCCCATTTTTTACACCCTTAAGGGATGATTTCGGGGTTAAAGTTATTCTATATCATTTCCCACAGCTCAAACTATCCCCATACCAAGTTTCATCTAAATCGGTTCAGCGGTTATTGATTCCCCATACAAATTTCCACCCCCCTTTCACCCCCTTGAGGGGTGAGTTCTGGGATAAAAAGTATCCTATGTCCTTCCCCGGGACTCAAACTATCTGTGTACCAAATTTTAACTAAACCGGTTCAGCGGTTTAAGCGTGAAGAGGTAACACACAGAGAGACAGACAGACAGACTTTCGCATTTATAATATTAGTATGGAAGTATGGATATGGATTATCCGACCGAACCCTTAGTGCGCGAGTCCGACTCGCACTTGGCCGGTTTTTTTCTTATTATATTCTCGCGGAGCCCCAACAGAGGCTTTTACACGTAGTTACTCAACATAATTAGAAAAATACTGTAAGTAATAGTTAGTTGTAATATGATGGAAAACAATACATCTGTACCTATTTATAACAATTTTTAGTAAACAAAAACTAATAAGTACTAGACATATTTTCTGCGCTTTTAAGCGCTGGTGGCCTAGCGGTAAGAGCGTGCGACTTGCAATCCGAAGGTCGCAGGTTCAAACCCTGGCTCGTACCAATGAGTTTTTCGGAACTTATGTACGAAATATAATTTGATATTTACCAGTCGCTTTTCGGTGAAGTTTTCCTTCGATCGTGAGGAAACCGGACTAATCCCAACAAGGCCTAGTTTCCCCTCTGGGTTGGAAGGTCAGATGGCAGTCGCTTTCGTAAAAACTAGTGCCTACGCCAATTCTTGGGATTAGTTGCCAAGCGGACCCCAGGCTCCCATGAGCTGTGGCAAAATGCCGGGACAACGGGAGGAGGATGATGATGATATTTTCTATGAAACCTCTGACATGACCTACTGTATACACTTGTATCTTCCATAAATTTTTAGTAAAAGGTCACTAATTTCAATATTTTTCTTTATAGGACATTTAATGTTTAGAAAATATTTTGATTGATCACCACGGCTCGGCCATTATTAATAATTAATAAAGGACATATTTGAGCCAATTTTTACGGTTGAACGCTTTTAAACAAAATTAAGATGAGTCATCTTTGGGACTACGGATAATCATTATCACAGGCCTTTGCGTCTATTGCAGACGAATTATGCATTGCTGTTTAGACAGCGGGTTTCGTGACTGTGGAGGCTGTGTTTTGATTTTTAGTACACTTTAAATTTTATTCTATAGTTTGTCAAAGGACTGTCTCATTTCAAACATAGACAGAGAGAATCATACTATCTTTCATCATCAAGTATTCCTTTTGGCATTGTAACTTTTAAATTGTATGTTGATATGGGCGTACAACTGTACGTGTTGCCTGAAATAAAACTTTTTTTTTTTATTTTATTTTTTTTGTTACTAGCACACAAAAGAAAAGGATGAGTATAGTTTTTTTTGTATTATTTACTGCCAATTTGGTTTGACTAACTATAAAACGCAATATATTCCGAATTTTGTTATTTTTAAAGCGTGACAAGTAACGTCAATCACAATGATGTTAGCGAACATTGAAGACATGGAGACTGTATAAAGGAGCCAAATCTCTATGTATGAAAAGTGTCCATCAAAAAACAGTAATTAGGCGGCGCCACCATACACCGAAATACTACCAAAAACAACCTACGTAATTTGGTCGGGTTATTTGTTGCCTTATATGGTTCATGTTATACTCATGTCCCAGAGCCTAACTAGCGCCACCGGAGAGATTAGGAACTATTATTTAAAGCTTAACGCGGTCACTCTTACAACAATTCTGCCATAAGAGATTGCGATCCTTTCTATACCATCCATAATTGAAGACAATATTTATTTTTCACATCACCTATTCGAAAAGGGGCTTTTTCTTCCCCGCCAGTAGGGATCAAAGTAGCACTTTTCTTCCCTGCTAGGGGGATAAAGGTAGCAGTTTTCTGTTCTAGGACGTAATTTTTTTTCTTTTTTGTATACAATATTTTTAGGTTAAATAATATTTTGGAACATAACAATTTCCTCATAGGTGATGTGGAAAACAGTGTGTCACATGGTAGCAAAATTATTTCCACCTTGGGCTTTAACACAGCAGCTTCGCTGCCTTCGCTTCTTGCAGGATTCAATGTACGCCCTCGCCGTAAATATGTCATTTTGCTCCCTTGTGACACAATCTACTATTGTATGATAAATAGGAAGTCTAAAGGATTCATAATTTTTAAAAATTGTTAAACGAAAGTTTTATCGTTTGAGGAGTACAATATATGCTTTATTTATATTTGCTCGTGTTACAGGCCACACCCGGTATATGATTTCACAATAAATATTAGCACTGTTGTCATGACAAATGAAAGATATATTGATGTATGGAAGGTAGAGGTAAGGAAATAAATCTTCATGTATCAAAGAGTGACCGTAAAAATAGTAAATAGGTGACGCCACCATACACTGAAGTACCTAGACCATACACCTAGTATTTTATGTAGATGTGCACCCGTGCGACCGTGAGGGACAGAACATACGCAATGCGACAGAATTAAAAACACGTTTTAACATTCCTGACAACATACCAGAAACAACCTACGTAATTTAGTCGGGTTATTTGCTGTCCCTCCCCCATTTCATCTCTACATTATTATTATACCTCTATGGTTCATGTCATAGTCTGCTATATATTACAATACTCTTTGGTCTCCAAGGGCCTGATACTCTTTGATAGAGAAAGATAGTCTTATTGTGATTCCTATAAGAGGAAAGAAAAAATAGTGCCATGCTTTGTCCTTATCACTGACCGGGTTTTTTTTCATGGTCGGGTTATGGCAGCATAGGTAGGAGGCGATGGCGAAATACCGAAATTTATAAGAGTGAAAGAGAAAAAAGGATTATGCTGCCATACATTAACCTGTCAATACATGAATACGTCTTTCTCTTACCCCTGGTCGCTCGGTTTCATGTCTATAACTACTATACTATGTCTATGTTGGTCTCAGAGCCTACCTAGCGCCACCGGAGAGATTAGGAACTATTATTTATAGCTGAAAGCTGGTCACATTTGCAACAATTCTGCCATAAGAGATTGTCATCCTTTCTATACCATCCATATATTGATGTCTACCAATATCATATGTCTTGCTAATATTTGCCGAAATGCTGAGTCAACATTTGACATGTCAAAGGATGCACTTGAGATGAAAAATGACGTAAGTAATCCAGTCCTGTGTTTGGAACATGAGTTTTATTACAAGCAGCAAAGAGTTGGTTTTTCATTAAAGTTTTTGTATTGGTTGTATTTTTATTTAATATAATATTGTTTATTGAGGAAATATAATAATACATATATCTATTATTTATAAGGGAATCTTTTTTATCAATTCTCTTTTTAGGGTTCCGTACTCCGTCTGTCTGTTTGTCACCAGACTGTATCTCATGAACCGTGATAGCTAGACAGTTGAAATTTTCATGATGTATTTCTGTTGCCGCTATAACAACAAATACTAAAAACAGAATAAAATAAATATTTAAGTGGGGCTCCCATACAACACACGTGATATTTTTGCCGGTTTTTGCGTAATGGTACGGAACCCTTCGTGCGCGAGTCCGACTCGAATTTGGCCGTTTTTTGCAGCAAATTTAAAGTTACATTTAGAAATACGTATATTTACAACCAACCTATTTTTTTCTTTCATTCCTTATTAAAGCACTAACTGTTACTAGAAATGGAATAATATGGGGCATTTTCTATGAAAAGTGACCTTATTGTCGATGGCGCTTACGCCGCACAGCGTCGCGCGGCATTGTATTTATATCGGAGCATCGTTTATAATGGCGTAAGCGTAATCGACAATAAGGTCCCTTTTTATAGAAAATACCACATATGAAAGCACTAAAAGCTAGGAATCGTAGGCAAAACCTGATACTTTGGCGGCTCGCCAAAGCGATGTCTGGGCTCGGTAAAAAATGTTCTGCACCCCTGGAACGGCATTCGATATTCAAAAATGTGATCTTGATTTCATATTGATACGCCGTGTTTCTTACTCGTGTGGAACCTCGATAACACGAATCTCAACGTGTTCAGGGAAATTTCGTCTTATCGAGGGCATCGACTTAGGTTTTTATAGGTTTTTGTTCGTCTTGAAGAGGTTTCGGGCTACAGAGGTAAAACGCTTGAAAAATTCGTGGTAGAGAGGTAATTATAGAAACGCAGAAAGTACAGTCTTTCTTATCTGTTTATATTGTTAGTAAATAACTTCAAGTTATAGAAGTAGTAAAACAATACGACTATTTTTTCGAGTTGTATAGAGGTCAAATTTCAGTTCCCGAGTTATAGAGTCGGTCTCACGCACGGAGGGTTCCGTACCATTACGCAATTCATTCACCATCATTTTCATTTTCATTTTGATTCATTTTCATTTTCATATTCTTGTCAGTAAGGCGCTATTTCCATATAGCTTCAATTAGAAATCAACCTTATCGACAACCGACAATGTGGTACCTTTTGGTTAAAAAGGTCACATTAATTTTATTCTGTTTTTAGTATTTGTTGTTATAGCGGCAACAGAAATGCATCATCTGTGAAAATTTCAACCGTCTAGCTATCACGGTTCATGAGATACAGCCTGGTGACAGACGGACAGACAGACAGACAGATAGCGGAGTCTTAGTAATAGCGTCCCGTTTTTACCCTTTGGGTACGGAACCCTAAAAATGACATCAACATAAAAGCCTTGATGGCAATGTCAAATAATAATCAGATTTTTAAATTTCGAATGTTCTGGATTTAATCCGAGGAAGCTTAATCGGCGGTTGTAAAATCAGTTTGTGTTGCAAAAAATGTTGAGTACTCCTGTTGGTTTTATTAAAAGTTCTTTTTACAAACTTATTTTTACAAGCTTTCATTTCACTTGCAATATTTGTGTCCATTATCCATGTTCAGATCAAATATTGCAAGCTATAGTTGTTCAAGCAAATCTTGTCAGTAAATAAGAACAAAAAAAACTATACTCATCCTTTTCTTTTGGGTGCTAGTACTAGTGTAAGACAAAGATAGTATGATTCTCTCTGATGTTTGAAATGAGACAGTCCTTTGACAAACTATAAGTCTCACTTACACTTCAGATTTTTCGATTGAGCTTCACAAATATACAGGGTGGCTAAAAAAAGGGCATTCCTGTTGCCAGGGAGGTTTTGGAATTATACTAAGCAATTTTTACTATGGAACCAACCACTGAATCGCGAAAAAAAAAATTACCCTCCCATACAAAATGGACCAGCCAAAATGTATGAAACAGCCAAATTGTTTTTTTCGCGATTTCGTGGTTGGTCCCTTAGTAAAATTTGCTCAGTATAATCCCAAAAACTTCTTAGCACCGGGAATGCACTTATTTTTTTGCCACCGTGTATAAGATAAGATAAAATTTGTTTCATTGAAAAATATCCAAAAATAAAAACAATCATAAATCATAATACGCTTAAATAGTTACTTAAATACTATAAATATACAATCATGGTTTAAAAAAGTAAACATAAAATGTAAGATCTTGTAAGAAAAAATTGTAACTGGCTCTAAAATATTTTACATCATAATCGGCTAAACAGTAACTTTGATATTCTAATTTATTTGATAGAGGTTAAAAATATTCTCAAATATCGTTTAAAAGGTTAAGTACCCCTGATCACAAATCCAGTTTGCTTTGCAGAAAGTTTGGCAAGCGTTATTATCTGTCACAATGGGAAAAATGTTGGCGACCCCTGTCATACAAGTTATTACAAACTGGAAATGTCGAGCGCCCCTATATTAGGAGAAAATACGATCGCTTCTCCGCACAAACGTAGTCCCCATTTTCCTCTTTAGTTATTATTGACATATATATTTTTACACATTTTGATGTATTAAGCACTAGCGACCCGCCCCGGCTTACCGGCCAAGTGCGAGTCGGATTCGCGCATCGAGGATTCCGTACTTTTAAGTATTTGTTGTTATAGCATAGCGGCAACAGAAATACATCGTCTATGAAAATTTCAACTGTGTAGCTATCACGGTTCATGAGATACAGCCTGGTGACAGACAGACGGACAGATAGAAATACATCATCTATCAAAATTTCAACTGTGTAGCTATCACGGTTCATGAGATACAGCCTGGTGACAGACAGACGAACAGACGGACAGACGGACAGCGGAGTCTCAGTAATAGGGTCCCGTTTTTACCCTTTGGGTACGGAACCCTAAAAACTGCATCAAAATCCGTTGCCTAGTTTTAAAGATCTAAGCATACATAGGGACAGACATACAGAGCGGAAAGCGACTTTGTTTTATACTATGTAGTGATAATAAAATAATATGGAACTAAAAAAATCCATACTAAATTGTCATTTTTAAGCATTTTACGTCAAAAAATGTGACAGTTACGTAGAAAGTGGTGCCCTCATTTAATTTCTACTATTTTATATCGCACTGTACATACGAGTACTACTGTTTGCGGGCCATACTTGGACAAAACTAGCGTAGCATTTGATGGATGGATGGAGGAGGCCTATGCCCAACAATGGGCAACCAAATAAACTATAAAAAATAAAATAAACTCAAATAATCATACTGAATAGATATTGAAATATTATATAATCCATATCCATACTAATATTATAAATGCGAAAGTCTGTCTGTCTGTCTGTCTGTCTGTGTGTTCCCTTTTCACGCTTAAACCGCTGAATCGATTTCGATGAAATTTGGCATAGAGATAGGTTGAGTCCCTGAGAAGGACATAGGATAGTTTTTATCCCGAAAATCATCCCTTAAGAAAGTAAAAAGCGGGATGGAATTGAGATAATTAATGAAGTGTCTGCTAATTTGTGTGCATAATATGCTCAAAAAATTTTTTTTTAAATAATTATAGTGTAAAATTTATTTATAAAGAAAATCTTAAAAAAATAATATTTAGTTACATGTAAAAAATCCGCAACGCAGGCTTCGTCAGGTGGCTACAAATGCAAATCAGCAACATGCTTCGTCCCAAAAATACCAATGATGAAATCCGCAACAGGCTTCGTCACTTTTTTTTTGTTTCAATAAAATAACCGCTCAAATTTAATAATTGCTATAAGATTTTCTCCAGGCGCTATTCTTACTCTAGCTGGGGTTACTAAATCCACGCAGACGAAGTCGCGGGCAAAAGCTAGTTATCTTATAAATTAATTAATTCAAATGAAATTTCATTAATTTATTTGGAATAAAGGGCTTATATTATTATTACTGTATCTATGGCGTTTATTCGAGTTTTTAATTATTATAAGTTGTAACGAAACATCCGGACTTGCGAAAGCATTTTTGCCCAAGTTTAAACGGAGACCGTCGCTAACGCTCGGTCAATAAAAAAACCGGCCAAGTGCGAGTCGGACTCGCACACCGAGGGTTCCGTACTTTTTAGTATTTGTTATTATAGCGGCAACAGAAATACATCGTTTGTGAAAATATCAACTGTCTATCTATCACGGTTCATGAGATACAGCCTGGTGACAGACAGACGGACAGACGGACAGCGGAGTCTTAGTAATAAGGTCCCGTTTTTACCCTTTGGGTACGGAGCCCTAAAAATTGCAAAAGCACATTGTGTTGTCTAAAAATATTTTCTATTGTTAATATCCAGAGAGGAAAATAGGGACTACGTTTGTATGGATAAGCTCTATGCCCTTGCTGGCGGCATTCAATATATTTGCTTAACGGGAGACTGACTTTGCTATTATAACTTGTCGTGGAAAGAAAATGTTGACGACCCCTGAAATATATTAGTTAAGTGTTTAGCCGACTTAGGAATGGAAGGTCATGTTTTTGAACGTGTGTGTGTACATATGTGTGTGTTTTTTAGGGTTTCGTACCCAAAGGGTAAAAACGGGACCCCATTACTAAGACTCCGCTGTCTTTCTGTCTGTCACTAGGCTATCTCATGAACCGTGATAGCCAGACAGTTGAAATTTTCACAGATGATGTATTTCTGTTGCTGCTATAACAACAAATACTAAAAATAAAATAAATATTTAAGTGGGGCTCCCATACAACAAACGTGATTTTTTTGCCGTTTTTTGCGTAATGGTACGGAACCTTTCGCGTGCGGGTCCGACTTAAGCGCCATCCAATATTAATAGGAGCGGCGTTAATAATAGCGTAAGCTCCAACCGCCATAAGGTACCTTTACCCGTGGGACGTCACATATGTTTACTATTTCATATCTAGTGAATCTCTAATTCATTTTCCGAATCGCGCCGTCACATTTTCTTTAGTGTATGATATCTATTTCAGTTACATACTAGCTTTTGCCCGCGACTTCGTCTGCGTGGACTTAGTAACCCCAGCTAGAGTAAGAATAGCGCCTGGAAAAATTCTCATAGCAATCATTCAATTTGAGCATATTATGCACACAAATTAGCAGGCACTTCATTAATTATCTCAATTCCACCCCGCTTTTTACTTTCTTAAGGGATGATTTTCGGGATAAAAACTATCCTATGTCCTTCTCAGGGTCTCAACCTATCTCTATGCCAAATTTCATCTAAATCGATTCAGCGGTTTAAGCGTGAAGAGGTAACACACAGACAGAAAGACAGACAGACTTTCGCATTTATAATATTACTAGCTTTTGCCCGCGACTTCGTTTGCGTGGAATTAGTAATTTGGATACCTTAATTCTTAAACAAATCTGCTTTTTAATCCATCCTTTTTTCACCCCCAAATTGGTCCACACTATACATTTCCACCCCATTTTTTACGCCCTTAAGGGATAATTTCGGGGATAAAAGTTATTCTATATCCCTTCCCGCAGCTCAAACTATTCCCATACCAAGTTTCATCTAAATCGGTTCAGCGGTTATTGATTCCCCATACAAATTTCCACCCCCCTTTTCACCCCGTTTAAGCGTGAAGAGGTAACACACAGACAGACAGACAGACAGACTTTCGCATTTATAATATTATTAGTATATTAGTATATTAGTATATTAGTATATTAGTATATTAGTATATTAGTATATTAGTATATTAGTATATTAGTATATTAGTATATTAGTATATTAGTATATATTAGTATATTAGTATTAGTATGGATGTATCTACATTAATTAGGTCAATCGTTTTCCTTAAAGCAAGTCAATCTTAAATTACGTTCACCGTGAACATATTAGAAATATCTAATCTACATTCAAAATCCAATCTTAATGTTATATGTAATATGGTTGAAAATGTAAAATAGTAACTGTTGGTAGGAAGCGATAAATTTCGATGTAAATACACAAAACTTTGTCAATTTCGAATTGAGTTGTAGTCTTTATTATTTGTGACGTTTTTAACCAAAAGGTACCACATTGTCGCTTGTCGATAAGGTTGATTTCTAATTGAAGCTATATGGAAATAGCGCCTTACTGACAAGCGACCAAGTACCCTTTTGGGTGAAAATGGCACATTTTGCTTCGATTGAACTAGCGACCCGCCCCGGCTTCGCACGGGTTAAGGATGACTCACGTTAGATCGGGCCGTGTCCGGGCCGGAGCTTCCGGCGCTTTATTTTCTATGGAAAGCATCAAGTGATCACCTGGGTGCCTAGCCAAGTTGACAATCGCTTGCGCTACGACAACGAAACGCTTTGTGTATCTCTATCACTCTTCCATATTAGTGCAACAGTGACAGTTGCGTTTCGTTCGCTACAGAGCGAAAGCGATTGGCGTGTTGGCTACGCCGCCTGTCATGTCATAGAAAAGTAAGCGCCGGAAGCTCCGGCCCGGACACGGCCCGGTTCAACGTGAGTCATCCTTTACACAAAACCTTAAGAAATTATACACCTAAACCTTCCTCAAGAATAACTTTATTGATAGGTGAAAACCGCATATAAATCCGTTCAGTAGTTTTTGAGTTTATCGAGAACATACATACATACACACAGACAGACGCGGCGGGGGACTGTTTTATAAGATGTACAGTCAAGGGCATAAATATATTTACATTCCCAAAGTTTCAAAATTATGTGTACGCTCGTGGTACGGCTCTTACACATTAGACAATAAAGCAGGGGCGTAGCTAGAGGATATGGCGCCCGGGGCAGTCTCCAAATTTGAGCCCCCTGACGACTGACAAAAGTTTCCCTGCTGCTGCCTTTTGCTCATTTTGGCGCCCCTCCTTGGATGGCGCACGGGGCACTTGCCCCCTCTGCCCCCCCCCCCCCCCTAGTTACGGCATGACATGGGGTTCTTCAAGAAGCAGGTATTTAGGGTTCTCAAAGGTGGGCAACGCATAAGTGGCTCCTCTGGTGTTGCTTATTATGTCCATGGGCGGCGATGACTGCTTTCCATCAGACGGCTCGTCTGCTCGTTTGCTTCCTATTACATAAAAAAAAGAATAATAACAATAAAAAGTTTCTATTTTATTTTGGGTAGTTCCATTTCATAGCTTTGACGATAAACAGGAAAACCCACCTCACCCCGTAGTCCCTCGTTGGGGTGAGATGGGTTTGACGGATAGGTTGGATCGATGTTTTTTATTATGAGTATTACTAGCTCCATTTTAAATTGGACTATATTATTTTTGTAGCAGTAGCCTTAAAAACCCATCTCACCCCCCTTTCAATCCTTCTCTCCCCATTCATAACCCAACTCTCCCCGCGAACCCTACTCACCCCATTTTACGGTACGTTACGTAAATCGGGTAAGAACAACAGAACAATCTCGATTTCTCCCGATACATCGTATTCTAATGGATTAACTTTTGTTTTATTGTACTCCAACTTTTTATACATAGCCAGTTACGGTGTAGTCCAGGCAATGAGGGCAGTTAATTTGCCTTGAATTTACACGGTATTTACACCTACTTAGAATAGAATAGAAATAATTTATTCAGACAACACATCAATACAACACATATATAGCAAATACGAGACAAAGATAAATAAAACAGTAGAAATAGAGATGTGATTCCGAAATGGTCTCCACTCAGCAATGCAGCTGGCACGACTAGCGTGGTCAACGGCGCTGGTTTTCTGTGGAGCCAGCGGAGTGTGCGGGACAGCATAGTGCGGGACGGGACACGTGGACGACGTGACATAATAATACTTGTACATACTCCCTTACAAAACTTCGCACGGGTGCAATGCTAATGTATAATACATATAAACCTTCCTCTTGAATCACTCTATCTATTATAAAAAACCGCATCAAAATCCGTTGCGTAGTTTTAAATATCTAAGCATACATAGGGACAGACAGACAGCAGGAAGCGACTTAGCTTTATACTCTGTAGTGATTACGTAGGGTAGACCGAGGCAAATCGAATAGCAGGGTGAAACGGATCAAGATGAATAATCCGCTGTTATTTGTACATCTCTCCTCTTAGCCTGCTAGACCAGTCGTAAGCAATTTTTGTCTCAACACTGATTTAAACTTTCACGATTTTTACTCATTATTATTCACCACGACGGGACTCAATCGCGTAAAATAAGTTTAAATTTACCTCCGACGTTTCGAGGACGGCGTTGTCCCCGTGGTCTCGGAGAAGTAGGGCTTAGTAAGGAAACTAATGTATGAAGTGAGCGTTAATTTATTCTCTATAAAGAAAAACTTTATTTCGGAACGTTCACAATTCCATATCCCAGGTAGCAAAATGACGTCAAATGACGTCAGCGACGTCACAATGACGTAATAATGCCGTCATTATGACGTCGCTGACGTCATTTTACGTCATTTTGCTACCTGGGATACAATATTCTTAGTACCATCGCTATAGCTATGTGTTAGTAAATACATAATAATAGTTATTTGTTATACAAGGGTGTAAAGTTGTATTTTACCCGCGAGTGTGGAATTGAAACATGAGCAAGCGAAAGGATTCTATAGTTGAACCACGAGCGAAGCGAGTGGTTCTAAAATAGAATCCTGAGCGTAGCGAGTGTTTCAACACACGAGAAGTAAAATACATTTGCACCCGTGTGTAACACAAAACTTTTCCCCTCACTATAGCGAGGAAAGTGCAACATCCACAGGCGTTAGATCATCTTCATCACTGGAATCACTAATTTTTTTACGATATTATAACAGAAAACACTAGAAATTCTGATTTTTACGTGAGTCGGTGAGAAGAACAGTAAAAATTTTGTTGACAATGTTGACATTTCTGTTCTGACGTATGAAATGTCAACGATGCCTTTTTAAAATGGCATCGACTCAACTTGTGCGTTCACTATTATATTTAACATCATTATAAAAAATCTAACGTTTCTTATGGAATTTTAAGGTTTATGACTTAAAATTATTAAATAAAGCTAAATTTGGTATTTTTTATTACAATCTCAAACCATTTATTTAATGATAATTAATATCGAACGAACCATTATTATGAGCGTTTTACGTTTTGTTATCTGTCAAGCTACTTAAACACGCTCCATCCAAGGTCAAATTACTTTCCCCACTAGTGGATAAAATGCGTTTTTCCCCGCTTGTTTTAAAGGATAATAGACGGCTTTCCGAGCTAGTGAGGGGAAAAATAATTAATAATATCGACTTACGCCGTGGATAGAAAAAAAAGTGTGTGCGTGTAATCTTTATGCGCGATTGAAGTAAAACTTCTTTGACGATGACGTTTATCGCTATGTTGGCACTTTGACGTATGTCCTATTGTGCGTGTGTTACTACTGAGCGTTACTTCCGTCAGTAAAGTGAGTTACCCTCTAGTCGCGCCTAAAGAAGTTTTACTTCAAAAACATTGAGTAAGTACCTTATTGATTGGAGTATGATCTCGAATGGGGTGAATAAATTTCTCGTGCCAGAAAGCTAATGGCGGTGATATGGCCTATTGTAGCTATATTTATTGTTTACACGTCTTCCACTAAAAATGATCTATTGCAGTGGAAATCCTATTACTATTATAAATGTGGTAGGTTTTTTGTTTCATTTTTAGATTAGTAACTCACCTGTCAGGTGAATTCAAAATGGCGGCCATAAGTGTTCATGATTTTTAGGGTTCCGTACCCAAAGTGTAAAAACGGGACCATATTACTAAGACTCCGCTGTCCGTCTGTCCGCCTGTCTGTCTGTCACCAGGCTGTATCTCATGAACCGTGATAGCTAGACAGTTGAGATTTTCACAGATGATGTATTTCTGTTGCCGCTATAACAACAAATACTAAAAACAGAATAATATAAACATTTAAATGGGGCTCCCATACAACAAACGTGATTTTTTTGCTTTTTTTCCGTAATGGTACGGAACCCTTCGTGCGCGAGTCCGACTCGCACTTGGCCGGTTTTTAGGGTTATTTGTCAAAACAACAACTTATGGCGCAAAATACTGGTTCTCAGTGCCGGTTCTATACGTAGTCATCATCGTCATATCAGCCCTTTATCGCCCACTGCTGAGCATAGGCCTCTCTTCCAGTACGCCACTTGTCCTAGTCCTGAGCTAATCTCATCCAAAAGTGACCCGCAATCTTCCGAATGTCGTCCACCCAACGAGCCAACGGACGCCAGGCACTCCTTTCGTCTGAAAGCGGCCACCATTCCGTTAACACTTTGGCCATCCTGTCAACTTGTCCCGCCCAGCTCCATTTATGTTATAATGATGTACGTATGTAGTTTTAATAGTTTAATGTTTAGCCCCCTCTACTTAAAACCACCATAAGGTAAGTTTTAAAAGGTAGCTGCTAGCATTTTAGTGTGCATGTATTATGCACCAACACTTACACAGCATGTATGAGTAAAATACGGAACATATTTTCTAGAATATAAAGCATTACACGCTAATTTCGTATCTTAGGAATTAACAGCATGGTCCACGGCAGCAAATAGCATGGTCAAGTGTGAATCGCAAAATTTTGTACGAACTATGTAGTTTTTTACCGAACGAGCGGTATCGGATTAGTGATTAGTCGGAGGTCGGAGGAAAGCGAAGAAAGAATCAACACAATTTTTTGATTAAATTATTTTATCCATCCAATTCAACAAATTAGAATATAATGTAATCCTTTTATTGACATTGAACAATATACTAGTATTAAATTCTGGACTTAATTGACATCTTACAACTCAATTTACATTTGTTTTTATTTGTACAATTAATCTTAGCAATCTAATTTATTTTTTAATTGTCTGTAATGTGTTACTTCTAGGACTCCTTTTTGTTTGTTTGTTTGTCTGTTTATTTATTTTATTTTTTATGAATTTATTGTTAATCATGTGCAACGTAAACGAAATTAATAACTAGCTTAAATCTAAAATAGGCCCTTGAGGCATTGTAACAAGGATGCTGGCGGCATTTCCCCGCTGTATCGCAATGCTGATACGTTGTGCGAGAAAGCCGCCAGCTCTTCGGTCACCAGTTACGTCAACCAGACCAGACCATCCCAGATTTCTGCAAACAACTTATGCGCGCTGGGACCCCATGGACTTTCAACTCCAAATGGAACGAAATGATACTCTCTACCGAGGCTCTTATATTTATTACGTTTTCGTTTACGTAGTACCACTGTATATATCTTGTACCATGTGCATGATTAGTGTTAATGTAACATGTTATTACTGTTTTTGCATGGCTTATGTCGATATTTGCAAATAAAGATGAATACTGAACACAGAACGCAGCTGGCTAGGGGCACCTCGCGGTATTTCGAAGTTTTTTGATTTTTTATAGTTTGTTCCGCGATAAATTTAGTATATCTCTTCTAATGAAAATGAAATTAGGTGCTCAGTTTAGAGGATTATATATTTTCAGTTCTAATATTTGCAGGATAGATCAAAAGAGGTTATGGAGCTAGAAGGGCCAAATTTAAATCTTCTCGGGGAAGAGGTGTAGGGTTAGAGAATGCGTGGTTTTATTTGACGTTATTAAATTAAACTTAGTTTCTAATCTAAAATACCTAATATTAACCTTACATTAAGATAATACCTTATATTAAGTATAAGCTTAAGATTTAAGATAATTTAATTTAATTTAATTTAAGAAATTTTGGTAAACCTTGTAATTAATGGAAGAGCGGAGCCTTCTGGCACAAGTATCTCTTTACTTAAAAGAAGGTTCTTGTTTTGATTCTAGTTAAAACCTGTTGTGTAACCAATAAATCATTTTTTCATTATTCATTTTCATAAGCGAATTGTAATGCCTACTTGAATAATAAACTATCTTAACCTTTATCTTATCTTAAATTGATTTATGAGGGGTCGTCTTAAAGATATACCAGCCAACTCCCTTGCAAGAAAGAATGCGTGGCCATACCGTAGGTAGGTAGTTAGGTAGGTAGGTAGGTAGGTAGGTGGGTAGGTAGGTAGGTAGGTGGGTAGGTGGGTAGGTAGGTGGGTAGGTAGGTAGGTAGGTAGGTAGGTAGGTAGGTAGGTAGGTAGGTAGGTAGGTAGGTAGGTAGATAGGTAGGTAGGTAGGTAAGTAGGTAGGTAGGTAGGTAAGTAGGTAGGTAGGTAGGTAGGTAATACATGGGTAGGGTAGGTTAACCATTGATCGGTCAGTAGTGATGTATAGGTACGTGGAAAGTTGGGCGTATTAGGTGGCATCCTGGTGAAGGTGGTTTTCAGAATTTTCAGTGACATATAGGGCATAATATGGCTTACATATATTCTCAATAACACTTGTAGTTTAAGAACTGTTGCACGTCAAAGTTCCTTAGTTTTATCACTGACTCATTGACTCAATCATCATAATTCTAAGGGGAGTGCTCCGAGGAATTGTTCGGATTAATCCCTGCCGCTTCTTTTCGCCATCGCCCTACGCGACAACATTACCATCCTTACCACTTAGATGGTTGGCAGTCCTCAACTGTGCGTTTCTCTAGAAACTTCCTGCCTCGCACAGCTAAACTGTGGAATGAACTGTCGCCTGCGGTATTTCCGGACCGATATGACCTTCAAACCTTCAAGAAAAGAGCGTACTCCCATCTTAAAGGCCGGCAACGCACTTACAACCCCTCTGGTGTTGCGGGTGTCCATGGGCGGCGATAATCGCTTACCATCAGGTGATCCGTCTGCTCGTTTGCCTCCTATTTCATAAAAAAAAAAAAAAAGGGATTTCTAGCAGACCCCGGTCCTCCAAAATTTAAATAGGTATAAGTTATTAATTTTTAGCATATCAAGTCAAAAAAAATCTAAAAGTATTGCAATATCAGTCACGTTTTGAGGGACCCTAATGTTACTCACATGCCTTTTAGCAAAATGCCAAGCATGCGGCGTTTCTGTTTACGAAGAACGCAGTAAACGCCATAACTGTGCTATTGAGATCCGCCATATTGGATAAATACTGCTTTAGAGCTCAAACGGTTATATTAGCTCTCCTGCACTGTGCTGGGGTATGTAGGAGTGCCTCAACTCCTACATACCTAATTGTGAAATACCTAATTAGGTCAAATAAAAATGCACACGTAAGCGCAGTCAAGGTATTCAATATTGAGACAGACAAATGACCAAAAGTATAATTATTCACATTACCATAATTTATGGACAATAAAGTCGTGTATAGTTAACGCTATCTCTACTGAGCTCGTTCACTTACCTGTACTAACAATGGCATTCTGTTAAACAAAAGCCATTATTTCTTTTGTATGAGCGCGTGGCTTGTGTTTGAGCCTCAGGCACAAAGGCCACGCGCTCACATAAAATAAATAATGGCTTTTGTTTAACAGAATGCCATTGTTAGTACAGGTAAGTGAACGAGCTCAGTAGAGATAGCGTTAACTATAAAATATTTATGGCACTCTGTCCGTTGGCCTCCCATTTAATTTTTATACCACGAAATTCTAATACTACTAAGTATTAAGGCCATTGAGGGTAAAACTACTCCAAAAGATGGTCGGTACTTAGTCCAGTCAGCAGTATATTTGCTCTCGACTGCATATGCGCAAAGAGAATTAAGTAGACATAGAGTACTCACTTCATACATCAGTTTTGTTACAAAAAAAAAAACTATTATTTTCGCAGTCGACATCTAGCCTCAAGTAGCGAAATTATCAGCGGGTATCTTAGCTGAATACTTTTGGTTTGTTTACCTATATGATTCTACTAGTTGAAAGTACTATTTTTTGTCTCGTAGAAAAAGTATTGTATACAATAGTGATATAATCAAGCTTTTCAATCTCGTACCTTACTTAAGCAACTCAGCAAGCTTCGTTGCTTAAACATGGTACTCGACTGAAAAGCTCTCTATTATATCACAATGTTATAAAATACTATATTGTACAAAAAGAAACATAAAACAGGAAAAACATACATCATTTGTACAAAGGCGCACTTATCCCTTTCAGGGATCTCTTCCAGTTAACCTTTGAGCAATTGAGGGAGAATTGGAGAACGGTAGACATCAAAGTGGGGGGTAGGGATTTAATTGTATAGAATTTGTTTTTACCTAATTTAATAAGTTTTAGAATAGTTTGAAGTATGTTGTGTGCCCTAGCAGGGCGTCATGGACTGACATTATTTAATTATTTAACACCTTGATTTTATGTACATGATTTTACAACGAATAAAATAAAATAATAGGTAATGCATGGGCTTCAAAGGTTAACGTAAGTTACCCACTAATATGGCCTCACTTTTATATCTAACTGATAACAAAAAAATTATGTGTGCCCTAAGCAAATTCATGACTTAAAACAACATAAAACTATAAATATATTATGTGCAGGTAACAAAGTGACGTCAGCGACGAACAAGTGACGTCATTTATAGGTCATAATGACGTAACAGACGTCATAATGACGTATAAGTGCTACCTGGGTTTATGTGCTTTTAAAGTCTCATTTTTGGAACAAATGGTTCAAAATTGGTGGTGGTTGACGTTATATTGTGTCTGTCGTATATTACACATTTTAATGCCAACTCTCGATCGGATTATTTGTGATCTACCCTCATGTCAGCCGTGTGAAGCTCGAAAGCTCGATACTCGTTTTTGGCAGAATTGTGCTTAACTGCGCGGTAGCCATAGACAAAAGAGTGTCCGAATAGATTTGCATTTAAAAAATCCTTACGTGAGTACTTTGCTGGCAGAACGATGAATTCTTAGTGTTTCTGTTTTGAAAGTTTCATCTGATATCTTATGTATTTGTATGTATATGAATATTATATATACAGATATATGTATGTATGTCTATGCCTATCCATTATTTAACTATACTTGTATATATGTAATCACTATGTTGCACCGCCTACAAATTATCTGCTTTGCCCGAAGGTTGACTGGTAGAGAATGCCTCATAGCATTAAGTCCGCCTTTTGTACGATTGTATTTTCTTTTGTGCAATAAAGATTAAATAAATAAATAAAAGAGTGAAGTGAAGTGAAGTAAGTTCATATCACAGAATTACAAGTTTTTTACAAAAACCATTCACGAATCATGGCGCGGGCGTCATATTGACGATCCCAAGTTTGGGTACTCGGGGCTTTGGGGCTCGTAACATGACCCCGATAAAGGACGGCGTTCGGACATTTAGGTTTTGATTATATGTCGCCTGTTTTCACTGAGAGCTAAGAAGCAATAGAGCCTAGCCAATATGACAATTTAATTCAATTCAAATATAAAATAAAACTATGAAAACGGATTATATCGCGTATATTGAATTTATAATACATCCCGACGTTTCGAATAATTTACAGAGTTCGTGGTCAACGGGTGACTGAAGAATAACTACAATGTGCAAAAATAATAAATCATAATTAACTGTAAACTTTAAGGCTGGTTGTACATGCAAAATCGGTTCATAAGGCTAACTAGCTTATACAATACAACTATTTTCAAGTAAAGATATACGCGATAAAGATACACCGGCTCTAACCCTACACCTCAGTGGGGCTACCGCGAAAACCGAAATTCGCAAATTGCGGGGATCTTTCTCTTTTACTCCAATGTAGGCGTAATTAGAGTGACAGAAAAAAATGCCCGCAATTTGCGAACTTCGATTTTCGCGGTTATAGCACTGACCCGAGAAGATTTAATTCCCTCATAAATTGAAGGAGGGTAACCCAATATGGGACCGGCAAGAAACTCGGCGGGACACAGCTTTTTAAACTACACTAACATAGTTTTTTAAGTTTTATTGTTAGTACTAACATTTTATGAGCCATGAGCTCGAAATAAACGAATTTAATTTAATTTTTTTTTTTTTATTATTTATTGAGAAACAAACAGTCTTAAAGTAAACATAAGCAACTTAGCTAATAGCTACAAATTGATTTTTTATAGACCTATAGTTTCCTAATTCACATATCGAGGTACAATTAAAAAGTAATGATAAATAGTGCAAACTTGTAGTACCTAGTAGTTGTACATAATCAAAAACAATAGTATACCAACTAATACAATAGCATATAAATGTATAAACAAGAGAAAAGACTTATACTTACACTTTTCACTTACTTAGACTTAAATTACTAAGATTACAAGTACTTACTATCGGGTTGCTTGCAACATTTCACCCTTATTTTAATAAAGAATATACAGTTCTTTTAAACAAGCCTAATGAACTGCTAAACAAATCTGCGTCCATACACTTTTCGTTGTACTGCCTACACGCGCGCCCAATATACGAATGCCGTGCGTGTTTTGTTCTGCTCTTAGGAATGCTAAATAATGCCTTACTGCGACAACTACGTTCATTCCTACGGGGGACACGAAAGCAAATTTTATTTACACCCCCATTAACACCCCTAGGTCACGTATAATATGTTGTCGTGTTAGAGTACTGCCGCACACGCGGCCGGTAACTGAATACAATGGGATCCCTTTTCCGAGTGAAAGTAATAACTGAACATTTATCACTATTTAAAAACAGATTATTTTCAATACAAAATGTTTCAAAACTAGTTAGATCATCCTGCAGTAGGGCACAGTCAGCGTCTGTTTCAATGACTCGAAATATTTTAGTATCATCAGCGTATAAAAGAGCTTTCGAATTTGTCAGACACTCCGTGATATCATTTATATATAATATAAATAATAATGGACCCAAATGGGACCCTTGAGGGACACCTGAGGTGGTTATTTTGAAAGCCGATGAAAAACCTCCGAGTACAACACTTTGGGACCTATTTTCAATATAAGATTTCACCCATCGAAAAAGATCCCCATGGATGCCAAGGTTCCAGAGTTTCACCAGAAGCGTATTGTAAGAAATTTTGTCGAACGCTTTGGCGAAGTCTGTGTAGACTGCATCGACTTGATGCTTATTATCCATTGCATCTCGTATGACTTCACTAAAAGACAAAAGATTACTTTCCACACTTCGACCCCTGTAAAACCCGTGCTGACTCGGATTGATATGACGCCGTACAGCGTATGATAATTGATCAGTGACAATTTTTTCCAATATTTTACCGATTTTAATTTAATTTAAAACATATTATCCACAAAATGTCCAACATCATCCAACACAAAGGTCTCACAGTCTATGTGTCGCTTGTTCATGTGTAGGTATCGAGTTAGGTATACTCAGGTAGCAAAGTGACGAGAGCGACGTCATAATGACGTCATTATGACGTAACGGACGTCATAGTGACGTATAAATACTGCCTGGGATAGTCAAGGTATCTGCAACATCTTCCTCCAGCACCACATCTCGAAAGCATCTATGCGATTTCGGTCCGCCTTTTTCAAGTGACCTACTATATATATATATATATATAGTCCTCCTGAGTCCATCATCATCATCATCGATCGTCGTCGATTTCGATGACGGCGACCTCAACAATCAGGGCTTTATCCTCTCATGAGCTCTTATGTAGCTGGCCAGGCCAAGTGACTCTACTGCCGTGAGCGTGAAAGAGTTTTTAAGAACAAGTGACCTACTAACAGGGCATTAAATAAAAGCTTGTAAAAATGACTTATTCTGTGGTTACTTCGTAGCTCCTGGTTGAATCTCACATAACCCATTGTCGGCGGTTCCATCTTCGAATCGCATTCCCGCCGTTTTCGGCCCCTGTGCCGAAACCCATATCACAGATCTCACGGATTCTAGAGGTTTTATCTTTCACAAAACGATGTATAAATTCGTAAGAGTTTTAGGAGTTTTACTTGACCGACTGATTAGGAAAACTATGGTTATATTTTGAGTGCACGTATTTTTGCGTAAATAACGATTTCATAACCCAGGTAGCAAAATGACGTAAAATGACGTCAGCGACGTCATAATGACGTAATAATGCCGTCATTATGACGTCGCTGACGTCATTTTACGTAATTTTGCTACCTGGGAATTTACATAACAGGAGTGCTGTTGGGCTAAGTTAGTTATTTAAGTAGTAGTTTTAGTTTAATTTAAGTTATTGTAATAATATGCATATATATGTTAGTCTGTAAGGTAGCCGTAGGCCTTGTTAGGTAGGCCTTGTTGCCTGATTAAAATTATTAAAAAAAAAAATATTTCATTAGTAACTATCGCGGTAACCGAAGACAATATTAAATATGAAATGGTATTTCGTACATAAGTTCCGAGCAACTCATTGGTACGAGCCGGGGTTTCAACCCGCGACCTCCGGATTGAAAGTCGCACGCTCTTACGCAGCGTACTACCATAGAGTAACTTATACTAGAGCGGTACTGTCATAGTCAATTTTGTAACCCCAGTAAATTCACTGCCATCTGTCGACACACTTTAAAACTAAAAATGAAGATTTATTTAAATATGGATAAATGATTTTTTTTATTTGTATTAATTATTTTTATGATTTTGACCCATGTTCTTTCACTGATATGCGTTAAAATTGTTAAATAACAAACGAAACCGTCAACGCCATCTATACGACAGTATGCCAAAGCTAGTAGCGCCCTCTGAATGAGAATCAAATTTTCTTGATTTTCGAGGCACGTTTTTTCCTTAGACTGTATCCATCTATTACGGAGTTATATCTATCTTTGGTACTACGTAGGCGAACAACGCGAACGCGAATGCGAGCGGCGCGGGGTGAAACAATCCTTTGATACCTATAGAAGTGTCCTACGTGGGCGATCTCGTGGGCCCGTCGCGCCGCGCCGCGCTGCTTTGCTTCGCGTTCGCGAGTTGTTCGCTTACGTAAGATGCAGCGTTACCGCGACGCTAGGCCACCAGCGCTCTTCAATAACATAACAAACTCACTAGCCATCATTCTTAAACGTTTTCCATCAAACGCATAGTACCCTTGTTTGCCACTGAAGCGCTTTGGCCACGATAAATGAAAAAACCGTAAGTGCTCTCGTGAAACAGTTTTTCGGGTCACGAACGCCTCTCCAATAATTTAAAACGTGCTGGCAGTAGTTCCGACACTTCCAACATATTAAATGTTATGAGTATTGCCATCTTGAGAGAACGGATGAGGATCGGAACGCGACAGGCTGGTGCGACAGGGTGGAGGCGGATCTGCGCGAACTTCGAGTCACCAATTGGCGAGAGGTCGCACAGGATCGAGAAAAGTGGCGCTGTCTTGTGTCGGAGGCCAAGTCTCATTTTGGGTCGCTAAGACAACGGAGTAAGTGAGTATTGTCACAGTGTATGAGGTTTCGGACTACTAAACATTTGTGTAGAATTTTATAAGCTTAAAGACGAAAGTGGCCCGGCAGACCTCGTCGGCGATGGCGGGATAACTTGGACTCCTTTTTTAGAGGCCAGATATAGCACTAAACAGAGACGAGTGGAAAAAGAGGGGGAGGCCTTTGCCCAGCAGTGGGCTCTGAATATAATAGAATAGAAGACGAAAGTGGAGGACCCGCGCGAAATCGCCTTTTCATAGGCTTTCCCGAGGGGCTACAGTATCGGGTGCGGGTATTTCGAAAAACTCGCGCGCCTAGAAGATGTTGATGTCAACTTTAGACAGTCTTCTCCGAGACCACGGGGACAACGCCGTCCTCGAAACGTCGGAGGTAAATATAAAACTTATTTTACGCGATTTAGTCTCGTCGTTGTGAATAATAATGAGTATGGGGGTTCTTCAAAAAAGGAGCGTACAGGTTTTTAAAGGGTCAGCAACGCGCATGTTATATCTCTGGTGTTGCAGGCGTCCATAGGCTACGGTAACTACTTATTACCGTACCGGCGTGGTATTAAAAAAACGTAGTCGTCATTTTCCTGGATATTAACATTATTGAAAGTATTTTACAAAATAAACAATTTGTCTCCAGCTGTTGCCAGTCGATGAATATACGTCGTTAAAAAATGAGGAAACAACTCACTTCCTGCCTAGTTTCCGCTCAGTCCAGGTAGAGATGCAACGGATAGTTGTTTGGCCGGATACCGGATATTCGGCCGACGATCTGCCGAATATTCGGCCGGCTGAACATTTTAAGTTTTGCAGGTGCTCGTCGCAGGGTTTTGACCTGTTTTTTGCGCTCGCGTATTATGTTAAAAACCGGCCAAGTGCTAGTCGGACTCGCGCACGAAGGGTTCCGTACCATTACGCATTAACCGGCAAAATAAATATAACGTTTGTTCTATGGGAACCCCATTTAAATATTTATTTTTCCCCTCACTAGCTCGGAAAGTTGTCGTTTATCCTTCAATACAAGCGGGGAAAAACGCGTTTTATCCGCTAGTGGGGAAAGTAATTTGACCTTGGATGGAGCGTGCTTAAGTAGCTTGACAGATAACTAAACGTAAAACGCTCATGATAATGGTTTGTTCGATATTAATTATCATTAAATAAATGGTTTGTGAATCTAATAAAAAATACCAAATTTAGCTTTATTTAATGATTTTAAGTCATAAACCTTAAAATTCCATAAGAAACGTTTGTTTTTTTATAATGATGTTAAATATAATTCTGAACGCACAAGTTGAATCGATGCAATTTCAAAACGCATCGTTGACATTTCATACATCAGAAATGTCAACATTGTCAACAATTTTTTTACTTAAAACCTTTTCTCATCGACTCGCGTAAAAATACACAACTTCCAGTTTTCTGTTATAATATCGTAAAGAAATAAGTGATTCCAGCGATGAAGATCATCTAACGCCTGTGGATGTTGCACTTTCCTCGCTATAGTGAGGTGAAAAGTTTTGTGCTACACACGGGCGTAAATGTATTTTACTTCTCGTGTGTTGAAACACTCGCTACGCTCAGGATTCTATTTTAGAACCACTCGCTTCGCTCGTGGTTCACCTATAGAGTCCTTTCACTTGTTCGTGTTTCAATTCTACACTCGCGGGAAAAATACAACTTTGCACCCTTGTATAACAAATAACTATTATTCTGTTTTCAGTATTTGTTTTTATAGCGGCAACAGAAATACATCATCTGTGAAAATTTCTACTGTCTAGCTATCACGGTTCATGAGATACAGCCTGGCAACAGACGAACAGATAGATAGCGGAGTCACGGAACCCTAAAAATGAATAAATACGTTGGATGTATATGTATTTATAACGCAAATGTCTGAACTTTTCAATTATAACCAACGACTTCGAGTATGACTGTTTTTTAGATTCCATTTGTTCACCCCAAAATTAAGCAAAGTTACTATCCGGTATCCGGCCGGATACTAAAATTAGGGCCGGAGAGGCCGGATACCGGATAGTAATCGAATATACGGTGCATCTAGTCCAGGGCTCTTCAACTTTTCCGATAAAATAACAAGTTAAGGCAGGGTTCGCCAACAGTTGAAAGATTCGACAAATACATTATTTTATGTAAGTACGTGTAGGAACAGAAATCATGACTGTGGGATGAACTACTGAATTTACAATTTTTTTTTATATATTGTATTCGAACTAATACGAACTAAGACTTTGTGAAGACAATTGAAATGAAAGCGCGAATGACAGTTACTGATGATCAACGAGTTCAAATGTAAAGATCTAGGAGGATATGACCAAACGGAGTAGCCAATAACAGGTATTTCTCTGTCGATATTAGTCGGCCAATGTATGACGTTTATCCGACATGGCTATTTTGACGTTACGTATACATTTGACGTTCCCCTCCTCCGCAAAAATTGGCAGACTTTTTTGTACAGCAAATTACAGACGTGGCGGCTCCGTTTGGTTATATCCTCCTAGGTAAAGATAGGCCCAAATAAATTAAAAGTGGAGAAATTCACTGTCTCGGGTGGGACTTGAACCCACGACCAACAAAGGTTTCCGGTAGTCGTTTAAGAAGTGTAAAAATCTTACAGAAGATATCGCTAGAGCCTCACAAATGACTAATATATGGTGGAAATATTCGCTGCATTAGGTACGGTCTTGGTGGCTCAGATGGTAGAGCCCTGTACTAGTGATCCAGCATCATCATCAGCATGTACTAGTGATTCAGCAGTTGTACAGCATAACAGTATGAAATATACAAAGCACAAAGTCACTGCAAAACTACAGATTAAAAACAAAAACAGGTAAACTAATAATATTATGTACAATTACCACTAAGATACAACATACAATGCACATTCAAGCTGTTGAAGGACGTATTTAATAAATAGTACATTACTGTGCTATTTACATTATCGCACAATTTCTTTTAAACAGTTTAAGGATGACTCACGTTAGACCGTGCCGTGTCCGGGCCGGAGCTTCCGGCACTTCGTTTTCTATGGAAGGCATCACGTGATCGCCTGTCATGTCATAGAAAAATAAGCGCCGGAAGCTCCGGCCCGGACACGGCCCGGTCTAACGTGAGTCATCCTTTAAACGGCAGACAAAGTCCCGATTACATTACCTCAGCTGATGACTTTCTTATCTCCACCTTAACTTCCATTACTAACCTTTCTGAAACGCTTAGCGAGCAACAATACAAAACAAGCCATTCAAACACCCATTTCACCAGCCATTTTTGCGAGATTACCTCAAAAATTTAACAAAAACACGAATTCAAAAAGTGTTTTGCGAAAAATTTAAAACGATAAACGCGCAGAATGCCTCATCAATCACGCGGAACAGATTTACGCTTTTTATTAGGGTTCCGTGCCCAAAGGGTAAAAACGGGACCCTATTACTAAGACTTCGCCGTCTGTCACCAGACTGTATCTCGTGATCTGTGATAGCTAGACAGCTGAAATTTTCACAGATGATGTATTTCGGTTGCCGCTATAACAACAAATACTAAAAACAGAATAAAATAGAGATTTAAGTGGGGCTCCCATACAAGAAACGTGATTTTTGACCGAAGTTAAGCAACGTCGGGCGGGGTCAGTACTTGGATGGGTGACCGTTTTTATAGATAATGGTACGGAACCCTTCGTGTGCGAATCCGACTCGTACTTGGCCGGTTTTTATTTATAATTTTAATAAAACGTTGCCTACGCCTGTCCAGTTTTCGTTTCGAAATGGAAATGAGAATAAAAGGTAGTTTGAAGGTTGTGGGTTTGAATGGAAAATAATTGAGTTATTAGATTTCATTGAAATCGTGTTTATTGTGATAGAATGATTTGTTTAAGTCGCATGATTTATAATACAAATATAAATACAAATGAATTTATTTCATTACTTTTTACAGTTCTTTTGTTTATGTTAATTGCATAGTTTCTAATATAATCTTAATACCTTTCCAATTAGCTGACCAAGGGCGGCTTTAAATCCAGCAAGCTGTACCCGCACCTTTTTCATTACTTACACCAATAAATTGTTGCACAATGTATAGATAAATACTTACCTAATACTTGCTCTTTATACCTAATTACCTAACTAACCCTAATTTTACCCTTGTACTATAACTAAGAACTGCTGTAAAAAGTAATGAAGGCCGTTCCATTGGTTTGCCGCTGTCTTTGTCACATTTCGCAATAAAGAACGGGAAAGAACATACGCGTCAAGTGTCAATTTTGATCGAATTTTGTCGGTTTTTATTTATTTTAAAAACGTTACCTTACAATATCGAAATTCTAAAGCTATGAAATTACTATTTACGTTAAGATTGTTTTTTCTTCTTTTTTTTGTTTATAGTATCACATATTAAATAACCGAGTAAAGTAGGATTAAAAGTCCGAGTTAGAGGTTACTTTGGGAATTAATTGTATCGAGCAAAGTATCATAATTCGTGTATCGGAAGCTATGTTGTTAAAGATAATATAGTCAAGAACTACGTATATTTTTTCCAAGTCTACGAATATCAACGCCTCTTAGAAAAACATGATCATATAAGGATATTTATCGCCTTCTGGCTCAGGGAACCGCCTGAAATAAATTCATTTGTATTTATAATTAATTATTACACACTTTTATTTACCTTCTCCGTATATTTATTGTATATATATAAATATATTTTACTGAGCTTCAAATCCTGCAGATTAAATTATTGGAACTCCTCGATGGAAAAACCCCATTCAGTTTAGACTCATTAGAGACATGCAAAGGAAAGAAATTACAGCCGGCAATGAAAGAAATTATAACCTGCAATGAAAGTGTGAATCATAATAAGTAGTAGATTGTTAACCAAGGGATGAAAGGCACTCATTTCTGCCGAATAGTCGGAACACATTTTGAATTGATTTTGTTTGATATTTGGGGCATTTTCTATGAAAAGGGACCTAATTGTCGATATCGCTTATGCCGCAAAGCGTCGCGCGGCATTGTATTTATTTCGGAGCATCGTTTATAATGGCGTAAGCGCCATCGACAATAAGGTCCCTTTTTATAGAAAATACCACATTACAGTTAGTATTTTCCTTGTTGGTGTGGTGAAAATCTTTGTGTTTCACTCGGTGGCAAGATATGTCCCCCGTGCCTTGAAACCCTCGCTACGTTCATGGTTCTATTTTGGGATCTTTCGCTTACTCGGGTATCAATAGTAGCACGAAAGGTTAAACAACAACTTTGCCCCCATATAAAACAAATAACTATTTACTCTAACCTGTTTATTTATTTAAGTTCATTGTTAAGCAAATACTCGAGGCAAGCTTAAGCCAGAATTAATTCGAAGGAATTAATTTACAAGCTCGCTTTGATCCAAGATGGCGGGTAGAGACACGTGTGTCGCAGCTTAAGACAAATTGAACGACCGCAAGAAACCGCCTATCCACACAAACGTAGTCCCCATTTTCCTCTCTGGATACACGGCTCTGTGAGCTTAGACCTCGCGAGCCCTCATGGATCCGCCATTTTGAATATCCGAAAACTGAATTGACAAAAACTTTCTGAATTTAAACTGTTGCGCGACATACTAACATTAAATAATTTTACGGTTTAGACTCACTTGTTTTAGTCACTCGCGACATGTTTCGGAGAGCCTAGGTCTCCTTTCTCAAGCACTATCAGTGCGAGCAGCGTTCACGACGGCCGTGTATCGCGTACCTACTGCGGCGCGCAGTACTAAAAACAAGTGTGTGAATCGTTTGTAGGATGTGACCTTTCTGTACGGTAGTACTATTACTTATTTTGTGACGTAGACACTTCTATATGTATCAAGGTATTGATTCACCCCACGCCGCATCGCTTCGCTTCGCGTTCGCGTGTTGTTCGCCTACGTAGTACAGACCCAGACGTAGGTAACCCACGTCCATACCAATTTACAGAACTTTGTATGCGGGGGGAGGGGGGGGGGGGGGGGGTGGTGCCTTTTCTCTGCAGCTGACTACAGCGAAATGCCGTTTCGCTGCGTGTGTGATATTTTGACACAATGTGCTCTCTCCTAATTTTAATACTAAGGCTAATTTTAATGCTATAAATAATAATAAATACTATAGGACATTCTTACACAAATTGACTAAACCCCATAGTAAGCTCAAGAAGGCTTGTGTTGTGGATATTTAGACGATATATATAATTTTAATAACAAAACTTCCGTGAGACACAGACATATAAAAAACGGGTCACTCACGTATTTTAAGTCAAAAACGCTCACATGTCGAGCGTTTTCGACTTAAAATACGTGAGTGACCCGTTTTTAATATGTTTGATATATATAATATACAAATACTTAAATACATAAAAAAACACACGTGAACAAATCTGTGCTTATCACACAAATAAATGCCCTTAACGGGATTCGAACCCAGGATCATCGGCTTTACAGGCAGGGTGACTACCCACTAGGCTAGACCGTCGACCGGTCGTCAAATGGTATGGTTAATATACCGTAAAATGGGGTGAGTAGGGTTCACGGGGAGAGTTGGGTTATGAATGGTGAGAGAAGGTTTGAAAGGGGGGTGAGATGGGTTTTTAGGGCTACTGCTACAAAAATAATGTATTCCAATTAAGAATGGAGCTATAGTAATACTCATAATAATAAAAAAACCGGCCAAGTGCGAGTCGGAATCGCGCACGTAGGGTTCCGTACCATTACGGAAAAACCAGCAAAAAAATCACGTTTGTTGTATGGGACCCCCATTTAAATATTTATATTATTCTGTTTTTAATATTTGTTGTTATAGCGGCAACAGAAATACATCATCTGTGAAAATTTTAACTGTCTAGCTATCACGGTTCATGAGATACAGCCTGGTGACAGACAGACAGACGGAAGGACAGACGGACAGCGGAGTCTTAGTAATAGGGTCCTTTGGGTACGGAACCCTAAAAAAGATCCAACAATCTTCCAAAATCACCTTTGTATGAAAACCTCATCACCCCAATTACGAGGTACTTATATAAAGTTATGAAATGGAACTACCCAAAATAAAATAAAAACTAAAATACAAACTTCCGGCACACTTATTATATACACCATTCAGTTTGCATATGTAAAAAAATGTTATCGAGGTTTGAATGTCAGTTTTGCTCCTACTCACCCCATTTTACGGTACATCAAATTATGACAAATTAATCCATAATGGAGTATTGAACGCAGAAAGGAAAATGGGCACTACGTTTGTATAGAGAAACGGTCTTCCCCTTTCCCCTTAATTGCAAAACGTTTCCATCGAATCACTAAGCTCTACACAATCTTGGGTTGATGGAAATCGATAGCTCATTTTCAAGGAATCAAGGCAACATCAGGGGAAATTAGAGTAACAGCACCCGTGTCAACGCTACATCAGAGGGCCTTCCACGTCCGACGTGTTGCCTCTGTCGCACTTGTATATTCTTACGTAAGTGTGACAGGGAGGCAACACGTCAAACGAAGGCTCTCTGTAATGCCGTGGCATTACTAGTGGTTTCTCATCATCATAATTTAAAAGCATGGCTCTTGTCGGTGGAGTATGCGCCAGTTTTCTCGGTCCTCGGCCAGGTTCTTTAGGTCCCTGTAAGACACGATATTTGCTTTCGCTTTCAGAAGTGCTGCGAATTGTGGGAGAGAAGAGAAACCTGCTGAGAACCATAGAAAATAGACGAGGCAGAATGATAGGTCACTTGATAAGACACGACACTTTCTTTAACACTATATTAGAAGGCAAGATAGAAGCGAGAAGAGGCCGCGGAAAACCACGAGCAAGCTACACACAACAACTGAAAACCAAAGCGGCTTCTACATTAGCCATAAAGCAACCAATTACCGTCACCGTCTGATCGTCATCAAAACCATCTGAGCAATCGTCATGAAAATAGTAGATTGTTAACCAAAGCAAAGATAGATATAACTCCGTAATAGATGGATACAGTCTAAGGAAAAAACGTGCCTCGAAAATCAAGAATTTGATTCTCGTTCAGAGGGCGCTACTAGCTTTGGCCTACTGTCGAATAGATGGCGTTGACGGTTACGTTTGTTATTTAACAATTTTAACGCATATCAGTAAAAGAACATGGGTCAAAATCATAAAAATAATTAATGCAAATAAAAAAAATCATTTATCCATATTTAAATACATTTTATCGTATTTTTATAAATCTTCATTTTTAGTTTTAAAGTGTGTCGACAGATGGCAGTGAATTTACTGGGGTTACAAAATTTACTATGACAGTACCGCTCTAGTATAAGTTACTCTATGACCAAAGGATGAAAGGCACTCAGTCCCGGCGAGATATTTTGGCGCTCGAACGCAGTGAGAGCGCCAATAGTCCGAGGCTAAAATGATGCCTTTCACCCGAGTTAAACACTCTACTTTTCATTTCGAATACGAGGAAAGTAAAATGCGTGTTTTTTAAAAACATGACTAAGTATAAATTTTACAGTATTTCTTGAGGGTACTTTCTATTAACAATTTAGGCAAAAGTATCGTTATTTATGCAATGGGGAGTCAAATATCAGAATGGAAAATGTATAACAAATCCATTTAAACTCAAAATTTATCTTTTTATCGCAAAAAAATTAAAGAAATCGTACTACGAACGTTAAATGCTCTAGGGCTGACACGTATCTTGTCTGCACACCTTTTAGAACAACAATGACCCTCTTTTAGAGAATGAGAAATGAAATAGTTATTTGTTATACAAGGGTGCAAAGTTGTATTTTACCCGCGAGTGTAGAATTGAAACACGAGTAAGCGAAAGGATTCTATAGGTGAACCACGAGCGAAGCGAGTGGTTCTAAAATAGAATCCTGAGCGTAGCGAGTGTTTCAACACACGAGAAGTAAAATACATTTGCGCCCGTGTACAACACAAAACTTTTCACCTCACTATAGCGAGGAAAATGCAACATCCACAGGCGTTAGATCATCTTCATCACTGGAATCACTCATTTCTTTACGATATTATAACAGAAAACTCTGGAAGTTGTGTATTTTTACGCGAGTCGGTGAGAAAAGTTTTTTAGTAAAAAAATTGTTGACAATGTTGGCATTTCTGACGTATGAAATGTCAACGATGCGTTTTGAAATTGCATCGACTCAACTTGTGCGTTCAGAATTATATTTAACATCACTATAAAAAAACAAACGTTTCTTATGGAATTTTAAGGTTTATGACTTAAAATCATTAAATAAAGCTAAATTTGGTATTTTTCATTAGATTCTCAAACCATTTATTTAATGATAATTAATATCGAACGAATCATTATCATAAACGATTTACGTTTTGTTATCTGTCAAGCTACTTAAACACGCTCCATCCAAGGTCAAATTACTTTCCCCACTAGTGGATAAAACGCGTTTTTCCCCGCTTGTATTGAAGGATAAAAGACAACTTTCCGAGCTAGTGAGGGGAAAATTATATTACGCGACTTCGTCTATGCTCGCCAAATCAGATAAGCACATTGGAGCAAATTGAGACTAATCAAAGCGGGATTATGCTTTGAACTGAACTGCAATACTGAAATGAGCAGCAATCAGAATCGTACAGTTAGCTGATTGTCCGAATATCAGATTACTTTTTGATCGGATTTACTAATAGGCGAGTACTGATGGAGGAGGAGAGGAGGAGGAGGAGGGGAGGCTTATGTCCAGCAGTGGACGTCTATCAGCTGACATGATGATGATGATGATGATGAGTACTGATGTGCCGTTGGAAAGTTTCAAAATTTGCGACATTTTCACACTGAAAAATTTCGGAAATTTCTTATATTTCAAGTCGAGCATGTTCGATAACAGTTTTGTCAATTCAGTCTTGGATACATTTTCAAAATGGCGAAGCCATGGGGGTTCAGATTCGGAATTCAGATTTAAAAACTTATCACGGTTCTGCCGGCCTAGCCAAGGTGACAATACTGACAATCGCTATCGCTTCGACAACAATACAATACAATACAATAATTTTTATTTGCAAAAAAAGGGTAACGTTTACAGGTGTTAATGTAAGTAAACAGTGGTCTGTTTCACCTTTTCAGCTGTGTACAACAGCATGCAAATCCACGAAGGCATCTTAAAAATATGTAATTACATTTGAAAAATTCATAACTAACAACAACTTAATAACTAACAACATCTTATTAATATCTTATTAATATTTTTAAATATTATATAATAACAGCCATTCATATATGGTAGTTATAACCATAACCATTAAGATAACAATTATTTACAATTTTAGACAAACTGTTACTCTACGTTATTTAAAAAATCTTGTGTACTATAGAAGCACCGAGCAAGAAGCCAATTTCTTAAGGTTTGCTTAAATTCATTGCCTTCGAGAGCTTTTATTTGACGCTTTGTGTCTCTCTATCACTCTTCCATATTAGTGCGACAGTGACAGTTGCGTTTCGATCGCTACGGAGCGTTAGCGTGTTGGCTACGCGGCATCTGATACGAACTTTAAAATCGCTTACGCTGATTGGTGCAATCAATATGAAAAATTGAAAGTCGTGGGTGAGATGCGCGTCAATGACCTAACAGGGACCGGAAAACCCCTCTTTAAAATTAAGTCATTCATGTGGATTAGGCCTATCGCCATAATTAATCGTTGGTTTAGGTTGACATCTTATTCTGTTAATTTTATATGAAGTTAATCATCATCTTCCTCGCGTTATCCCGGCATTTTGCCACGGCTCATGGGAGCCTCGGGTCCGCTTGACAACTAATCCTAAGAATTGGCGTAGCTCTAGTTTTTACGAAAGTGATTGCCATCTGACCTTCCAACCCAGAGGGGGAAACTAGGCCTTGTTAGGATTAGTCCGGTTTCCTCACGATGTTTTCCTTCACCGAAAAGCGACTGGTATAAATATCAAATGATATTCCGTACGTAAGTTCCGAAAAACTCATTGGTACGAGCCGGGGGTTTGAACCCGCGACCTCCGGATTGAAAGTCGCACGCTCTTACCGCTAGGCCACCAGCGCTTTATATGAAGTTAATCTCATTACTAAATTAAGCTTATATGATGAATTAATTGTTTAACTGACAGGTATTGTGTAAGCGCTTTGATAGGGTTTTAGTTAGGGTTAATTCTGAAACTAAGAGCTTAATTGTGTCGGTTGTCATTGTAACATCTTTAACATTTAATAACTACGACTGTTAAGATTAATTTAGTTATTAACCTTTATTCGCAATTAATTCTATATTTGGTTAATCTTTTACAAGCTTAACCGGTGATACAATTAATCCGAATTATGAGGTATCTCAAAACAAGCGTTTTAATAACTCGATTAAAAACCTCGATTACGGTAAGCGGCTCCGGTCCCTGTCCCTGTGTAAGGTCGTGTCAAAACCAGTTCAGGACCATATATGTCTGAATCGGTCTCCAAGTTACATCAACAGGCATTATGCCAAGACCTAGTCACCATTTTCCCGCGTCTGTTGTGCAAATCAAGTCTGAATTAAGTCGAGAACTCGCTTAGTGCTGAAATGAGCATTAGATTGGGGTAAACCGGTCAATTCGAACAACGTGATAATTACTAGATACGAGAACAATACGAGATCTAATAGATACGTTATAGTTTAGTTCTCAACTAGTTATCTTTTGCAGTTCGATTCGAGAAACCAATTGTCATTTCTCGCTACAATTATTGTGACGTTCTGGGATATCCATTAGATATCCATTGGATGTCTAAGTAATATCTTAAGCAAATCTTAAAGATATCGTTCAAGAGGACATTCGGAATCGCAGAAATTTAAAATTTGGCATGACTTTCTTAAATATCTCGTTATCGTTTCTGTTTCATATCTAGTGGATATCTAGTTTATATCTAGATCATTCTAATTGGCCCGACAGTCAGCTGCGAACAGTTCGTTAGTAAACTATCCTCCTCCCGCGATCTCGTGTGTCTTATCCATCCATCCATACTCCATACTAATATTATAAATGCGAAAGTCTGTCTGTCTGTCTGTCTGTCTGTGTGTTCCCTCTTCACGTTTAAACCGCTGAATCGATTTAGATGAAACTTGGCATAGAGATAGGTTGAGTCCCTGAGAAGGACATAGGATAGTTTTTATCCCGAAAATCATCCCTTAAGAAAGTAAAAAGCGGGGTGGAATTGAGATAATTAATGAAGTGCCTGCTAATTTGTGTGCATAATATGCTCAAATTGAAAGATAGCTATGAGAATTTTTCCAGGCGCTATACTTACTTTAGCTGCTGTTACTAAGTCCACGCAGACGTAGTCGCGGGCAAATGCTAGTACTAAATAATATGTAAATGCGAAAATCTGTCTGTCTGTCTGTGTGTTACCTCTTCACGCTTAAGCTGCTGAACTGATTTAGTTTAAATTTGGCGTAGAGATCGTTTGAGTCCCGGGGAAGGACATAGGATAGTTTTTATGTCGGAAATCATCCCTAAAGAGAGTGATAAGGAGTGAAATTGAGAGATTTAATTAATTGCCTGATAATTGATGTCAAGCAATGAAATTTATGCTCAAATTATCGGATTACGGAAAATAACACCAAAAAAAATCACGTTTGTTGTATGGGAGCCCCATTTAAATATTTATATTATTCTGTTTTTAGTATTTGTTGTTATAGTGGCAACAGAAATACTGATGTATGTGAAAATTTCAACTGTCTAGCTATCACGGTTCATGAGATACAACAGCCTGGTGACAGACTGGCGGAGTCTTAGTAATAGGGTCCCGTTTTTACCCTTTGGGTACGGAACCCTAAAAACGGACAAGTGCCAGTCGGACTCGCCCACCGAGGGTTCCGTTTTTTTTTAGTATTTGTTGTTATAGCGGCAACAGAAATACATCATCATCTGTGAAAATTTTAACTGTCTAGCTATCACGGTTCATGAGATACAGCCTGGTGACAGACAGACGGACAGATGGACAGACAGACGGACAGCGGAGTCTTAGTAATAGGGTACCGGTTTTACCCTTTGGGTACGGAACCCTAAAAAACAAGTTTGAAAACCTTTGTGATGATTATAAATAAAAATATATAAAACGTTGACAATTTTATGCTTGTACAAGTAACTGAATAGAATTCATATTCCATTTGCAAAATAACAGCAAATTGAACCACAAAAAAAGATGGCGGACGTCGTAATTAGAAGCTCTCGCAGTGTCGTCGAGTGTCGCGAAGTGTCGTGGAGTAACATGGAGTGTCGCGAAGTGTCGCGGAGTGCCGCAGTGACACAAATTGTGTAACGCGGTTGCGTTGGTTTAGATTTTTCGAATTGAAATGAATTTTATATTGAAAGCTTGTTTGGAGCTTAATATTTAGTGATTCGTACTTTGTGCAATAAAATACATACTTACGGACATTTGTCTGTTTGGTCGTTGGTGCAACTAAATTATATGTAGATTCGGAAGCAATTTCGGTATACAGGCCAATCTTCTGCCTGGCTGCGTAGCCAACGTGCCAATCGTTAACGCTGCGCAACGTATCGTAGAAGCCTCTCTCTATCACTCTTCCATATTAGTGTGACAGTGACAGTTGCGTTAACGATTGTCACGTTGGCTACGTAGCCAGGGAAGAAGAGTGCATAAAGTCAGCAAATTAGAAGAGGATAAAATATATGCCCTACTGCGCGAAACTTTTTACCTTACTTTCAAAATATACTTCTGTTTTAAAATTTTGCTCGTCAGATGCCTCTGCTAAATCACTAGCTATTTTATACTTAAATTATTCTACTGTTGTATGCAGGGTAACGATATACAACTGAAAAAATGAAAATTAAATATGTTTTCGTGATTTTTTTTTCTATTGAGTAATCTTTGACTTTTAACTAGGGAACAAATCAAATTATTTAATGAAATATTTTGATTGTGTTTTTAAGTAGTCACAGGGGGACACTCCTCCTTTCGAGCAATCTCGGCTCCGTTCGGCTCAGCATTGCTTCGAGCAAATATTAGGGTTGACACAACTTGACGTCCCTTTGCGTGCACGACCACAGATAAGATAATGACTTAAATTTTGACAACCCTAAATAGCTGAAAAGGATAGTGCCATACATTAGAAAGGGACAGCGTGATTCGTCCCTGAATCGCTGTCAAACTTCGGTTTTGTAGGAAGTGTTCTCTCTATACGGTAGTATTATTATTTATTCTTTGCCTTTATGGTAGCAGTGTGTTTTTATGTTCTTTGCCTTTGTAAGAACGTGTAGTGTAACAATTCAATGTACAAACTAAAACTAAAATGCGCTATGCGTTAACCCCCTCTTCAAACTAGTGCCTACGCCAATTATTCCGTCTAGGTTACCAAACTGACTGTGAGCTTTAGTATGCAACCGAGAAAGCCCTAATTAATGCGCTGTTTCACGAGAGTAAATACACACAGCACACAATAAATTATGCACAGAATAAATTATAGTACTACAGCCGGCAAACGGGCGTCAATCTGGTGTCGCGGGGCGAGGTAATTCGAGTCGGGGCGGGGCGGTGCGTGGCCGTTCTGTATGATATTACTAGTACCGTACAGAAATGACACTTCCTACGAAACCGAAGTTTGACGGCGATTCTGGGACGAATCATACTGTCCCTTTCTAATGACACTATCCTTTTAGGCTATTTAGGGTTGTCAAATTTCAAGTCATTATCTTATCTGTGGTCGTGCACGCAAAGGGACGTCAAGTTGTGTCAACCGTAATAGCTAGCCATACCCGCACGGATTTGTCTGTCGGATCTGCCTGAAAGATGTGTCTGGCGGACACATCCATCAATGTGTGGCGAGAAATAGACAGAAATGGGCAGCGGACGGGCATGGGCATCCGGCGGACAAATTTGTGTCTATTTCTCGCCACACATTGACGGATGTGTCCGCCAGACACATCTTTCAGGCAGATCCGACGGCCAAATCCGTGCGTGTATGGCTAGCTAATGCCCGAAAGTAGGTGTCGCCCCACTGGGTATCTCACTGGTCGATTTACGGATTGGGAACTTCACTAGGTATCTTCCTTCACAAATATTGCAAGAAGGTAAGCCGGTGAGAATCGAGCTCCGCCACTGGTTGCACTGGTACAGTCGCCATCAGATATATCTGAGCGGCCGAGGTGTTCACAATATCTGAACACGCACTCTAACGCCCTGACAATAGAGGCGTGTTCAGATATTGTGAGCGCCTCGGCCGCTCAGATATATCTGATGGCGACTGTACATATTTCAGTAATTCCCTTAGCACAATCTTCTCTGGGATTAAGTGTAATTGAAAATAATTAATTATTTAATAATGATGAAATTGATAATTCAATTAATACCTATTTGGTAATCCATATTTTTTGACATTTAGATTTTTATTCCAGAAAGTTTCTAGACTAATACTTTTTACTCAATTTTGGTGTTTGACGCCCAAGATGGAAATAATTTTGCTACCATGTGACACATATTACTTTTCACATCACCTATGAGGTAATTATAATGTTTAAAAATGTTATTTAAGCAAAAAAAATAATGCGCAAAAAATTTAAAAATAGTGTCCTAAAACAGAAAAGTGTTACTTTGTTCCCTCCTAGCAGGAAAGAAAAGTGCCACTTTGATCCCTCCTAGCAGGGAAGAAAAAACCCTTTTTCGAATTGGTGATGTGAAAATAATATTTTGACTCTTTGACTCTTCATCGTTACATCGCAGACACTTGAGCCAGTTCCACGTGAGGACTTAAGGATTTTCCGTGGATATAGATAGAGTGGAACAGAAGGGTCTAACGTTTTAACACTTAACCACAGATCTAGCATGACGCTTACTTATGTAGCGCTCAAGATTCCTCTTTTCGATTCGCGGTCACTATTTCTAGGAAAAGGTGATTTATTTTATCGGCGTTGCCGTAGAGGTGCAATACCTTAAGGGGATCCCATGCCCCAATGACCTTCGATTTGAATCCCTTAGTTTTCTAATGTTTTTTGTAGCTTATCATATTAACAGCAACGAATTTTAGTAATATAGTATCCCATATTTACTTCAAAGTTCATTGTTTTCGAAATATTTGGCATCAAAGTTGAACAATTTTAGGCCAAAAAACTGGTTTTCTGTCCATAACTTTTGTGCTAATTAGTTTAAAATTAAAACCTTAGACAAATTTTTAGAGACGTCTAAGACGAACCCAAATATGTAGATTTCGTATAAGTAAGATCTTTCACAGCAATCAAGATACGAAAAAAGTGTTTTTATAGACAAAGTTTAAAACAATCATAAATAAATAAGTATTCATTTTTTTCACAATCCGGTAGACAAAAATGGAGATAAAAGATTGAAGAACCGATAGCCGCTTGTCTTATAATTATGTAATATAATATAGTAGTGCAAAAGTAGGAGATACGATTCAAAACTTGTCAAAAATCGATGAAAACCTCAGGTAGCCCCTTAAATAGTATCTAATAATAGTAGTAGTAGTAGTAGTAGTAGTAGTAAACTCTTTATTGTACAAATATACACATTAAAAATTACATGACATTAGTCTATGTGATTTGTATTTAATGTAAATCAAAGATAGATTCTTCTTCTTCCTCGCGTTGTCCCGGCATTTTGCCACGGCTCATGGGAGCCTGGGGTCCGCTTGGCAACTAATCCCAAGATTTGGCGTAGGCACTAGTTTTTACGAAAGCGACTGCCATCTGACCTTCCAACCCAGAGAGAAAACTAGGCCTTGTTGGGATTAGTCCGGTTTCCTCACGATGTTTTCCTTCACCGAAAAGCGACTGGTAAATATCAAACGATATTTCGTACATAAGTTCCGAAAAACTCATTGGTACGAGCCGGGGTTTGAACCTGCGACCTTCGGATTGCAAGTCGCACGCTCTTACCGCTAGGCCACCAGCGCTTAAAAGCGCAGAAAATATGTCTAGTACTTATTAGTTTTTGTTTACTAAAAATTGTTATAAATAGGTACAGATGTATTGTTTTCCATCATATTACAACTAACTATTACTTACAGTATTTTTCTAATTATCTAAGATAGATATAACTCCGTAATAGATGGATACAGTCTAAGGAAAAAACGTGCCTCGAAAATCACGAAAATTTGATTCTCGTTCAGAGGGCGCTACTAGTTTTGGCCTGCTCTCGTATAGAGGGCGTTGACTGTTTCGTTTGTTATTTAATAATTTCAACGCATATCAGTGAAAGAACATGGGTCAAAATCATATAAAAATCATTAATGGAAATGAAAAAATCATTTATCCATATTTAAATACATTTTAACGTATTTTTATAAATCTTCATTTTTAGTTTTAAAGTATGTCGATAGATGGCAGTGAATTTACAGTGGTTAAAATTTGCTATGGTAGTACCGCTCTATCTTATTATATCCTAATTGATGTAAATGAATAAATAACCTAAATAAAGTTACTTGACAAATGATTTCGCATCCATAAACTAGATGTTGGTGTTTCGCGTAAGCTTAGTGTGCGCCATTGTTTATCGAGTGTTGCGGCTCGGAGCTCTGCAAGTCTGCACCATTTGGGACTTTTTCTAGGAAAAGTTTATTTATCGGTGTTGCCTTAGAGGTGCAATACGTTTAGTAGGTATCCAATAGTCTGGGATTTGTATTTAATGTAAATGAATAAATAACCTAAGTTACTTAAAAATTATGTCGCATCTATAAACTCTAGATGTTCGTGTCTCGCGTGAGCTCCGTGTGTGCCTTTGTCTCTCGTGAGCGGCTCGGAGCTCTGCAAGTCTGCACCCGCGGTACACCCCATTAGGGACTTTTTCTAGGAAAAGGTGATTTATCGGCGTTGCCTTAGAGGTGCAATACATTTAGTAGGTATCTAATAGTCTATGGGATTTGTATTCAATGTAAATGAATAAATAACCTAACTAAAGTTACTTGACAAATGATGTCGCATCTATAAACTAGATGTTCGTGTCTCGCGTGAGCTCCGTGTGTGCCTTTGTCTCGAGAGCGGCTCGGAGCTCTGCAAGTCTGCACCCATTTGGGACTTTTTCTAGGAAAAGGTGATTTATCGGCGTTGCCTTAGAGGTTGCAATACATTTAGTAGGTATCTAATAGTCTATGGGATTTGTATTCAATGTAAATGAATAAATAACCTAACTAAAGTTACTTAACAAATGATGTCGCATCTATAAACTAGATGTTCGTGTCTCGCGTGAGCTCCGTGTGTGCCTTTGTCTCTCGAGAGCGGCTCGGAGCTCTGCAAGTCTGCACCCGCGGTACACCCCATTTGTGACGTTTTCAAGGAAAAGGGGGCCTAGCCAATATGACATTCGTATAGGAGACTCCAATTGAAACTTATGTATGGAGATAGTCACGTGACTTTTCGTAACACTGTCATCCCGCATAATTTTTAGGGTTCCGTACCGTAAGGAGCTTGCCGGGGACTCTTAAGTTAATAGTTTAAATTCAATTGTAGCCGCGACGAGGAACAACGGAGGCAAATGCATATTATGTAGTTACATACACTAACTCCAACTCATACAAAACAATAAACTATGTAACTATGCCAAAGTGCTTGGAACAAGCATTGTTATAACAAAGTTTTGTATTAAATTGTTCCAAAACTGCCCTCTATAGTTTGAACAAGCCGCACTGAAATTCGTATTGTTCGGGTCGTGGATGTAACAGACTGAGCACATATTACTACTAGGGAATGCAAACAGGTTTTTAATTGTATGAAAAAACAGGTTAATAACCGGAATTTCGTTTAAAAAACCGGTTTTTAATCGTATGAATAAACCAGTTAATAACCGAAATTGCATTCCCTACATATTACTGGGGCCCGGTTCAAATTTTACAATGTGTTATAAATACAATACAAATATGTACTCCTTATTACACCTCAATACAGAAAACTACAAATAATACAAAAAATCAAGAATAGGTAAACAACAGGCGGTCTTATCAAAAAGCGATCTCTTCCAGACAACCTTCAGGTAGCGGATATAAATCAATTAATGTCATGTCTGGAAGTGTGTAACAAAGAAGTCTAGTACACAAAATAAAACAATATACTAAACAAATAAAAATAAAATACATATATGGTTGACTGGTAGAGAATGTTATTAGGTATTAGGCCATTTGTACATTATTTTTATGTTTTGTGTGTGTAATAAAGTAGTCTGGTCTGAAGCCATTTAATTTTCAAAGAATGAATGTATATGAATTTATAACTATCGCAATCGGTTTCTAAGTCCTGTCTCCGCAATATTTTTTAATTCAAGGATCTACGTTACGTATTGTATTCGTGCGCTCCCAAAACAAACTACACGCTCGTTTCCTTGCAGTATAATAAATCTGACCCATATTTCCTAAACCTCATAAATCCCCACCAATATCTCATCTAATACCAACCTTATTTGTATTACTATACAGTTTATTTTGAAATAAAGTTTACGTTGAGAGGTGAGGTTGCGAAAGAGAAACAAATACGAAGAACCGAGATTGTTTCGTAGAAATGTGAATGGAGGCGTACTTAGCGATATTGGAATGTTAGGCATGTAGATTTTGTGGTTGAAGTTGATACAGATTGTATAATGCATTATTATTACGTACTAACTTTTGCCCGCGACTTCGTCGGCGTGGACTTAGTAACATCAGCTAAAGTAAGTATAGCGCCTGGAAAAAATCTCATAGCTATCATTCAATTTGAGCATATGCGCACAAATTAGCAGGCACTTCATTAATTATCTCAATTCCACCCCACTTTTCACTTTCTTAAGGGATAATTTTCGGGATAAAAACTATCCTATGTCCTTCTCAGGGACTCAACCTATCTCTATGCCAAATTTCATCTAAATCGGTTCAGCGGTTTAAGCGTGAAGAGGTAACACACAGAACGCATTTATAATATTAGTATGGATGTGCCAGAGAGAGCAGGTTTAGACGACAGAGGCCCAAGTCACGCGAACGATTCTCCATGCAAACTTAGTCCTTATGTTCCTGGATTATAGAACATTACTATTTTCATGCAATTTTATGTAGGTACCTAATGTACATATATTAACTTAGAGGATATAACCAAACGGAATAGCCATTAACAGGCGTTCTCCTGTCGAAAATGGGGTTGGCCGATCGAAATAATTAGCAGATGGCGCCAGCATAGCTTGCCCTGTCAATCCCTAGAATTGTGTCAAATTTTTGTTTTTTTAATACCCTGGATGCTAGCCCTTTAAGCCAAATCTCACAGAAACTGGGGCAAGCTATGATGGCGCGATCTCTGCAAACCTTTGACAGTTGCCAACCCCATAGTCGGCCAATACACAATGGACTGACGTTTATCTGACATGGCTATTTTTACGTTACGTATACATTTGACGTTCCCCTCCCCCGCAAAAATGGGCAGACTGTTTTGTACAGAAAATTACAGATAAGGCGTCTCCGTTTGGTTATATCCTCTAAGTATATTAACCACATTTCGACATGCGAAATTATTGTATGGAAGTTCCGCCTAACCGTGGACGACGTGCGTATATGGGGCATTTTCTATGAAAAGGGACCTTATTGTCGATGGCGCTTACGCCGCACAGCGTCACGCGGCATTGTATTTATATCTGAGCATCGTTTGTAGTGGCGCCATCGACAATAAGGTCCCTTTTTATAGAAAATACCACGTATATGCTAATATGCTCTGTGAGCTGTAGACCTCGCGAGCATAACTTAGAACCAATTTAGAACTTAATAAATGATCATTTTTACCTATGTAACTTTACTTTTGAGTGGCATTAACGTGAGGCACTTCATTCGGTTCTTGTCTGTTTGTCTGATTTAATATCTTGTCATTTTATTAATTATATAACAATTCAAGTCTTGGAGACCCTTTACATCTCTGGATAATTTGATGATCTTTTTTATTATTATATACATTTTATCACAGACACCTAGAGACTTTTACATCTCTAAACAATTTTAGTACTTCTGTTATTTGTATAGTTTTTATTAGTTTTTTTTTCTTGTGTATAGGTACTTTAACATTTATATTTATGTAATTGTTTTTTGTAATTTTGGATTAATTTTATTGTTTGTAATAATTGACATGTAAAAGTGCCCCTGTGGCCTATATGCTGAATAAATGTTTGATGTTTGATCTTGAATTTTTTCCAAAAACTGATAAAAAAAGAACTATTTAATCATCAAATCTGCTCACAAAATTTCACGTCAATCTGTTGAGAATTGCGACCTGGAGATTAGTGGAGATGAGAATATCCGGACATCAGACAAAATTTTTGCTCGAGTGAACGCTCGGTCAAAAAAACCACGTCAAATAATTCTTCCCAGTTTTATTCGAAATACAATACCAATTATATCTACTTCAAAACGAATCCTTTAATTTTATTACGCCTTATATTAAAAAGTTGCTTGGGAGCTAACTAAAAATAAATACGAATAAAGTCAAAACAGATTTCAGTATTTTCACGGTACTAAAATCCTTTATTACTAATTTGTTAGGGCTAGTGATAGCTACGAACTTTAATTAATTAATAAAATTAATTAGTTACAACTTATTACTGTAAAAATCAGGACCGAAGAGGTTCTCCAGTTAATTAATCTATTTACTTCTTAATGTATTAATTATTCAGCTTTGTAATTTAGATTTAGATAGGTTCAGTAACGTGAAAATTACGTTCGTAAATTTTATTTCGGCGACCCCGTCTTGCGTTCGCATTCGTTTTGCGTTGTTTTTGCTGGCAAAGAGTAACCGAGAAGAAAATTTTATTTTCAGTATTTTTCCTTTTTTTTAAAGATTGATAATGTTTGGTTAAAGGAATATATATATATCTGACAAACGCTACCCTCAGGGTAAACCAGAACACGAAAAAATCCAATAAGTTTTTAAATCCGAGAGCAACCGTCCAATCCCACACTTACACTTCAATTTGGAACTCTATCCCCATACACTTAAGGTCCTAAGATTCGACACAATTTCACACTACTGTGGAACCACATGGGCCCACTGGGAAATAGAAAGGCATTGAGGCGGAGTATTTATGTGTAGTCCAAGGAATAGGGGATTTGTATTAGTGCATAGAGTTTTGGTGTTCGATTTTAATGTTTCTTTCGATTGATGTATTAGATTCGGAACAAGATTAGCTTTTCATATTCTTTTTTGTCTACAAAACTCAGAACAACAATTATTTATAAACTGTTATTTATTTATTTGATGGCACTGCGGACAAAAGAGCTGGCAGGTTCTTCGCTCAACGAGCATTGCGATTCAGCGAGGAAATGCTGCCAGCATTTTCGGCACTATGCCTCCTGGGTACCGTAAAATGGGGAGAGTAGGGACAAAACTGACATTCAAATCTCGATAACATTTCATTTTTACATACTTATGCAAACTAATTGGTGTATATAATAAGTGTTCCGGATGTTTGTATTTTAGTTTTTATTACCCGACTGCCAAAGGAGGAGGGTCATGTTTTTTTATTTTGGGTAGTTCCATTTCATAACTTTGACGATAAACAGGAAATCCCACTTCACCCCGTAGTCCCTCGTGATTGTTCCCGCGGGAGTTATGGATTGTGAATAAAAAGCTATATTATTATTATTATTATTTTATTAGTTATATTATTAGGGAGTTCTATGGAAATAATTTATAATAGCTAAAATATCTAGTGTATTGGATACTTAATACTTAGTTGTAGTATATAAACGAAACAACATAAAACATATACACACACACACACACACACACACACACACACATATAAACATATATAAACATATATACATATATGTGACGTTTTCAACCAAAAGGTACCACATTGTCGCTTGTTGATAAGTTTGATTTCTAATTGAAGCTATATGGAAATAGAGCCTTACTGATAAGCGACAATAAGTACCCTTTTGGTTGAAAATGGCACAAATAAATATAAAATAGTTAAATAGTTAACAAATATTGATAATTATAAACTTAGTAAAGCTTGAATAATTTACATGTTGCAAACAATATAAGTTTATTTATTTATTTAACTAAAATAAATTACAGAAAGAATTAAGAAAAAACTAAAAGATACTTAAACAATAAACAAATTACAAACTAAATAATAATACTAAATAATACTAAAGTAAAAATAAACTTAAAAATACTTACATAAAAGGCCCTTCTAAATTTTGCCCCCTAGGCAAGGTGCCCATCACGCAGGCGGCATTCCCGCGCTGGATTGCTATAGCCAATCTTTGCGCGAGAAAGCCGCCCGCGCGAGGGTCACCTGTGGCCTCCCTCAGGCGTTTGCTAAGCGCTTTGTGGAGCCCCCGTGCCCCCTTACCCCAAGGGCCTAGTGTCTCGACGCCAAAAGCCACAAACTCGTAGTGTGCGCCGAGACAACTATATTTATTCGCCTTGAAGCGTTCTCGGACGTCAGCCGCCGGCTCGGCCTGTTTGCTGGTGGCTGAAATGTAGGACGCCGCCAAAGTGTCTGCGCAGGTGGCGTCCCACACCAGCGCGCGACTCATCCGCCAGGGGATCAACGACATCCCGTCGGGCCGCTTGCCGTCATCCCTTGCGATCTGGGGCTTCAGAGCCGCAGGGACGTTGGCGCTGACGAGCGTTCTCCTCAGGATGTCGTTGAGCGCGGCATGACGGGATAGGCGGCCGGCGCCCGAGGAGCAGGCTAGTCCGTGATGGCCGAGGCGATCAACGGAGGCTCCACAAGAGGCGCAGCTGTGGTCCACACATACATCAGCCCCGACCCGGAGACCGATGGCAATTCTAAGAGTAGTTGGGTCGATAAATGTGCCGGTGTTGGGTGAAGGATAGGCGTGTAGCCATTGTCCCGACTCTGGCCTGGACACAGCTAGGAGCCTTGCGCGGTCTCTTCCCGACGACGTGTCAATTAAACCTTTCAAAACGGCAGTGGAGGCTAAGTTGTCCCAGGCCCTTTGCCTCTCGGGTCTAGATGGCACATCCGGCAATTCAGCAGCTATTCCTGGCTTCAATCAGGCACGCGATCTCGCAGTTTGTTGCCGATGGGGCTTTGAGGATTTTACCTGCGAGAACAGACGTGCCATGGATTGAAGACAAGAATGCCGGCAGAGCCACACTCGAGATTTTCCGAGTACCAATGCCACCAAATCTTATTGGTAGAGAGGCTTGGGCCCAACCCTGATCACTAAAACGGACATTAAGGATTGATTGAAGTTGTGATTTTAAAAGAACGTCGAGTGGTTGGACCAAATTAGTGCATTTCCAAATCGGGCAACAACGTAGTAAGTATGTAAATTTGGGAACCAGTAAACAAAATTTTAAAATAAATAGGGCGGAGTGGCTACTAATTTTGGCTAAGCGTTGCGAGTTATCACGAAATTTTGAAAGAGATTTAGCCAAAATAGATGGAATGGCCTCATCAAAGATTGGTGAGCCGAGTAAATGAAGATTATCCTTAGACAAAACTTTAATGTTTAAGGCCAAATTCGTGAAATTTTTAAGTACCTGGTGTGCCAACGATGGTTCTAGATTTTCAGAAATAAATAATTCACATTTATCAAGATTAAGTTTGAGACCAATGTCACGAAATTTTTGAATAATCATGGATAAATCTGCCAGGACTGTTTGTGAATCTCCACCGAGGGTGCCGTCATCCAAGTACCATACGTTCAACTTGGACGTAAGACTATGGATTATCGGGTTTATAGCCAGACTAAATATGGCGGGGCCCAGAGGATCGCCTTGTTGGCAACCCACGGCCGAGAGGATTTCGTTATCTTCGTTATCTTAACAATATAATGTAAATCAAATTACGTTCTAGCAAATAAAGGTTTTTAAGAGGAGAAAATATCTGTTTTTCCTCATCATAGTCGGGTAAAAAGCTGTTATTTCACATACTTGCTTCGCAGAATGGTATTCGCAGACTGCGTCGCGTTACTTATTGTTTAAACGCATGCAGGGGTGCAGACAAGTCGTGAAAAATGCACGACTGGCAACCCACCAGCACTATACCCAACCTTAGCAATAAAAAGGTAACAAGAACAATACTGTGTTAAAGGAATATCAACCTTGTATTAGTAGATATAGGGTTTAAATTACTAGTATACTTTGCACTGTTGCAAAAATACGACGGCAAAGATGAAAATAATTTTTCTTTTCATGTTGTTGTAAATAATCGAAATATTTAATTTTCAGTTTGTGGTATTTTTTTACGTTAGATTTTTGCCAGATGAAATAATTTGAATTATACTAAAAGCTTTTCCAGACACGCTGTTGCAAAAATACGACGGCAAAAATGAAATGAAGAATTTTTCTTTTCATCCGCTAATATTGCTGTAGATAATCGAATTATTAATTTATTTTCATTTTGTGGTATTTTTTACGTAAGATTTTTGCCAGAGGAAATAATGTGAATTTTACTAAAAGGTTTTCCAGGCACGCTTTCAGGAATAACTGATTTTACATATAATTATAAATATTTATTATTTTTTAATAAACCTACAATTTTAGATACAAGTATTAAGTTACTTAGTTTAGGTATTGATGTAAAATATGTTAGAACCACAGTTGCAATTAATGCTGACAAGATTTTATATTCAATGTTAAGTAAACTTTGTTTACTTTTGAAAACCATATAAGTCTATTAACAGTATTTACGTACGTATTATGATTGTTATAATTTTGGAAATTTTTAAATGAAATTAATATTATCTTATCTAATTTTAATACAGTACAATAATAAAATAAATATTTCTGAACGTTCAAAATTCCATTAAATATAATAAATTTGTCGATTAGATTAGATATATTTGACACTCTTTAATCGTTCTTGTGCATTTTTAATATCATGACAAAAATTATCAGAATGTACTAATGTTTATTTACAGTACATACGGTGCTGCTTTATCGTACTAGTGCGATAATTAGCACATTACGTAACTATGTCGAAAATTTAAAGAACCATTTACTGTAAAACTTTGTACGATACATGTGAGAGTAAGTAATTCGCAACTCTTGTCGATTTAAAACACTCCCTTCTATCGTGTTTTAATTTATAGCCACTCGTTGCAAATTTCCTATTTTTCGCACTTGTATCGTAATGTACTATTATATTATAATATTATATATTATTATACATTAATATAAACTAACACGATCTTAAATCAACAACGAAATGGCACGTTCGAAACTTCAAGGCAAATCAAAGTCGTACGTTATAAAGTTCAGTTTTCACTTAAAATAATAAAATAAATTAATTTTCTCATTAGTCGTAAAAAATACTCGACTTATTTAAAGCTTAAAAAAACAAAAATAGTTTATTTACCAAAAATAATACATATTGTTTTATTAACCTATGATCTCCACACTAGGCTAGGCCTGTATTATGGAGTCAGTTGAGACCCCAGTAGCATTTATACGTCAGCGACGTCATTATGACGTAATAATGCCGTCATTATGACGTCCCTGACGTCATTTTGCTACCTGGGGACTATTCCAATTTATAATTTACATTTTCCTACTCTCTGAAGTTTTGGCATTGTACTAAGTAATACATATAGCTTACAGTATTAAATAAAAATAAAAGCTTAATCTATACAAGATAAATCACAATTATTAATTTTAACCTGTAATAATTTATTTTATGCAATTACTGAAATGTATCAATGCAATCAAAATTTGCTATCCGATAATGCACATTAAGTTATTTCCGTTTGTAAATTGAGCAATGAAATATGAGCTTATTCATTAATTCCATTGGTTGTGTTACAGAACCCAGAAGAGAAAAACTTAGATTCGCTGTATTTAACTTAACTTAACTATAATATCTGAAGCTACTTAAACTAATTACAGACATAGATATACCTTATCCTAAGTACAAAGTTTCAGAGCAATCTAGCTAGTCGTTTTAAAATGAGAGCGTAACTACGTTTGTATTTACATATGGCCCTTCGAATTTTAGACATAGTTGCGTAATATGCTAATTATCGCACTAGTGCGGTAAAATACCTCCATATGTACTGTAAATTGTAATAGCTATTTATGCAACAAGTGCGGAAAGTGTGTGTACTCGTATTCCTTTATACACTCGCTCGCTTTGCTCGCTCGTGAATAAAATTCCACTCGTCAGAGATCATCTTTACGCACGTGTATCATACAATGTTTTACTATGCATTGTGCGAGTAAATAAAAAAACATATCATCGCAAATAAGTTTAATTATTAAAAGGAGTGTTTTAAATCGACACGAGTTGCGAATTACCTATTCGCACGTGTATCTTACAACGTTTTACAGTACATATGGCCCTTTAAACTTTCGACATATGCACGAAAAATGCTTTTTACGCACTGGTGCGAGAAAAAAGCACCATATGTGGTATTTTCTATAAAAGGGACCTTATCGTCGATGGCGCTTACGCCATTATAAACGATGCTCAGATATAAATACAATGCCGCGCGACGCTGTGCGGCGTAAGCGCCATCGACAATAAGGTCCCTTTTCGTATAAAATGCCCCATATGTATTGTAAAAAAAAATTGAGAACAAAAAGCACTAGTGCGGCAAAGTAGTACTTTCCGCATGATATGGCTCCGTAGGAAACGCACTTTTCGAGCACATGCATTGTAAAAAATCTTTGTCAACGTAATTTTGGGCTACCCTAAACTAATTTTCTGACAATACGCAGGTTTAACTAATCGGGCAACCGTAGCTTGTAAAACGATCAATCCATCTATGCGTAGGTTGCCGAGCTGCCGCTAAACGGGCAGAGGGTCTACCGCAAACCTAGTTCGACGTGTTGCCTCCCTGTCACACTTACGTAGGAATTTACAAGTGCGACAGAGAGGGAACACCTCGAACGTGGTTCGCGGTAGGCCCTCAGGCAAAACCCCTAAGCCGTAAATAGTGCCGCAGCTTTTGGCACTGCGCCAAGGGAACGGCCGATCTCCGTCCGGCAGTTGACCGATTGGGCACAGAACCCGTAAAATTTTATTCGATAGCGTGACGTGCTTTTGCATTGTCTATTTTTAGGGTTCCGTACCTTAAAAGGAAAAAACTGAATCCTTATAGGATCACTCGTGCGTCTGTCTGTCTGTCCGTCTGTCACAGGGTATTTTCTCCGAAACTACTGGACCAATTAAGTTGAAATTTGGTATACATATGTAAGTTTGTGACCCAAAGACGGATATGTAACGTAAACAAATGAATTTTAAACATGGGGGCCACTTTTGGGGGGTAAATGAGAAAATTAAAAATAAAGTATTTTAAACTATATCGTGTTATATATCAAATGAAAGAGCTCATTGTGAGAATCTCTAATAATTTTTTTTATAATTTAGGATAAATAATTTAGAAGTTATTCAAGAAAATAGGCAAAAAATGATCATTCCCCCTTTATTTCCGAAACTACAGGGTCAAAAATTTTGAAAAAAATACACAAAATAGATCTTTACCTATATATTACAGGAAGCCTATTAAAAATGTGCAATCAAGCGACATTTCACATAAAAAATAAGTTGTTTAAATTGTGTAATGTACGAAACCCTTGAAACGCGAGTCCAACTCGCACTTGGCCGGTTTTAAATTCATAAAGAAACGTCTGCGAACGATGCTATTAAAGCCTGACCAGAAATATATGATCATTGTCAAGAGGGCGCTGTTATTCTCATGTATGTGGTGACAGTTCAGTTTAGTATGAAAAATTTAGTTTCAATGAAATTCCGCAACATGGCGCGAGATCATATATCAACAACAACAACAACAACAACCACACAACTCAACACACAACAAATCTATTTACAACTCTACAACTTACTTACGCTAACCAAACGGAAGTGACCGCTAGAGAAGGACCCGTGGACTGCGTAACTTATCGGGTGTTGGGTCCTTTTACTGAAACAGTGCACATTAGCCCCATGTCGCGAATCACCCCGTTTATCATACGGGGACAATGGAGCGCTTAGTGCTCCAACTATTGTCTCAAACGGTTACGTAAGCTCATAATCTTCGCGTTGTCGCGGCATCTTTTGACGATAGGGTCTCTAACAGCATTTATAAGTCATTATGACGTCAGCGACGTCATTATGAACGCCATAATTACGTCATTATGACGACGCTGACGTCACTTTGCTACCTGGCGTGGGTAGATAGATGTCAATCGTGCTCCGTAGCGAACGACACGCAACTGTCACTGTCGCACTAATACCACAGGGCGGACACGCTATACATTAAAAATCACTTGCGTTTCTATGTGTGAACGGCACGTCTGTACACGCATCGTGCGTCATAGTGTAAGTTGTTTAAAAATGGTACTGAGCGGCCGGCAAACGGCCGTCAATCTGCTGTCGCGGGGCGAGGTCATTCGAGTCGGGGCGGGGCGGTGCGTGGCCGTTCTGTATGATAATACTATTACTTATTCTGTGCTAATACGGAAGAGTGATAGAGACACAAAGCGTTTCGTTATCGTAGCGCAAGCGACTGTCACCTTGGCTAGGCACCCAGGTCAATTCGAAAGTGTAGTAGTATGTTGTTATAGCGGCAACAAAAATACATCATCTGTAAAAATTTCAACTGTCTAGTTATCACGGTTCAAGAGATACAGCCTGGTGATAGACAGACGGAGAGAGGAGGCCTAGTAATAGGGTACGGAACCCTAATAAAATATTTTTTTGGGCTATCTGCAATTTTGAGAATTAAATCACGAGTGATATTTTATTTTAATAACAAAACTTCCGTGAGACACAGACATATTAAATATATGTGCGATTTTCAACCAAAAGGGTACTTATTGTCGCTTGTCAGTAAGGCGCTATTTCCATATAGCTTCAATTAGAAATCAACCTTATCGACAAGCGACAATGTGGTACCTTTTGATTGAAAACGTCACATATTAATAACGGGTCACTCACGTATTTTAAGTCGAAAAACGCAACGCAACGCAAGCTCCTGTCCTGATGACACTCCTCGGTACGGAGTGAAACATGTCGAGCGTTTTTCGACTTAAAATACGTGCGTGACCCGTTATTAATATATTTGATATTTTATTTCATTCATGAGACCCTCTATTTACTTAACAAATTGAATAAGGTCCCTTTTTATAGAAAATACCACATTTTATTTCATGTCCTGTATTTACATAACAAATTGGCATACTTACAGTTATTTTCGTTGCGCCTCGCCACCGGAAGTAGCTAATCGAAATGGCGGAAACCGGCGTAAACAACCGGAAGTGTGATAAAGAGGAATCAAGAAACTATCACGGAACGAGGAATCGATGTTGAAATGGTTTTAGATGCATTACAGCGTAGAAAGGCGTTTTCTAAAATTAATATTAAAAACCTGATTCTCACTGATCCTGGTGTTTCTGGGTTCTTTCAACTCAGAATCACTAGCATATACAATCCTGATACAATGCATCCAGCATCATGCAGCCAGCATCCTAGGTAGAATGCCTCAAGGGCCAATTTTAGATTTAAGCTAGTTATTAATTTCGTTTACGTAGTACCACTGTATATATCTTTCATCCTGATGATAAAAGATTTCCCAAAAATTTGTATGGAAATTGTACATTCCAAAGTTTCCACTACGTCACGCGCATACAAGTGAAAATTTTCACACAAAAACGTGACGTAATAGAATGGACATTTTGGGACATATTTTTTTATGGCAGGATGGAGATTGCTCTCGATTCTTAGTAGAATGAGCCCAAGAATGTCCAGATTTGAAAGAATCAGCTAGGTTTTCAATATTTATTTTAGAAAACGCCCAGAAGAGGACTCTGTAATCTACAAATTTATTTTATTCTCGTACTTTATGAGACAAGTAACCCACATTAACTAACTAACTAGTATTACGACAACATATAGTATAAGGGTAATAGTTATTTGATAAGGAGGAAAAGTAGTTTTCCCCTCACTAGCTCGGAAAGCCGTCTATTATCATTTAAAACAAGCGGGGAGAAACGAATTTTATCCACTAGTGGGGAAAGTAATTTGACCTTGGATGGAGCGTGTTTAAGTAGCTTGACAGATAACAAAACGTAAAACGCTCATAATAATGGTTCGTTCGATATTAATTATCATTAAATAAATGGTTTGAGAATCTAGTAAAAAATACCAAATTTAGCTTTATTTAATAATTTTAAGTCATAAACCTTAAAATTCCATAAGAAACGTTGGATTTTTTATAATGATGTTAAATATAATTCTGAACGCACAAGTTAAGTCGATGCAATTTCAAAACGCATCGTTGACATTTCATACGTCAGAACAGAAATGTCAACATTGTCAACAAAATTTTTATTGTTCTTCTCACCGACTCACGTAAAAATCAGAATTTCTAGTGTTTTCTGTTATAATATAGTAAAAAAATTGTGATTCCAGTGATGAAGATGATCTAACGCCTGTGGATGTTGCACTTTCCTCGCTATAGTGAGGCGAAAAGTTTTGTGTTACACACGGGCGCAAATGTATTTTACTTCTCGTGTGTTGAAACACTCGCTACGCTCAGGATTCTATTTTAAAACCACTCGCTTCGCTCGTGTCTCAACTATAGAATCCTTTCGCTTGCTCGTGTTTCAATTCCACATTCGCGGGTATAATACAACTTTGCATCATTGTATAACAAATAACTATTTTTAACTACTTTGCGAGGGTTTCAAGGCACGAGGGTTAATCAGACTTTGCTATTGAGTGAAACAGAGTTTTACAACGCGAGGAAAACACTAACTAAGTATAAAACATTACAAATGAATGTTATTAAATATGTATCATTCTAAATTCAAATTCAAATTCAAATATAATTTATTTCGGAAACAATGTCCATTGTTGTTAGTAACAAAAGTTTACTTAGAGCTAGTATTAGTAGGCACCTTAAATTAATATATACATAATAACACACTCAAGAACAATCATACATAACCTAGCGAGCAATGCAAAAGGTTCCAGTGCTTCTGGAAGCGCCCCTCACATCGTTCTGCAATGGTGTTCAGTATGCTGTTTGGGCTGCCCCGCAACCTCTTCACTAAGGATGCCACTCTTTTGCGCAAAATAGCTGCAAAGCTGACCGTGTGTGCATCGGTAAACATCTGCGATGCACTACAAAAACGCGGCAGCCCCAACAGCACCCTGAAACCATTGTTATACTGGACTCTAAGGGCCCTGAGAGCCTTTTGCGTGTAGTTAACCCACAGGCTGCAGGTGTAAAAGGTCTGACAATATGCTTTAAAAAGCGTAATTTTAACATTATCAGAACACCTTGCAAACCTGCGAGCCACCATATTGCATCTGACTGCCAGGGCCCTACGCTCCCGTTCTATCAGGCCTCCTTCACTCGCTCAAGGCCACGCGCTATATGCCTACCGCTCGGCGTATCGTCGACGATTCAACCGACAGAGGGCCGCCGAACGCCCGCCTGAACGCTCGCACCGCGCGTTTCCCGCGCCTACGCTTCGAAATGCCGAAACCACGAAATTATTGTGCAGTAGATGGGTGTAAAAGTCAAAAAACAAAGGAAAATTTGTCGTATTTACCGAGTAGTATTTTAAATCTATCTATCTATATTTGATTGACTAATAAAAATATGGTTGATTCGCAAAATTTGGTTTATTACAATAATAACATAAGTAACAGTACAACCCTAGCGCATTCTTACGATGACGCGTTGGCACGTGGCTCGCACGGCGAGCAAGGCAGTCTCGACTCTTTGTTCGCGTACTTATGGTACATTTCTTCTCGTCCTGAGCAGCAGGTATTATTATTAAGATTTTGTAGGCTATTATAGCGTAGGTATTTTCGCTTTTGTATGGGAATGATGTATCTGTTACGTAGTAACTATTTATTAATCTGTGGTTCTATGTCCAGGTCATCACGCATGGACTCGGAGACCCAGTGTCCGAGGTATTATCACTTAAAAATCAATTCCACCAGCTAACAATGCTAACATGAACAAACAACATTACTCAATATTTTGCATCACTTGTGGTTAAAATGCATTTTCTTATCGAAATTGTACAGAATAACGAACTCTATTTGTCCAACGAGGATATAATAAGATAGAGCGGTACTGTCATAGTAAATTTTGTAACCACTGTAAATTCACTGCCATCTATCGACATACTTTAAAACTAAAAATGAAGATTTAAAAAAATACGTTAAAATGTATTTAAATATGGATAAATTATTCTTTTATTTGCATTAATTATTTTTATATGATTTTGAGCCATGTTCTTTCACTGGTATGCGGTAAAATTATAAATAACAAACGAAACAGTCAACGCCCTCTATACGAGTGTAGGCCAAAACTAGTGGCGCCATCTGATCGAGTGTCAAATTTTCGTGATTTTCGAGGCACGTTTTTTCCTTAGACTGTATCCATCTATTACGGAGTTATATCTATCTTTGATTTGTCTAAATCTAATTAAAAAAATCGACACAAAAATAATAAGTTTTTGTCAAAAATTTCATTTTTGGTACAAGCTTTTATCGCTGACTGTACTTTTCTTTCCACAGGCACCTAATACTCATCGAGACAATTCTAAAAACTCCAAACACAATTAGGTTGCGTTGTTTTATCACAGAGTTCCTATGACATCCTGTCTCCATCATCAGATCAGCTCGATGGTACTATAATATTGCATTGTCACCCGACTTACATATGTATGCCAATTTTCAGCTTCATCGGAAACCGGGAAGTGGGTCAAATTTAACTTGCAAGATTTGACCCTTACAAACATGTTACATACATATTACATACATACTTACATAGGTACATTGCAAGTTAAATAAAAGCTTGTAAAAATCGATCCGTCTACCATATATTCTATCTATAGCCTGCGAGTGATATATAAGAAGCCATCGATACATTTAACACCGCCAGAGGCTATTCGTTATATCTCTCAGTTCTAAACAGTGATAAGTTCTGAAAATGTATGGATATATACTTTTAATTCATTTCAACTACACTATATTTGCCATTTAATATTACGTACAGATACAATCATTAGGTCAGGCAACGAATGCTCAAAAACAGTTGTAGAGGGAAATGCTCCAGCAATTTTTGACTTCGTAACTTTGTTTGGACAGGAAGGGAAACATATCAAAAGTCCCCGGCCGTAGCCCTTGAGCCGGGAGGGAGAGGGGGGTTTGAATGTCCCGTTTTCGGTTTTTCGATTATAACTCGGAAACTATGCATCTTAGCGACATGGCCACTTAGAATAGAATAGAATTCATTTAGTCATGGCAAAGATAGATATAACTCCGTAATAGATGGATACAGTCTAAGGAAAAAACGTGCCTCGAAAATCAAGAAAATTTGATTCTCGTTCAGAGGGCGCTACTAGTTTTGGCCTACAGTCGTATAGATGGCGTTGACGGTTTCGTTTGTTATTTAACAATTTTAACGCATATCAGTGAAAGAACATGGGTCAAAATCAACAAAATAATAATTAATGCAAATAAAAAAAATCATTTATCTATATTTAACTGGTAGAGAATGCCTTAAGGCATTAAGTCCACCATTTGTACTTATTTTATGTGCAATAAAGTATAAATAAAAATAAAATAAATAAATTTAAATACATTTTATCGTATTTTTACAAATCTTCAATTTTAGTTTTAAAGTGTGTCGACAGATGACAGTGAATTTACTGGGGTTACAAAATTTACTATGACAGTACCGCTCTAGTATAAGTTACTCTATGGTCATGGTAAACTACATTTCATACAAATGTATTATAAAGAAAAATTATATATAAAATAAAAAGTATATACCTAGTTAGACCGTGATTTCTAGTGAAACTAACCGTGAATAATTCAAAACTCTAATATACCTAGTTTACCACGAAATGGTCCCGCCTCAGCATAATGCTTACCCTAAAGTCTTCCGGCGAGACCATTTGTGGGCCACGAACGCAACCGTACAACACGGCCTTATCTATCATCGAACTAACTAGGGGGGGGGAAACTTTTGGTTGTCGTCAGGGGGCGCAAATTTGGTGACTGCCCCGGGCGCCATATCCTCTAGCTACGCCCCTGCCGAACGCATCCACTTACCCAAAACGAGTTGAATAAATTTGTTACAAGTTTTATTAGTCAAGTTTTGACCTGAGGCTGATATGGCTGCTTAGTACACTCCATATCAGACATCACGGTGTATTGTGCGAGGAGAGAACGTTTATATTTCATGTGCAATCTCCCAGCAATCTCGTCGGAGTTACGGCGAAACAGGGTCTGTTGGAAATACAAATGTAGGTAGTGCATATTGTTTTCTCTCGGAAACGTTAGTATTTTCCACCTGTGCTTTTTGTACCGAGACTGACTGAAATAGTAATACACGTTCGTACGTTTCCGTGAAAATACGATGGAAAATTAATAATGCACTACAAAAATATGTACAGTCCGTTAACTCTCGGAATGACATTCGTTTTTCGGGTAAAATCGGACGTAATCGCGTAATAGAAAATGAGAGAAAATAACATATGCGCACGCAGCGAAAAACTGCAAAAATTTCACTCTTTTTTAAGTTTTGAAAACTAGTTGAAAGTACATATTAAATTTGAAACAATATAAGACCGTTGTGTGAAACACACCTAAGTAAGTGTCCAGTGGTGTAGAACCTACTTTATAGTTTGAATCGCCTCCTGCGTGGCAACACTGCTCTCTCTCTTCCTAGCCGCCATTCTTAGCGCTCACATCAAAAATGTAAGAATTTTCAATATAAATAATAAATGCAGTAAAAAAGTGAAGTTAAAGTTTTTATCTCATCCATATCAAGTCTCTCCATCCTCCAACATTTACACCCGTCCCGCGTGTTAACGCGGCGAGCTTGAACCGCGCTGCGCACATCGCGTGTGTTCCCGCCTTTAACCATAAATAATATTGTGGGCATGTTATCGCACATTGTGTCGTTGACAACTTTGACAAGTGACGCTCTGTAGTATCCGCCATATTGAATTAAGCTTGACATCACGTTTACACTATTTTCACTGAGTTGTGCGTATGACATATTTCGTAGGTGATGAAAACATTTTTGCATATTTTTTCATCACGTCACTGGCAAACAGGCATACAGCTCGTCTTATGGTAAGCGGTCACCGTGGCCAATGGACGCCTGCAATTCCAGTGATGTTTTCATTCACCGAAAAGCGACTGGTAACCGAATGATGTTTCGTTTCGTACATAAGATCAGGGTGAGTATCGTTAACGCTCCGTAGCGATCGAAACTCAACTGTCACTGTCGCACTAATATGGAAGAGTGATAGAGAGACACAAAGCGTTTCGTTGTCGAAGCGATAGCGATTGTCACCTTGGCTAGGCCGGCTGAAAAGCTCAATGGTAAAGTATGAATTTTCTCAAATGATTTTTAGGCATCAGTCCCTAATCCGTTAAACAAAAGCCTTTTGTTTCTTTTATGAAGAGGCGCCTTTGTCACGTGCCAAGCGCGTGCCAAAGCAACCATGTCGTTAAAAAGCAACTATCGTGATAGTATTAAGGTTCAAAATGTAACAGCTCCTTCTGTGATAACGAGTTTGGGTAATGAAGAACGATGGATTGCCTGTGTGGCCTCGGAATATAGAGCTGCTACATAAATTTGAACCATATAAATAGGACGGTAAAATTTCTTTTTAAGAGTTTGTTCCCGTTCAGTCAGTAGCGGTAGCATTGGTAACCGCTGAACAAAAGAAACAAAGGCTTTTGTTTAACAGATTAGAGTGGGAGGCGTAAAAATCATTTGAGAACATTCATACTATAACAGCCGGGGTTTGATCCCACGACCTCCGGATTGATGTATTAACGATAAGCTACCAATGCTCGTAAGCACATCGTTCGGAAGAAAGTTTTTTCCTCGAGTTCTTTTGTTTCATATTCGCATTAAAATTCATGATTGCAAACTGAAACGTAACTTCAGTATAATAAGGAAAGAACAACAAATATTATTTCCAAAGTTCCCACGAAACAAAACTTTGTTAAGTCGAGTTTTCCAGTTTCAGTAAAATTACAAGTTGTCACCCTCTTTGTAAGGTTTCTCAAATACGCCGAACAATCGATAATCTTCGAGGTCGAAACGACTTTGTTTACCTAGATTTAAGGTTTAAAATCGAGTGGCGAAAAATTCATAATTAGGCAATGTTTAATGCGGTCACAACACAAACTTAGAAAACCACTGATTCAAGGTATTAAGGACTCTATTGTGTATGTCATAAGGTATTTGAACGTGTGTTTTAAAGCTTGGTAAATACAAGTTACTTTTCTAGCATTGTGCGTTTTAAGTATTTGAATCGAATAAAATATATGCAAAGACGAATAATTATAAGAGACAAACTTCGCCGCCAAAAGCCGCTACCAGTGGAAGTTACACTCATTGTAAAACAACTTGTTTGAATTACATGAAATCGTTTTGAAAATTTACGTAGCATACAGGGTGTCAGGGTGTCCGTCTGTCCATCTGTCACCATGCTGAATCTCATGAACCGTGATGTATTTCTGTTACCGCTATAACAACAAACACTAAAAACAGAATAAAATAAATATTTAAATGGGGCTCCCATACAACAAGTGTGTTCTTTTTTCCGTTTTTTGCGTAATGGTACGGAACCCATCGTGCGCGAGTCCTAATCGCACTTGGCCGGTTTTTTAAAGCCACAGTTTTTTAAAACCGGCCAAGTGCGGTGCGGCACAGACGGCCAGAGGAGTCTTAGTAATGGGTCCCGTTTTTACCCTTTGGGTAAGGAACCCTAATAAAAAGGGCAAAGTTTAAAGCACAGCCAATTTATTTTCAGTTTAATAACAGATTTCCATTAAGCCCTAATGTGCTGTGATTCCTTTAGCTTTTAGTCTTCGTCTCTTAACCAATACAATCTGATCTTTTGAGTGGTAGGGTAAACTCTCATTATTTGGTGACACGCCTAATTCGGTGATACAAGTTTTGAAGCGTGACACCCAGGAAAGCTAGTGAATTAGGGCCTTTTAAATGAGACCTCACGGCCGCCGGTGAGACCCATTTAAAAGGCCCAAATTCACTAGCTTTCCTGGGTGTCACGCTTCAAAACTTGTATCACCGAATTAGGCGTGTCACCAAATAATGAGAGTTTACCCTATTTATAACTCCCGATCCCGACACAAAAAGAGTGATGTTATATGTTTGACGCGAATGTCTGTCTGTCTGTGGCATTGTAGCTTTCCAACGGATGGACCGATTTCGATGCGGTTTTTTCTAAGTGAAACCAGATTTCCTTGCGGTGGTACTTAGCTATGTTTAATAGAAATCGATCCAGCAGTTTGAAGAGTCTCAGCTTTTTTCCAAAATGATGTAAGGCATTTTTGGCATAAAATGGATGTTTTTGACTTAGGGTCAAAAATATGACCCTATGGGGTTTTTGTTTTTGGGGTAGGGGATTTTTAGGGTTCCGTACCTCAAAAGGAAAAAACGGAAGTATTATAGGATTACTCGTGCGTCTGTCTGTCTGTCTGTCCGTCTGTCACAGCCTATTTTCTCCGAAACTACTATAACCAATTAAGTTGAAATTTGGTATACATATATGTAAGTTTGTGACCCAAAGATGGACATGTAACGTAAACAAATAAAATTTAAACACCACCACCACCAACCACTTTTGGGGGGTAAATGAGAAAATTAGAGAATTAAGTTTTTCAAACTTTATCGTGTTACATATCAAATGAAATAGCTCATTGTGAGAAACTCAAATATATTCTTTTTTATAATTTTAGCATAAACAGTTTAGAAGTTATTCAAGAAAATATACAAAACTACTGTGTCCAAAATTTTGAAAAAAAAAAATACACAAAATAGTTCTTTACTTATAGATTATAGAAAAACCTGTTAGAAATGTGTAGTCAAGCGCTCAAGCGTGAGTCGGACTTAATTACTAAGTTTTTGATCCGACCCCTACGGGTTTTTTAAAGACATTTCACTTACATTTCACATAAAAAATACATTGTTTAAATTGTGTAATATACGGAACCCTTGGAACGCGAGTCCGACTCACACTTGGCCGGTTTTCTTTTTTAATGGAAATTCACTACGTGTACCGGAAGAACCATAAAAAATTGATATTTCAAAATTAGAATTTTAAAAAATTGCAAGGTCCATCATCTGTAAAAATTTCAACTGTAGCTGTCACGGTTCATGAGATGCAGCCTGGTGACAGACGGACAGACTGACGGACAGACAGACGGACAGAGTAGTCTTAGTAATTTGTATGTAGGTAAATTTTCTAATAGTCTCTCTAATTTATTTGTAAAAATTATATTACGAGTATAGAAAATATATACGCTGTGTAGCTATCACGGTTCATGAGATATAGCCTGGTGACAGACGAACAGACAGACAGACGGACGGACAGTTGAGTTTTAGTAACAGGGTCCCGTTTTTACCCTTTGGGTACGAAATCTTTAAAAACAGCAAATGCTTGTGAAGCAACAAGAATGCTACCAGCTCCAGCATACCGGCGCCATATTGCGACAAATGACGTCATAACGTCACGACGACGTTACGTTAACTGTATTTACGATTAAACGTTGATTTACGCTCATCACCTGTTTATGGCCTGTTAACTCGCTAGTAGAGATGGGCCGAATATGGAGTTCGCCGAATACTAATATTCGGCAGAAAATTCGGTTCAGATCTTACCGAATTAGTACTGTGCAAATTGTAGAACATTCTCAAGTTTCCAAAATTTCTGGAAACTTTAATTGAAAAAATCTTCATGCAAGTTTCCACTTAAAAAGTGGCCGTTCAGAGTAAGGATTATCACTCAATGGCAAAATATGTGCAGAAATAACCGGCACTTGTGACTTGACCGGTTCTTTCTACATGCCGGTTAAAGTGCCGAATAAAGGATGACTCACGTTAGACCGGGACGTGTCCGGGCCGGAGCTTCCGGCGCTTCGTTTTCTATGGAGGGCATCACGTGATCATCTGTCATGTCATAGAAAAGAAAGCGCCGGAAGCTCCGGTCCGGACACGGCCCGGTCTAACGTGAGTCATCCTTAATTCGACCGAATACGAACATTCCACTTGCCGAATACCGAATATTCGGCCAATATCCACTCGCTGGTAAAACACTAGTAATGGATTGCGCAATTTTTCCAGTATTGTAAATTGAAACAGAGAGGTAGCCCGGAAAATCGTTCGCAAATTATAGACCAACAAAATAATTTTACAGCATTGAGTTATTATTACTATAGAGAAGTCATAATAAACAATGAAATTAAACAATGTGTAAATAATTTTTCCCATCACTAGCTCGGAAAGTTGTCTTTTATCCTTCAATACAAGCGGGGAAAAACGCGTTTTATCCACTAGTGGGGAAAGTAATTTGACCTTGGATGGAGCGTGTTTAAGTAGCTTGACAGATAACAAAACGTAAATCGTTTATGATAATGATTCGTTCGATATTAATTATCATTAAATAAATGGTTTGAGAATCTAATGAAAAATACCAAATTTAGCTTTATTTAATGATTTTAAGTCATAAACCTTAAAATTCCATAAGAAACGTTTGTTTTTTATAATGATGTTAAATATAATTCTGAACGCACAAGTTGAGTCGATGCAATTTCAAAACGCATCGTTGACATTTCATACGTCAGAAATGTCAACATTGTCAACAATTTTTTTACTAAAAAACTTTTCACACCGACTCGCGTAAAAATACACAACTTCCAGAGTTTCTGTTATAATATCGTAAAGAAATGAGCGATTCCAGTGATGAAGATGATCTAACGCCTGTGGATGTTGCATTTTCCTCGCTATAGTGAGGTGAAAAGTTTTGTGTTATACACAGGCGCAAATGTATTTTACTTCTCGTGTGTTGAAACACTCGCTACGCTCAGGATTCTATTTTAGAACCACGAGCGAAGCGACTATAGAATCCTTTCGCTTGCTCGTGTTTCAATTCTACACTCGCGGGTAAAATACAACTTTGCACCCTTGTATAACAAATAACTATTATTTTTGTTTTTGCTATTATTTTTGTATATCCTTTTTTAAGCATCTTATTTCTTTCATCGTATTGTCCTGTGTTTGTGTGTTTTATGGAATAAATGTATTTCTTCTTCTTCAAATTGTCGCAATCACAACTTGTACCAGGCGGCCAAAACTTCGTAAGCGCCGTAAAATTTACGGCGCTTAAGCGTTTAGGTCGCGAGATTCACGCTGCGCTTCTATGGTTTGTTGTCAAAACGGCAGCAACTCATGGCGCAAAAAACTAGTTCTATGTACCGGTTCTATACGTTAGTAATAATAGTTCAATATCTAAAGCGAGGTTTAGACTAGCAAGAACTTGCATGCAATTTACCCCAGGTAGCAAAATGACGTCAAATGACGTCAGCGACGTCATAATGACGTAATAATGCCGTCATTATGACGTCGCTGACGTCATTTTACGTCATTTTGCTACCTGGGACGTTACATTGCTGACTACTAAGGTAAACTGCATTCAAAATGTTTATCAGTTGTATGTTGTTTTTAAATAGTTATGTTTTGAATTAAATTTGTTTTTAATTATTCATAATTATTCTGTTTAAATTTTGATTTGTATATTGTTTATATAAAAAAAAAAAAAAAAAAAAAAAAAAAAAAAAGTATTTTAATAGTATTTGAATGTTTATTCTATAGATTTTTTATTTTATTTTTTATTTTGTAACATGATCTGTAATGCTTATGTATTTTTTAACAATAAATTAAATCAAATCAAATGTAATGAAAACTGCAGGCAAGTTCTTGCTATTCTTAAAAAAATTAAAAAACAAAAATACAAACATTAACACGATAACATTAAACAAAAACTACAAAAATTACATTACATTAATTTACATTGATTGATTGATTGAATGATTGATTTATTTGCATTACATTAAATTACAAGAGGACTCGACTTGGTGTTTCGGTGGAGTACGCTTTGCAGTCGTATTGAGGTTTAAAAAAATATTTATATGAATACTCTTATTGGTGCTTACTATTACTGTCCGAGTTGGGTCAAGATTCAAGATCGTATCAGAACAAGAACATCAAATAAAAAAAAATAAAAAAAAATAAAATAAAATTCATTTATTTCAGACAAACATGGTCCATAATATTTTTGTTAGTTGTTAATTAAAACTTATAACTACGGTTAACTTAAAAATAAACTTAAATAACTATCTTAGGTGCTAAAGCTGAACTGAAATAAATAAATATCATACACCAAAGAAAAAGTGACCAATACCACCGCCCGCCGCCGGCGCCGCCGCTGCTAGCCGCGTAAGCTGAAGACGCGGGTTCGATTCCCGCCTCGACCACCGGTGGCATTGGTCGCTTTTTCTTTGGTGTAAGATATCTATTTCAGTTTATCCATACTAATATTACAAATGCGAAAGTCTGTCTGTCTGTCTTCCTGTCTGTGTGTTCCCTCTTCACGCTTAAACCGCTGAATCGATTTAAATGAAATTTGGCATAGAGATAGGTTGAGTCCCTAAGAAGGACAGGATAGTTTCTATCCCGAAAACCATCCCTTAAGAAAGTAAAAAGCGGGGTGGAATTGAGATAATTAATGAAGTGCCTGCTAATTTGTGTGCATAATATGCTCAAATTGAATGATTGTTATGAGAATTTTTCCAGGCGCTATACTTACTTTAGCTGCTGTTACTAAGTCCATGCAGACGAAGTCGCGGGCAAAAGCTAGTAATTTATATATAGCAGTGCAAGGAATTACTAAGCCAAAAGAAAATCCCGACGTAAAAGAAACCAAATAAATGAGTCTACTTTCACAATATAAATCAGACCTGACCGTTTGACTTATGTGTCCATTTGTTCAATTTTATCTTACCTGCACACATGCCAAAACCTGACAGCACGAACTAGGGTCCCATCCTTGGGTTTCGAACCCTTTACAGCATTCGTGGTCAAGGGGTGACTGACGGGTGGGTGTTTTACTGGGTGGTGTTATGGAGCGAAATTTTAGCATAGATTTAAAATTAGAATTGAATACCTATCTGTTACATTACTATACTAACGCCATCTATCCACAATATATAATATGACTCGTCATCTAAAATAATATTTTTTTAATATTATAAAAGGTAAATAATTAATGAAAATTGGTAAGTATCTCAGTAGACGAAAATAGTCGCGCGTTTGTCTTTGCTATAGTTTGCTATATTTTTGTTTGTTTTTATTTTATTTTATTTTTATCACTAACATAGATTTATAAGTTTTGCTGTGCCTTGTACTAACAATAATATGGATTTTTTATTCGAAATAAAAATATTGAATTGAATATAGGAGCGACACGTGATTGGTCAGATTCTTTTATAGTTGACTACAGCGTATCAAAATGAATATTATAGTTATGAAAAGTACGCAACTGTAGTTTGGTATACGAAATCTTAATTCAACCATTACAGTCGACGAGTAGAAAAAATAAATTGCAAACTGCTTCATTTTCTGAAGAAAATTTTCATGAATAAAACGGCGTAATAACTGGAAAACTGCTTTTGCGGTATAAAAAGGTCATTATGAATTTTTCGGGATGCCTTTTGGGCTAAAGAACGCTGCAAGCGAGAGAGAGCCCTATGGTAAACGAGGTGCGTTTTATAAAATAGCAGAAATGTTATATCGTTCACAAAGGTTTTAAAGTCCAGTATAAGATTGGCCTTCGAATGTAAACAGTTGTTATGTATTTGAAGGTCAAATTACATTAGTGTGTAAATCGGGGTATGAAGAAGACGTGTTAGCTGCCGTCACGCATAATAGCCGTAACAGCCATTGCAAAACTCATTCAACTTAGTACCGTATTCTTGATCGACAAAGTCTAAATTCAAATGGATTTCCATTACTGCTGTTATTCGTGGTGGAGTTAGGGCTTGCTATTTTTCTGCACACGGATAAATGGCTGTGCTTGCCACGCATAATAAAATAGAGTTATTTGGAGAAAAGGTTTTTAAAGAATGGGCATATTAAATTGTAAGAACTGTTTTGGGAATTGTAAGAAAGTGATGAAATAATAATGAAAAGACCCACTGACTATCAGTCTGCCGGACAATATCGGCCTGTCAATTGTTCGGAACTGTCAAATTTTTATTCTAACTGACAGGCCGATATCGTCCGGCGTACTGATAGTCAGTGGGCCCTAATTAGTCTCGAAGTGTCGATTGTTTGTGTTTTAAGTGGGTGATAGACATGCGAGTAAGTTCGCGAACTAGTGGCTCGACGACCTTTTTCGCTCGTGTGCGTCACCCTAAGTACGCGTACTTAAAAAAAAAACATTGAAAATATCGTTTATTTCAGGCTTTTAGCCATTGGTATTGGGTTGGTTTTAGCCATTTAACACCGCCGAGTCAGTGTGGTGTAGCGATAGCATAGAGCATAAATAGATACCGTAATGTGCTGTTGTCGTGATGTCCTGTCACGGTCGCCATGTGAGGTGGTACGGCGGAGCTATCTTAATGGAAACAACCAGTCTGTTCGACGTAACGTTTATTACTACTATACTGTCTCCTCTCTCCGCTACATGAGTGATTCTCAAAATAGTGGCATCTTAACCTGTCATCGAGTTTTTGAATGGAATGTATGCTTATTTTCTCTTTTTCATATGAAACAAAAATATGTATAGATAAACAAAAACAATGTTTATCGAGGCCAAGTCTTTATTTTTATTTTTATTTAATACTTATATTTAAAAAAAATAAAGAGTACCAGTTTTCACTGTAACCTGTCTTGTCCAAACGCATCGCTGTTCTAGTTTTAGTTCTTTAGATTTTATAAGCACCAATTAATGTCACAAAAATATCATGCTATATAACAACAAGAATAATACCTTTAGTTTTTTTTATAGCACTGGTTTTTTATATATTTTTTATACAACAATATTTGCGCACGAAGTTTGTCCAGCGATATTTTCACTGTAACCTGTACATCCGTGGTTATGCACCTGACTCACACATAGAAAAACATATTAAGATCATAATCCCTGCAAAACATGCCGCCAGTATCGAACTACCCGTCGTAGTAAACTTTCGTGCCTGGGGTGTCGTAGTTTTCTGGATAAAACTAATTGAAGGAAAGAATCCGGAGTTTGTAACAGGTTTGTTGACTTTAACTTACCTTAATTATTTTATCATTTTGGTATGGAGCCTTTTTTGCTTATACCATTTTAATGTTGTAATAAGTAATACTGATTGATACTAAAAATGAGCAATGCGTATGATTAACGGTTTTAGAGATAAAATAAATAAACAACACTTTTCACTCTAACCTGTGTAACTTTAACCTGTAATCAATGTACAAGTTAAAGTGATCATAGACAGGTTAAAGAGCCCCATGTACAATGGATGGATGTTAATGGGACGCTTGCCAGGGGAAAAATATTTTTTCACCTCACTCGCTCGGAAAACCTCAGTTTATAGCGCGAAATCTGCGTGCAAAAGTCTATTTTATCCGCTAGCGTGCAAAAGTAATTTGAATTTCGAACACGATGAATATGAGTGCTTACCTTTGTTTATTTTGTTTGGATTTGAGTGTGTTATGTCTTAAATTTGATATGTTAAATAGAGGGCAAAATTAAATAATATATATATAACTTCAAAACTACGCCTGCTCCAACCCTACACCTCGGACCCGAGAAGATTTAATTCCCTCCTAAATTGTAGTCATTTGAAATACGCCAATATGGGACCGGCAACAAACTCGGCGGGACACATCTTTTCAAAACATATTATACTCATATTGGGATACCCTCCTACAATTTAGGAGGGAATTAAATATTCTCGGGTTCGAGGTGTAGGGTTGGAGCCGACGTAGTTTTCCTAGACTTATATTGACCGGGATATAGACCGGGATCAATATAAGTCTAGTGAAACTAACCGTGAATCATTCAAAACTCGGCGTAGTTTTTATCGCGTATACCTATATATATCTTTACTTGAAAATAGTTGTGTTTTATAACTAGTCTTATGAACCGATTTTGCATGTACAACCAGCCTTAAAGTTTATGATCTATGATGGTTCATTATTTTTAGTATGTGGGTATTTTTGCACTTTGTAGTGTTTCCTCAGTCACCCGTTGACCACGAACGCTGTAAAGAGTTCGAAACGTCGGGATGTATTATAAATTCAATATACCGAATATACGCAATATAATCCGTTTTCATAGTTTTATTATGTTTGTAACACTTTTAGAGTTGATAATAAGTACTTTGCTATTAAGTTTTAAGCGAGTTTTGAACTTATTAATAAAACTTTTTATCATACCTCCCAAACCATACAACGTAATATTAAGTAAGGAAACTAATGTATGGAGTGAGGACGACTATAAGCTTACTTATTTTTCTATGTCCATGGTGATTGTGAATGATTATACTGAGGTTGTGAAATAATTATATAGTTACTGCCATTTAGTTATTGTTCGTAGAAATAAGCATAATAAAAATTAACAAATTTCTTAAACATAATTGGTATTGTTACCATAACTCGACCGCACATATTTTTGGTATAAACTAATTAAAATCAGAGCACTTTCAGATTCGGCTTAGCTACGATCATAACGTTGGTTGTAAAAATATTTCAAAAATATATTGATTAATTGATAACACTTTTATTTTATTTTCCATACAACTCTCTTTAACCTGTCTAATGTCACTCTCACCTGTACCTTCAAATCTTTAACAGGCTATAACTTTTACATTTGTATGATTTTTTCGTGGCCTTTAGTAAAAATGCTAAAAGTGATACTTTAATAATATTTTTCCATCCTTAAAATGTGAAAAAAGTAAAAATAAAAAAAAGGGTTTCACTTTAACCTGTCGATGCCACTATTTTGAGAATCACTCACATACTACATTTAAGTATATCTATATGCTCTATGCTCTATGCTATCGCTATACGCTATACTACACCACATCAGTTCTTTGGCGATCTGACATGTTTGAAATTTTGCTCGTAGCCCGCCGCTGCTCGCACGCCTGTCACCGTCGCAAGCAATACAAAAATTCCCCTGTTGACGACATAACGACGGTTGACGCCGGTGAAACGCGTGAAGCTAAATGAGTAAGGTTTAACGTATGTCACCGACGTCACGCCGAGTAAATTCGCGATTTTTTAATCTATAGTATTTTTTATGCGCATTAATAATCTAATAACTATGTGATATTCATATGCATTAAGCTGTAATAACTATAACAAACGGACCCTGACGCTAGGCCGGGAAAACGCTAGGTTGAAGAAAAGAAGTGCCGATATGTATAAATATAAGATATTGATCCAGATATTTGAGGTTTAAAAATTAAAGTGAATAAATAAAAATAAAAACCGGCCAAGTGCGAGTCGGACTCGCCCACCGAGGGTTCCGTACTTTTTAGTATTTGTTGTTATAGCGGCAACAGAAATACATCATCTGTGAAAATTTCAACTGTCTAGCTATCACGGTTCATGAGATACAGCCTGGTAACAGACAGACAGACGGGCAGACGGAAAGACGGACAGACGGACAGAAGGACAGCGGAGCCATAATAATAGGGTTCCGTTTTTACCTTTTCGGTACGGAACCCTAAAAATAAACAGGTAAAGAGCGTATTCTCCAGTTAATTCCATTTTCGCGGTTGTTCCAAGTCAACAATTGCATTTATATCATTTTATCGACGTGATAAAGCTACTGACAAACGAGATACACGCGACAGTAGTCAAAGCGACGACGTCAGCGGTCCTTAGCACGCTGCGTTGCATTTCTAAACAATTCATGCATATTGCATAGTGTAAGGACTAGTTACAGTAAGTTATCTCTGGATATTTACGAGTATCTCGACGTTTACAGTTGTAAGTATGTAAGTGCGAAAGTGACAGGCATAGTGACAGGCGATATAGGCAAGCTTCTAATAATTTTTGTATATTTATATTATTATTTTTGTACATCGGTAATCTGTTCGTGATCTATTCTGGCAGAATTATCAGTGCTTCACCCGAAAGAGTAGAGCGTATTACTGAGCCAGAACCCTTTTGTTTTGCTGCAACGCACACAGCAACCCTACCTACCTAGCTTTTATTGATGCTTCTTGTTCTTTATTTTATTTTTATTTTCGTATTGTTATTGTTTCTATTTTTTGTCTGTAAGTGTGTATTGTGGCAAGCGAATAGATGGTTTATCTATCTATCTATCTATCAATAAAAATGCAACCATGGCCTTTTCAAATCACGCCAGGTTTTTTCGGCTAGTTTTGTCCCCCAAAGGGGGAGGCCCTTGGTGATATTTGGTGAGGTTCTTGGCTACCAGCTGCCGCCCTCCCCCATACCCCTGTCGAACCTCGCCTCACCTTCTGCACAAGTATTTGTATTTGTATATTTAATTTTATTTGTAATGAATTGACGTTGTTTTATTAGGATTATTTAAATTTTATGCATGTACCTGATGTACCCTAGGTACTAGTAAATGTAATTTACAAACGTTTTTGCATATTGGCTTTATGTCGACTGAATACTGACTCTAAAACTGTATTAAGAGCTAATTGTAACGTATTCTTGCAAATAAACATTTCTATATCTATTTCCAGTCCCATGGTGCCACCGCTGTTCGGCCTCAGATTATAATATACTAGCTTTTGTCGCGACTTCGTCTGCGTGGACTTAGTAACAGCAGCTAAATTAAGTATAGCGCCTGGAAAAATTCTCATAGCAATCATTCAATTTGAGCATATTATGCACACAAATTAGCAGGCACTTCATTAATTATCTCAATTCCACCCCACTTTTTACTTTCTTAAGGGATGATTTTCGGGATAAAAACTATCCTATGTCCTTCTCAGGGACTCAACCTATCTCTATGCCAAATTTCATTTAAATCGATTCAGCGGTTTAAGCGTGAAGAGGGAACACACAGACAGAAAGACAGACAGACTTTCGCATTTATAATATTAGTATGGATATAATCTGTGGCCTGAGCTAGTCACGAGGTGCACTACTTTATTATGAATACTCTGTTACAAATGTGAACAGATTATATTCTGCATTTGCTAGCACAGTTTTGTGAAATGTCACAGGCTCTAAATCTAGATAAAAGTTTTAACTATTGTTGTTATTTTCATAACTCGGTCGAAATAGATATGGTAGGCTAAAGTTGTTTGTGCTTTGTATTAAAAGCTGGGCGCTGCGAGGGTTTCAAGTAAGAAATGTATAGTACCCACGTTGTGCAAGTGAAATATAGCACGTTTTTTTTATGGCTTTTTGTGTTACTCTACTTCAGAGATTTACAGTTTTTAAATATTGTACCGCTTCCTTGGTTAAGGTGGTGAAATCCTCCACTTACCCGTGGTATTTGGTTAGAGGACAGTCAAATACCGTGTGGTGTACGGTCTGCTCGGGTTTAGTTTATATATCCACGACAGCCGCTTGCCGTTGACTTATCAAATGCTTTCGACACTGTCGACCATGAAATTCTCCTTGCCCTACTTGAGCACCCCAACGTGTCGTGCCTTAAATTGGTTCTCGGCGTGTCTTTGTGGATGTAAGCAAGTAGTGTTTTTGTAGTCTTAGTTCATAATTATTCTTTATTTCCCACATTTTTGGCAGAGAAAGCTCAAAAATGTGAGAGGTCGTGCCGCTCACGCATTGGCCTCCACAGTCACCAAACCCGCTGTCTAAATAGCAATGCATAAATCATCTGCAATAGACGAAAAGGCCTAAGGATGATTCTTTATTTCGAAGCACTAAGACATATGTGTTAGTTATAAGTGTGCTTAAAAGCTACGTTAGTTTACATACAAATTTACACATTCTTAAATGGGGGCGCTGAGTGCTACCTGTTTGATTTGTCCAATCCAGTAAATAAGGATTGGGCAGTCATATATTATTAAATAGGGTCCCGTTTTTACCCTTTGGGAACTTGGTGTACATCCAACCTAAAACGAGGAGAGATATACCTACATAGTAAAGGCAAAGGACAGGTAGGTCCCATTACTGATAACTACGTCCAATTACTAACTCGGAGACGTACGGACGACTATAACTCACATTAGGTGCTTCGCCAAGGACGATATATCAGTGCTGGTACGGTGTTGTGGTAAAAGCACCTATTCCTAAAAATAGAAAATTGAGATTTGAGAATGGAAAATCCTGATGAATTAGGATTTTGTTTTAGAAATTCGGTATCTGTTCTAGATGTACAAATATGTATGCAAGGGTGCTAAGCATTTCGTGGCACTTTTTCTTTTTTATGTTTCTCTGTTTTGTATAATTCTCCATTTGTGTGTGCTAACGAATAAATTATTTCTATTCTATTATATTCTAAGCTAATAGTTTAATTCAATTCAATTAGTTTATTAACTTTTCACCTCAGCAGCTCGAACAAGCCTACTTTCGTTACTCCCTGGAGTGAGGAAAGTGCGGCTTTCCTCACTCCTTTTTACATCAGGTATTTTTGAGTCCCTCGCTACGCTCAAGAATGTAACTTAGAATCACGAGCGAAGCGAGTGATTCAATATCTTTCGCTTTCTCGAGATTCAAAATAAACACTCGCAAGAAAAACCAACTTTCCTCTCTTGTTGCACAAATTCTAACTATTTCAAGACAACAAGTGATCTCATTTAAAATGAGATTACACTCTTAACAAAATGAGTCATGTCGTACAGCCTGGTGACAGACAGACGGACAGACAGGCGGACGGACAGCAGTCTTCAGCAGTCTACTAAAAGCAGAATAAAATAAATATTTAAGTGGGGCCATACAACAAACGTGATTTTTTTGCCGTTTTTTTGCGTAATGGTACGGAACCCTTCGTGCGCGAGTCCGACTCGCACTTGGCCGGTTTTTATCCTTTGGGTACGGAACTCTAAAAAGCATCCATTAATAAATACCATAGAGTAACTTATACTAGAGCGGTACTGTCATAGTAAATTTTGTAACCCCAGTAAATTCACTGCCATCTGTCGACACACATTAAAACTAAAAATGAAGGTTTATAAAAATACGATAAAATGTCTTAAAATATGGATAAATGATTTTTTTTATTTGCATTAATTAGTTTTATGATTTTGACCCATGTTCTTTCACTGATATGCGTTAAAATTGTTAAATAACAAACGAAACCGTCAACGCCATCTATACGACAGTAGGCCAAAGCTAGTAGCGCCCTCTGAACGAGAATCAAATTTTCTTGATTTTCGAGGCACGTTTTTTCCTTAGACTGTATCCATCTATTACGGAGTTATATCTATCTTTGTAAATAGCTAAAAACTAAGAAATTATTTAGCAATTAATTTTCAAAACAATATCAACTACCTACTGGATTATATATTTTATTTAGGTTTTACTATAAGTAGGTATGTATGAACATGCTCGGTTTTAAAAATTGCTCAAATAGAATTAAGGTCTTTTGTTTGTGACAACTCGGTGGGTATCTAAGTACACTCGACAAGGGCCATGAAACCGTGTCAAAATGACAAATAGTTAGACTCCATACTTGCTCCATACGATTTGATTTATGGCGATACTGTGTCATAGCCCAGGTAGCAAAATGACGTCAGCGATGTCATAATGACGTAATAATGACGTAATTATGGCGTCATAATGACGTCACTGACGTCATAATGACGTATAAATGCTGTTAGGGAGGCCTAGTTCAATATTTCGGGGGTCACCTACACAAGTACACATAACTCATTTATCACGATTTCTGCGTTCGTCATTTTAAATAAAACGTCTGAACTGAAGTTTTCTCGTTTTGAGACTAACGGCGCGATTCGGGAAATGAATTAGAGATTCACTATGAAATAGTAAAGATATGTGACGTCCCACGACAAAAGGTACCTTATGGCGGCTGGCGTTTACGTCGCAAATATTAATTGGAGCGGCGTTAATAATAGCGTAAGCGCCAACAGCCATAAGGTACCTTTACCCGTGGGACGTCACATATCTTTACTATTTCATATCTAGTGAATCTCTAATTCATTTCCCGAATCGCGCCGTAAGTTTTCTTGTAAATTGAACTAAAAAAACATGTTGTAAGAGAAAAAGTGGACAATCGCTTCTCCGTTAAAACGTCACCGGTCGACCATTTTCCTCTTTACTAAACTTTAGTCTTACTCAAATTCCACATAATTTCTTAAGTTAGTATCCCTTTATTAAAGATTTCCTCCAAAATTTAATCGTAAAATTGAAAAGTTTCTTAACTTATAATTTCTTCATCCTTTACAGTGTTTTAGCGTTTATGGAGACATCAAAGTGAAATTGCTGAAATACTTTAGTTGAAGTTCGGAAGTCGACAGCCCTAAGAGCGTTTTCACATTGTCGGATGGATCCGATATCGGATGTAGGATCCCACATCCGCGTAGTAAGGCCGCGGGGGCGCCCGGGCGCCATCTTTAGCGGTCACGCACACTGCAACAAGCATTATGCCTGCACATACGCACACAAACAAATCGACGCTGGAAAGGAGAAATGGGATAAGCGACAATTTTAGAGATATTGAGTTATATCAATCGTTGGAATCGCCAGTTTTTTCTGCATCGAATGGATTAGGTTTCGTACCTATCTGACGACTTTTGTGTCGCTTATCCAGTCGGTGATTCAGAGAAAAGTGGAGCTTAAATGAAACGGTATTCCTCCACATAATGAACCTTAGAGTTTTTTACTTATTTCACTTATTTGCCAGTACAGTTTAATCTTCACTTGGATAATTTTGCCTTATGATAATTAGGAGGAGGGTATATTCATTCAAATATCTTGGGCACTTGTTCACTGACGATTTGCGTGACGACGCGGACATTGAACGCGAACGTAGGGCATTAGCTATTAGGGCTAATATGGTCGCCCGTAGGTTCAGCAGGTGTACAGCGCAAGTTAAAATAACACATTTTCGAGCGTACTGTACTTCGCTGTACGCCTGCAGCCTGTGGACGAGGTACACGCAGCGTTCTATGAATGCCATGCGTGTACAGTACAACGACGCGTTCAGGGTACTGTTGCGGCTGCCGCGATTCTGCAGCGCGTCGGGCATGTTCGCCGACGCGCATGTGGATGGTTCCCACTCGACGCTGCGCAAGCGCTGCGCCGCGACGCTCCGAAGGGTGCGCGACAGCCGCCACAGTCTCCTGGCCGTCGTGGCAGGGAGATGGGACAGTGCACTTATTAGGCACTGGACCTCCCAACATCTTAGTTTAGGTACTAACATAGTAATTTAAGTATATTTGTAACTAACAAAATATGGATTGTATTATCGTCCGAATTAAATTTTTTTTATTTTTTTTTTTATTTTTTTTATAATTTAACCTTTCACTGTTGGTTAGATTTTTTTACCTGCCCTAATAATACACCTAATAGATGACGGGGGGCTCCGACATGGCTGACTTTATCGGAGGCGCCTTTCCGATATCGGATGTCAGAAGGCGCCTACGAGAAAACCAGCTACAGAGTGCCATTGGCATTATTAAGTCCGCCTTTTTGCGTTATTTATCGTTTTAGTGTTCCGTACCCAAAGGGTAAAAAGGGACCCTATTACTAAGACTCCACTGTCCGTCTGTCTGTCTGTCTATCTGTCTGTCACCAGGCTGTATCTCATGAACCGTGATAGCTAGACAGTTGAAATGTTCACAGATGATGTATTTCTGTTGCCGCTATAACAACAAATACTAAAATACGGAACCCTCGGTGGGAGAGTCCGACTCGCACTTGTCAACTTGTCTGGTTTTTTTTTGCTGTTGTTCTGTTCCGTGAGCCATAGATGGGCATATTTTTATTTGATTGATGTTTTTTTTTTCGATAAAATGTGGTGGAAAGATAGTTTCCTGTTCTGTACTGTAGCCGCCGTGCAGGTCTCGACGACAAATAAAGAGACTTCGATTTGAAGTAAACGTGTAATAACATAGGTGCTGGTTACGAGGTACAGTTGACGTAAACGGTTAAAGGTGTAGAAGTGGTGGTAATAGTATGGAGGCTGATGCGAAAGTGATTTAGCTAATTTTGAATGGTAAAATGTAGTCTAAATTTAGGTGCCTCTAATTGGCCGCGATACAGGTTATGTGGAGCGCTCCTATTGGTGCATTTAAATAAGCATCCGCATAGTAAGCGAGCCCGACGGCTGCGTTTAGCTACTGCAGTACAAATAAGGAGGTTGCGTTCGCAACATGTACAATATAAGCACAATTTCAAAGTGTCCTAAAAAATCCTTCCACTGAGTTACGAAAAAGTAGGATGTTTCGTAACCATAACGGGTAACCAATTCAAACATTTGTTATTCGTTATAAACATTTTAATATAAAACTCAAACATGAAAATGCAACTAAAGCAATCTAATAACAATTCAATTCTTTATCCATAATTCAATTCTTAAGCCTAATATTTTACAATTAACGAATCGTCATAAAACTTTATACAATAATATTTATATTATTAACAATATGAAAACTGTTTATAAATTATTATTCACAACTGTGATGTCACAAATTAACAATTATATGAATATTCAGTTTTATAAAGGACTAAAGATTTAGTTTTTTGTATAAATATTTAATATGTGACAATATTAAACAAATCGATCTTACCCCACGTTAAATGGCGATATGCATAATATATAAATACATAGAAAACATCCATAACTCAGTACCGTCAAACGGGGTAAATAGGGATGATTGGGATAAAAAAATATATAGGACATTCTTACACAAATTGACTAAGTCCCAAGGTAAGCTCAAGAAGGCTTGTGTTGTTTGTACTCAGACAACGATATATAAATTATAATACTTATACAAATACTTATAAATACATAGAAACGTCCATGACTCAGGAACAAATATCTGTGCTCATGATCAAACAAATAAATGCCCTTACCGGGATTCGAACCCAGGACCATCGGCTTCGCAGGCAGGGTCACTACCCACTAGGCCAGACCGGTCGTCAAAGAATAGGGACAAAACGTAAAATGTGATTTACTTGACAATTCCTTAATAACTACCCACCCAAATTGTATCATACATAATGTTAATATCATTTTCAATCGAATTATACAATTTTGTGGGTATTTTTTAAGAAATTGTCAGGTAAATCACATTTTAAGTTTTGTCCCTATTCACCCCCGCCATCCCTATTCACCCCGGTTTTCGGTATTTCAAAAATGTTTGACGCCATTGTCTGTCTGTGTGTCTGCGGCATCGTAGCTCTCAAACGGATAAATCGATTTCTATGCGGTTTTTTTACGTGAAAGCGAATTTCCTTGCGGTGCTTCTTAGATGTTTGATAAAAATTGATCCAGCAGTTTAAAGTATCAGCTTTTTCCAAAATAATGCATAGTATTTCTGGTATAAAATGGATTTTTTGGTACATAAGGTTTTTTTTTAATGTAATAGTTTATTAATTCAATGATAACACTTTATGTACCTATGGGCGTAGTAGCTAGAGGATATGGCGCCCGGGGCAGTCACCAAATTTGCGCCCCCTGACGACTGACAAAAGTTTCCCTGCTGCTGCCTTTTGCCCATTTTGGCGCCCCCCTTGGATGGCGCCCGGGGCACTTCCCCCCCTCTGCCCTGCCCCCCCCCCTCTAGTTACGCCACTGTATGTACCTACAACTTATTAATAAAATTAAGAATCTAAATCTGATTATGACGCTATAAAATTGACTTAGGGTAAGTTTCCAACCTCTTGAAGGTCAAATAACTTTGAATTGGACCCAGGACACTCGTTTCAAACATAAAATGTGGTATGTTCTATAAAAAGGGACAGCGCGCGCTGGTAAGCTACCTTGCGTGCCACACCGACTCGCGAAGTCAGGAAGGCTCACACGTCATGGGTCGCAAGATCTATAACCACCTCCCGGGTGAAATCATCGCTGCACTTAGTGCAGCAATATTTAAAGCTAAACTTAAAAAATGGCTTATAGAACAGGCGTTCTATGACCATAAAGAATTATTTTTTTGCAATAGTACCTTAAACTAAGAATGTTATTTACAATTGTATTTACATTAATGACATGTAATTATTTATTACCAATAAAATATATGAATATGAATTATTATCGATGGCGCTTACGCCATTATTAACGATGCTCTGATATAAATACAATGCCGCGCGACGCCGTGCAGCGTAAGCGCCATCTACAATAAGGTCCCTTTTCATAAAAAATGCCCCAAATATGTAATGTTTCTTTGACAAATTCTTTGACAAATCTTTATAATAAACCGGTAAAGGTACTACTTGAATTTCAAATTCGTCAATGAAAAAAGCTATTATTATCTTTTTTATTTTTATTTATTTAAAAGGTCTGCCAACAGCGGTTACAATAAATTATACATCGTTAGGTTACGTTGTTACATTCGATTCTTAAGCTTATTGCAATTTTACATAACAATCCATAACTCCCGCGGGAACAATATAGGCATTTGTCCTTCAGTACACCTGCATGAAATACGAACTTTTTAGAGCGTGTGATGAAATAGTAGATTGTGTCACAAGGGAGCAAAATGACATATTTACGGCGAGGGCGTACAATGGAATCCTAAACGAAGCGAAGGATTCTATAATAGAATCCCGAGAGTAGCGCGGGATTCGAAAGTAGAATCCTGAGCGTAGTGAGGGATTCAAGTGTTTAACGCCCAAGATGGATATAATTTTGCTACCATGTGACACATATTGCTTTTCACATCACCTATGAGGTAATTATAATGTTTAAAAATATTGTTTAAGCTAAAAAAATAATACGCAATAAAATGTAAAAATAGTGTCCTAGAACTGAAAAGTGTTACTTTGATCCCTCCTAGCAGGGAAGAAAAGTGCAACTTTGATACCTCCTAGCAGGGAAGAAAAAGCTCCTTTCCGAATTGGTGATGTGAAAAGTAATTAAAGGTGACATTCGGATAATTTGGACTGTTGAGGGGTTAATACGGGCGACGTCACTGTTAATTTCCTTGATTTAGTGATGTTCGTTGCCTCATATCTGCCGCGAATAGTAAAATAGACGATATTGTGGAACTCAAATCTGACAGATACACAAATACTGTTTGTCAAAATACTGCTTGTCAAAACACTGTTTGTCAAAACACTGCTTCTCAAAACACTGTTTTCAAAACACTGTTTGTGTAAAACAGTTTGTGGCGTCTCCTCTGTCACTCACGTCATGCCACAATGTTCTAATAGATGGCGTTAGCGAGCTAGAACGCAATTAGTTAGAAATCTACATCGCGCTTACGGAGTTTCAAAAGTCAGTTGCTATATACTTATACATCTTCCCAGGTAGCAAAATGACGTCAGCGATGTCATAATGACGTAATAATGACGTAATTATGGCGTCACAATGACGTCGCTGACGTCATAATGACGTATAAATGCTGTTAGGGTTCTGACACAACACCCGCCTGGAGTTGAGAGTACTCTCTCTAGATCTTCTCACTACTTTCCATAAGTTAAATAACGCATAAAGACTTTTCTTATTTACAGCACTCGTAACTTCTACAAATCGAAACGAATTAATTTTTCCGTGCACATTTTTGAATATTGAATTAAAAATCCCTAAGGCATATTTTATAAAGCACCTAAAAAAAAACTTTTTTTGTTTAGAAATATTTTCAAAATAATGTTACTTCAAAATTAATGCATTTTTTACATAGTAAAATATTCTAGTGTTTGGATTAGTTTAAACTTGGTTCTTATTAATTCTAGAAAGTGTATTGTCCAACAATTACTACATTTTTGGCACACCGAAGTTCTTATTTCACCATCGCGACAACAGATTATTTTCTGTGCAATAATCCACCGACACCGACAAGGCTCTTAAGAGTTATGATGATGATGAATATCTGCACAACGAAGCGTGCAAAATATATATGACACGCTCTTTAATGGCTCTGAAACTAAGATTGTGTAGTGATTTTTTTATTGATACTTTCGGAAAGTTTCGAAAAAGCCTCGGCTCATAAAGACTCAAAATCTTTGGCACGAAGTCTTGTGAAATAATAAAAAAGCGGACAAGTGCGAGTCGGACTCGCCCACCGAGGGTTCCGTACTTTTAAGTATTTGTTGTTGTAGCGGCAACAGAAATACATCATCTGTGAAAATTTCAACTGTATAGTTGTCACGGTTCATCAGATAGGTACAGCCTGGTGACGGACAGACAGACGGACAGACGGACAGCGGAGTCTTAGTAATAGGGCCCCGTTTTTACCCTTTGGGTACGGAACCCAAAAAAACAGTTATTTTTAGTCCTTATCAATCCCATCACTAAATGGACAAACAAAGTCCAATAAAATGCCACAAAAACGTGCCGGTGCCAAAGAATAGTGGCGTTGGTGAAATAAGAAACTAAACAAGCTTTAAACCAAGCATTCAAGCAGACACAAGTCTAGACCCGAAGAATATTAAAGCCTAGAAGGCTGGCAACCGTAGTGAAGTCTTTTTGTGTCATTCTGACATAGTTTCTGTACATTGCAGTATCACAGAGTCCTTCTAAGCTTATAGCTGACAGACAGGATGTGAAAGGGCCATTATTAACCGTCATTTTTTATAGGAACTAGCGACCCGCCCGGCTTCGCACGTGTTACACAAAACCTTAACAAATTAAACACCTAAACCCGCATGCCTCAAGAATCACTCTATAATCAATAAGTGAAAACCGCTTGAAAATCCGTTCAGTAGTTTTTGAGTATACCGCGAACGTACATACACACCACCATCTGAATATGTCGCCTTGAAGAAGTCGTCATGTATGGGTTTAATATAAAAATGATTAATAAAAATAATGTCAAACACAAACAGACAGACGCGGGAGACTTTATTTTACATAGTGTAGTGATGTTTACGGTGGATGTTTATTCCCACACTCGAACATTAAAAGTCAGTGCAACGTTAACTTGGTCTGACTATAGTCGTGTTTTTGGCTCCACTTTTAACAGGTATGCTTTAGTTGTCTAGGCTTTAATATTCTCAGTCTAGAACCTCATCGAATGCTATCTATTTGGCTCCACATCAGCTTTAACCACCATTCTCTTCCTATAGTCTGTTTCACAGAAACACCTCTGCGGATACACTTTGTCCACGGACGACCCGAGATTCCTTGGCAGTGTCTTGGCTTTCTTGTAATAGTCACTTTTTAAACAATAGTCATAAATCAACTTTGGTCCTTCGTCGAAGTACTGACTATAATAACCGTCGTAATCTTCAAATGATACGCTTTTCGTGTGGTTGTAGTGGGAGCCCTCGGGGCGGTGCCGCGGGGGCAGCACCCAGGAGGGGGGTGGGGTCGGGGCCCAAGGCGGGGGCCCCGAGGGTCATCCTCAGCGAATCGGCTTGGAGACGATGATGACGTCAGGGGCTGAGCGGGTGGTTTCCGAGCTCATGGGGCGACGGTCGAATTTCTTTTCTGTGGGATTTGAAAAACGTTATAATGAAGACTTGGATGAATGTATGCAGTTGTAATTATCATGAGATTTGATTTATGTCATTAACGCGATTAAATTTCATTATTTGACCTTTCTTCCGACGTTTCAGCCAGGTTGAACTAGATGTGGTCACGGGAGACCTAATACGCACAATTAAATTTATACGCGTAAGAACCGTTTATGTGTACAAAGCGCGAGTATTTAACGTGTTATATCATGAGATTTAGGTAAGAAAAGCAGCAAAATTACGGATGGGAGGACCAAGAAATGCTACATTTTTATTCTGACTTGTTCTGAATGTCAGATCAGTGATCGCCTTGTTTAGATTTTTTTCTTTTAAACCTACTATTTTAGACCATTATTACCAAGCGTGAATATGACTGCTGCAGTGGGTGAATACCTGATTTTATACGTGTTGGCGGGCTGATAGACGTGTTTGTACCTTAAGAGGAAGGCAATAAGACTCACGACTTGCGGCGTGACCTACCCCAGCAGTTCTACAGTTATTTCCGAGGTGTTGGCGGGCTGATATACGAGTTCGTACCTTAAGAGGAAGGCAATAAGACTCACGTTTGATAGACTCCTGCGGGGTGACCTGCCTAAGCAGTTCTATAGTTATCTCTGAAGTGTTAGCGGGCGCGGGTGAAGGCCGGACGACGGTGGCGCCCGAGTAGCCGAACGTCGAGAACCCACGGCTGTTCGACGAGTTGGTTCCTACAAGACAGAAAAATGATTATAAAATGAAAATAGTGGCAGAGGCCGGATACGAAAGATATAAGGAGTGAAGACTCCTGATATCCCTTCAAACTTACCATCAGAACTAGGAGCGGTATCCACTTGGAATAAACTTTCTCTCGTCTGACATCCAGACTCCTTGGTGTCAGGAGCTCCGACTGACACGTCTCTGTTTTCCTTCCTTTCTTCCTCCTTGGAACCTTTACTCCTGAAAAAGTCGATAAAAAGAAGACATAATAAGCATATTGCCAAGTCTAGAAAGTGTATACAAACGGTAGGACCTAAAGTTTATAACAAAATCGCGCTAGAGCTGAAACAAATAACTAGCGACCTATGTTTTTATAAAAAACTCAAATCTAAATAGGCGTCTGATGCATACGACACAGTCGATGCCTTTTACGAGAACTAGCACTGTACTAAGTGGGTAAAACTTATTATTATTATCGAAAAATATATTTAAAAAAAAACTGGTTCGCTGGCTCAGCCTTACCTCTTGAACTATGTAAATATTTATAATTAATAAGACTTAAAACTAAGTATTTAGCATGTACCTGACTTGTAAAATTGTATTTTATGAATAAAGTATTGAATTGAATTGAATTACACGTCTAAATTGGTAATAAAGACAAAATGGTAAATTCATGCTGTTTTTTTAACAAGACCATTTTATTCACTTTTATTACACATTTATAAACATTTTATAGTTTAAAAGAATATTTTGAATATTAATTGGAATGTAATTAATTTGTAAATATCTTTGCATGTTATTTTAAGTTTAGTTCATAAGTTACTTAAGTATTGCATACCCGAAATGGGTAACTGTTGAAACAAATTGAAATTGTATCATGATTACCACCTACAAATGTACACAGTACTGCAATAAATCATTCTTATTCTTATTCTTATTACCCAACAATGCAACGGAATGGTTATGTATTTATTTGGGATGGCTTTCCTTTCATAAATGTGTGGTATATTACATACCATAGACGAATGAGCGTTATATTTAGTTAAAAAGCTGTTCATTGGTATCCGGCGTCGAAATGTCCGTCCCAAATATCATGGGCATCTTTACATCGGGAACGACTGGGTTGTTTATCCTCGTAAGACCTACCATATAAAGTTTTTTAATTTTTAATTTGAACCTTATTCTATAAGTAAATTCTAACGAATTTCGTTTGTTTTACAACGCAGTGAAACAAAAGAAATGCTACTCTATTTGTTTCATCAAAAGGTTCAAATTAGATTACAATGAATATAATAAATCATTTATTTTCGTGATAAACCTTACATACTAGCATTAAGTAAGTAAGTAAGTAAATATTCTTTATTGCACCAAAATTATACATTTTACATACATGTAAAACTACAAAGAAATATTTAAAGAAAAAATAGAACCAGGTAACAACCGGCGGTCTTATCGCTAAAAAGCGATCTCTTCCAGACAACCTTTGGGTAGCAGGAAATGTAGAACTCATACAAAAATCAACAGGTAGTGCAAAGAGCTAAATATGGAGACTATTAAACACAAACACACATACTACAATTACTACTTATACATATAAGTATTAAAACAAAACCTAACACACAAATAAATATACAATACAATATATATATATATATATATATATAATATATTTATACAAGCATATATACAATATATAAAATGGCAACTTAAGGCAGAGATAGAAAGTATAGTTTTAGCTGATTTTTGAAAGTTTGAATGATTTTTGATTACAAGGAAAATTAAAAAAACATTTGCAGTGTTTACAATATGTACATTTTAATGTACATTTAGCCTTACGAGGTTATGTAAAATTTTAGTTGTAGTAATTTCTTATTTCAAGGTTTTTAAAGATTTCCCTGTGTGACTCTTCTTTGTTATTGGTATCGCTCCGCCTCGTCCTCTAGCTTCAGTAGAGTGTTAGAAACGGGTACGCCCTCTCAGTCGTAGAGGTCCAGAAGAAGGTATTTACCTCAGTGACTCTTCTTTTTTACTGGTATCGCTCCGCCTCGGTCTCCCCTTGTACTCTATCCTGATGTCCTCGGCTGGGACGGGGACGCTCTCCGGCCAGTCGTGGTGGTGGTCCAGGGAGGTGTCGCGGTGGAGAAAGTCGGATTCGATGCTGCTTGACTGGAAGAAATGGAGACATGATTTTTTTTGAAGCCTTTGCTTTGAAGGGTGTCCTTGCCATTAAAATCAATTAGTACCATTGAAAATCCGCAACATGGCGAAGGCTAAATAAAACTCTTATCAGGGTACACTGTAGACATACAGAGGTATATCTACATGTTTTGATTCCCATCAATCCATCAATCAAACTTTAATTATATTTAAAGCTTCTAAAGTAAAATCGAATTAGCGTTGCCTCGTCAGCGTCACATTTCGGTCAGATCCCCAATTCTAACCCTTTTCAACACACATAGCCTCATATTGAATCTTATGTCAAAGATAGAAGGTCGCTTTTCCAATAACTTTAACATGAGGAAAATAATTCTATGGCGACGTTTATCCCTTTTTGAAATAAGATGACCTTTTCACGCTATAGGATCTAATGAGAAATATTTTTGGTTACATTTATGCCCCGTTTCAAAAACATCCTATTTGTGGTTTGACATGCCGTTTGCATTTAATGGATTCGAATAAGGGTTTTCAATATATCAGCGCAATTTACAGCCAAACAGGCTTGAAATTTATGTTTGAATGAAGTCGGCGTCTGGCAAGCTCGGCCTAATTTCACCTTCCCATACAAACGGAATTTCGTTCTCATTTTAATACTACGTGTTGGATTGTAATGAAACATCTACTCACTTTCCGTTTGTTCCTCTGCTGCTTGTACATCTCGTTGGTGTGGTTTTCGCGCTCCAGGCTGGCACGGGGCTCAGGGTCTAAGAGGTTTGTATCCAGGGTCAGCAGGGTCTCCGCTAGCTTGTCATCGACTTACTTTCCGTTTGTTCCTCTGCTGCTTGTAGATCTCGTTGGTGTGGTTCTCGCGCTCCAGGCTGGCGCGGGGCTCAGGGTCTAAGAGGTTTGGATCCAGGATCAGTATGGTCCCGCTAGCTTATCATCTACATACTTTCCGTTTGTTCCTCTGCTGCTTGTACATCTCGTTGGTGTGGTTCTCGCGCTCCAGGCTGGCGCGGGGCTCAGGGTCCAAGAGGTTTGGATCCAGGGTCAATAGGGTCTCCGCTAGCTTGTCATCTACTTACTTTCCGTTTGTTTCTCTGCTGCTTGTACATCTCGTTGGTGTGGTTCTCGCGCTCCAGGCTGGCGCGGGGCTCAGGGTCTAAGAGGTTTGGATCCAGGATCAGTATGGTCCCGCTAGCTTATCATCTACATACTTTCCGTTTGTTCCTCTGCTGCTTGTACATCTCGTTGGTGTGGTTCTCGCGCTCCAGGCTGGCGCGGGGCTCAGGGTCTAAGAGGTTTGGATCCAGGGTCAGTTGGGTCTCCGCTAGCTTGTCTAGTCTGTCTTCACAGGATTTAGCTAGGTGCTCCTAAGAAAAAAAATAGTTTACAGTAAAAAATAGTAGGTATAAAATAATGGTACAAAAATTTCAGTAACCAGGAACAAATATTCGTAAAATGAATTTAGTTCGAATGCCACCGGCGCTCACTTTGATGTACTTGTGGTCCTGATGCAGCTTCCGGATGCACTTGAAGAGGAACACCAGGCTCATCCCGGACAGGATCAGGGAGAAGATCACCAGGATCACCAGGATGTGGGGCTCCTTTACCAGGGACTGCGCCGCTTCCTGAAAGCATGGTATTTTATACACAATCATGGCCATTTCAGATTCTTCATCTAATATGTATTTTAAGTTATACAACATTTCCGTGAGGCACAAATAATGTATATGTTTAACACCTCTGGTGTTGCAGGCGTCTATAGGCTACGGAGACTGCTTACCATCAGGCGGGACGTATGCTTGTTTGCCACCGATATAGTATAAAAAAAGGAACTTTTGATGTTACCTTGCAGCTCTCAGGGTCTTCGTCCGACTTGAGCCTGCAGTCGGCGATGCCGTTGCACCCTAGACTTGAGTCGATGCACGTACCATCTTGGCAGTCCAGCTCCGTCGTGCCATCACATGACTCTGTCAACAAGTGGATTAAAATCGAATATTGTGTTGTGTATCGACCCGGTGACATCCCTAGTGCGCAAAACGTTCAAGTTAATAAACAAGACCAAGTGCGGGTAGTTCGAAAAACTCGCGCGCCTAGATGTTGATGTCAACTTGAGCCAGTCTTCTCCGAGACCAAGGGGACAACGCCGTCCTCGAAACGTCGGAGGTGAATTTAAAACTTACTTTACGCGATTAAGTGCCAGTTGCACCGCACTTGACAGACTGATCAACGTCAACCGGCGCGCCGCGGCGGTTTACTATGAAACTTTCCATACAATAAAATTTAGCCAATTTATTTTTGCCTTAAGTATAACTACTTGCCCAGTGACTTAATGCGTACTGTTGTGACGCCGGTGCCTAAAAACAAGACTGGTGATTTATCCAGCCTTAAAAACTATAGGCCAATATCTCTTGGTACCGTAGTCGGTAAGATCTTGGAGAGATTGTTGCAGCCCGAACTGATGAGGAATGTTAAAGTAAGTGATGCACAATTTGGTTTTCGGCCCCAACTCTCGACAGATTCCGCCATATTTTCGCTTAAACACTGTGTAAACTATTACACCCAAAGAGGCACATCGGTGTACGCGTGCTTCCTGGACCTAAGCAGGGCTTTCGACCTGGTTAATTATAACCTACTTTGGAAGAAACTGCTTGGGTCTGGGGTAGCGTCGGATGTCGTGAGTCTGTTGAGATTTTGGTACGAGAACCAAACAAACAATGTAAGATGGGGAGACGTACTTTCTAATGATTATAGGTTAGAATGTGGCGTGCGCCAAGGAGGGCTAACCTCTCCGGACCTGTTCAACATCTATGTCAATGGCCTGATCGAGGAGCTGAGAAGTACCAGAATAGGCTGTCACATAGGTAATGTTTGCTTAAATAACCTTAGCTATGCAGACGATATGGTGCTTCTAAGCCCCTCGATCCATGGTATCAGTGACCTACTAGCGATTTGTGAGCGATATGCAGCTAATCACGGATTGGTATATAACGTGAACAAATCTGACCTGCTGGTTTTTAGGTGTGGAAAGGGTCCGGACAGGGTCCCACGAGTGTTCTTGAATGGACAACCAGTTCGGATTGCAACGTCGGTCAAATATCTTGGTCATATTGTGACGGAGACCTTACACGATGACGCAGATATTGAAAGAGAGAGAAGGGCTCTGTCCGTTCGTTGCAATATGCTGGCACGTAAATTCGGTCGTTGCTCAGACGAGGTCAAAATCACGCTATTTAAAGCATATTGCCAAAGCTTTTACACGTGCCAGTTATGGACTAGGTACACGAGGCGGGCGTATAGTAGCATCAGGGTACAGTATAATGATGCATATCGTATCCTGATGCAAAAGCCTAGATACTGTAGTGCATCAGACATGTTTGCGACGGCCAGAGTACCTGACTTCTTCGCGATTCTCAGAGCAAGAGTAGCCTCCTTTTGGGAAGCTATTAGAAGTTCCAAGAACGAAATTCTGAGGACGATAAGTGAGAACTTAAATAGTCATGTTTTTAGGCACTGGCTATCTGTTCATCAGAATGAGAACCGGAAATAACAATATTGAGTATTGAATTATATTTAATACTCAATATTTTTATTTTTATTTTCGTTAGTTTAGCTAGTTTATAGTTAGTTATTAAGAAGTGTATGGGTTTTTTTTTATGCCTGCAATAAAACACTTTATTATTATTATTATTATTATAAAATTTAGCAAACTCTTTAACGATGACAAACGGTTTGGTGCAACGGTGCAACCGACCCTTAGTCCCGTCGTTGTGACTAATAATGAGTAAAAATCGTGAAAGTTTAAATCAGTGAAGTGGATTAAGGTTAATAAAAAGCCGGCCAAGTGCGTGTCGGTCTTAGCATAATACAAGGTTCTGTACCTTCATCACTACATAGTATAAAACAAAGTCGCTTCCTGCTGTCTGTCCCTATGTATGCTTAGATCTTTTAAACTACGCAACGGATTTTGATGCGGTTTTTTTTTAAAGATATGTGAGGCCTTGGCCTTGTTGGTGGCGAACATCCTGACGTACTACATGACGCGGCTTCTATAGAAGACTTCCCTGAAGCGTATGTCGAAAATTGAAAACCTAGTAACATAAACTTACCACTTACTTTCCCTTCAGTCCGAAAAGAGGTGAAATAGGCCTGGAAATGCGACGCCTTGGCCTTGTTTGTGGCGAATTCCTGACGTACATGATATTGTGGCTTCTATACATAGAAGACTTCCCTGAAGCTTATGACGAAAATGGACCTAGTAAAAGAACTTACCATTCCCCTTCAGAGTCCGAAAAGAGGTGAAATGGGCCTGAAAATGTGAGGCCATGGCTTTGTTGGTGGGGAACATCCTGACGTACCTGACGCGGCTTCTATAGTATACTCCCCTGAAGCTTATGACTAAAATTAACCTAGTAAAAGGATCTTACCATCCCCCTTCAGAGTCCGAAAAGAGGTGAAATGGGCCTGGAAATGTGAGGCCTTGGCCTTGTTGGTGGCGAACATCCTGACGTACATGACGTTGCTGGGACCTAGCCCTTCGTCTTCCACCTTTGTGGTCACCGGGTTGGCCACGGAACCGCAGTAGAACGCCAGCCTGTGGAGGAACAGGTTTGAAAAACCTTAACCCTACTAGTTAAAATTGTATAAAAACTTAGTCGATTAACTGAGTTGCTGTGTGTGCTTACACACTTACTTGTAGCAACCGTACTGTGTACTGTGTGCTGTGTGTGTCTGTGTTGTACTGTGTTACTTGTAGCAACACTATCTTAGGATCAAATAGAATCTTGTCAGGCTTTAGCAGTCGCAGAAAAAATACTTTGCTCCTTTATTGCACAAATAACATGCTACGTTAAAATGGCATCCGATCCGATACGATAGGGCAATCGATCCATTTTTACAACAAAATACCTAGTCACATAACAGATTTACCATATCATCAATTTAAAAGAGTTGTAAAAACCACTTTGATTAAGAAAGCCTTTTATAATATATCAGATTATTTAATAGATAAAAATGTTTGGGCTGATTGTGATATTGTAGCGTAAAGAGTAGATACTAAGTCTGTATAAGTGTTAATTATTACTACTAATAGTATGTAACAATAATAAAATGTAAACGACGGACACAAGTGTATCTTGTATACCTATGTGGGAAATAAATAATAAAATAAAATAAATATACTTACTTGTGGTCGAAATTAGGTTCCGCACCAAAAACTTGCACCAGGTTATCCTCGCACTCATTAGGAAACGACAATTTGTATTCAGTGAAGTTTAAATAGATCTGAAATAAATGAGAAATTTGATACTAGTTTTTATCACTGACTAGTTTTCTTTCAACGGTCATCTAATAATCATAGATTCAATTCTAACAAGCCCAGACACAATTAGGTTCCCATGGCCAGCTCCTGTCTCCATCATCAGATCAGTTCCATGTCATATATTATTGCATTTTATATTTACCGGTCTGGCCTAGTGGGTAGTGAGCCTGCCTATGAAGCCGATGGTCCTGGGTTCGAATCCCGGTAAGGGGATTTATTTGTGTGATGAGCACAGATATTTGTTTCTGAGTCATGGATGTTTTCTATGTATTTAAGTATTTGTATATTATATATATCGTTTACCGTGGGACTTAGTCAATTTGTGTAAGAATGTCCCTTAATATTATTTATTATTTGAAAATTTTCAGTTCAATCGGAAATCGGGAAGTGGGTCAAATTTATTTTCCAAGATTTGAACCACACTAACAAAATAACTAACAGGGCAAGTTAAATAATATATTGTAATAATGTCGGCTATACCACAAAATATGTCTGTATCTTTTTTCATGTAGTGTGCACAATAAAGCATTTTATTATCTTTCTTCTTTTTTTTAATTAAGAGTAGTTTTGTTTTTTAATTTTTATTATTTATAAGTTGTTATTCTTAGTTAGTTTTAGTTTTACTTTTAATTGAATAATAATCCACATTTTACACAATAAATAATTAATTTTTGTTCGATATTAATTATCATTAAATAAATGGTTTGAGAATCTTTCTTCTTAAGTTAGGATTTTTATAATATGTATATAAAAGTAAAATATAATAGTACTAGGTACAGAAGATTCACTCCCTAACAAAACGCGACTACTACGCGCAAGGCGGCGCAAGCGCGTGCAGGCGTCCGTTCCATAGCGGTGTGCGGCAATTACTATGGCAAAACCTCGAAATTGAGGCGGCCGCAGGTACTTGTAGCGACGCGATGAAATTGCAGAGACACGCCTGGCTATACACACTCGTGGAGAGCCTCTCGCCGAGAATCTTGGCACCGCTCCCATCCGAGGAGAAGCGGGAGACGAGACAATAAAGAGCGAGGTGAGAAGGGAACAGCATGTACACACTCGTTTTCGGCCTGTCTCTCTGTAAAGCCCGCATAAAAAACTCACCCTCGTGTTGGCAGGGGTCTCTATCCTCCACTGAATGTCCAGTGTGGTGGGGCTCTCTTTGCGGCAAGCTTCGGCATCTTCATCCTCAGACGCTATCCAGCCAAATTTGTCGTCTTTCTTATTAATTATACACGATTCTGGTATTTCTCCTGAGAACGAGAAAATACAGTATGTAAACATATGGTCCATCGCATCGCTAAATTAGAGAGTTGAAAAATATCTACAAGCATTGGAGATGTGGTGTTGGCGAGGGATGGAAGGAATAAGTTGGATAGAAAGAGTAACCTCTGAAGTCGTCCTAAATAGTGAATGAAAAGAGAAGCTTAATAAAATAAAAATAAAATAAAATTCATTTATTTCAAGCTGCAAGGCTCATAATCAGTTCTTACACATGTCATAAAAAATAATAAAAAATCATTAAAAAATAAATATAAAATTGAAATTGACAAAATTGGTACCTATTAATAAAACGATAAGAACAATAAAAATTTAATGAGCATTATTAAAAACAGAAGAGGAAAAAATAACGGCCACCTGCTATGACACGACCACTTCATCAGAAACATCAAAGAAAGGGAAATAAATGGAAGGAGAGGGTGGGGAATACCAAGAAAAAGTTATATGAGCCAAGTAAAAGAGCATGCAGGGGCACTACATGCTGCTTGCTGGAACTCGATATTAATCTGGAAACCTGAGTACTTGATGCTGTCGTCTGACTGGAACTTTATCCACAGGTAGGGGAGGTGATGGTGGGGGGGGGGGGGGAAGCTGTTCCCACAGTGTATATAAGAATGAGTGAAAGAAGGCTAACAAAGAGAGAGGGAGAAGTAGAAGTGGGAGCTGGAAGGGGTAGACCTCGGCGGACTTTCTCTGATCAAATCGGGGAAATCCTGAAGAAAGGCCAGGTATGTTATGAAAGTGAAGGAAGCGAAAGAGGTATGTCAGGATCGTAGCAAGTGGAAATCCGTAGTCTCTGCCTTAAGCTAATATTACTCACGACTCATGCTGTTAGGCTGGAACTCGATATTAATCTTGAAACCGGAGTACTCGATGCTGTCGTCCGACTGGAACTTTAGTCACAAGTAGGGGGAGGTGATGGTGGAGGGAAGCTGTTCCCTCAGTGTATAGTAATATATTACTCACGACTCATGCTGTTGGGCTGGAACTCGATATTAATCTTGAAACCGGAGTACTCGATGCTGTCGTCCGACTGGAACTTTAGCCACAAGTAGGGGGAGGTGATGGTGGAGGGAAGCTGTTCCCTCAGTGTATAGTAATATATTACTCACGACTCATGCTGTTAGGCTGGAACTCGATATTAATCTTGAAACCGGAGTACTCGATGCTGTCGTCCGACTGGAACTTTAGCCACAAGTAGGGGGAGGTGATGGTGGAGGGAAGCTGTTCCCTCAGTGTATAGTAATATATTACTCACGACTCATGCTGTTGGGCTGGAACTCGATATTAATCTTGAAACCGGAGTACTCGATACTGTAGTCCGATTGGAACTTGAGCCACAAGTAGGGGGGAGATGATGGTGAAGGGAAGCTGTTCCCACAGTGTGTAGTAAAATATTACTCACGACTCATGCTGTTGGGCTGGAACTCGATATTAATCTTGAAACCGGAGTACTCGATGCTGTCGTCTGATTGGAACTTGAGCCACAAATAAGGGCCGGCGGAGGTGATGGTGGGGGGGAAGCTGTTTCCACAGAACTTGTACGCTGGCAGCGCGTAGCCAAATTTGCCGTCTCTTATCTGTAATATTTTAAAAAGGCTAAAGACAGAGTATGTTTTGTTCATGAAAACTTGCAATTTCAAAAGTAAAGGCTTGTTTATCGGAACTGTACTTAGTTTTTAGTTAGCATTAGAAAAAGACTACCTACACAATCTACCTATATACGTGTATCTTTTTTTTAAACACGAAAAATAAGTCACAGCCACCATGTGACAATTATATATCATATACAGTTGTGTGCAATAAAATAGCAGTCAATAGGAAAATGAAAATTAGAGGAAAACAATAACTTTAGAGCAATTATATTGTATCTTTTTCTATAATTCTTCTGCATTACTTAACATTGTTTCAAAATTAACTGTAACCTTCACTTAAATAATATTGTAAGTATAAAAAAAATATCATGAAAATCGTCTTTTTACTACCTCGCGGAAATACTTATAAAAACGTAAAAACCTACGAAAAAAAATACTATTGTGTACTATAATTGTAATTTAGTATCTTGTCTATTATTTCCAATCAAAGCTTCACATAAAGAAAAATATTGAAATTAGTGACCTTTTACTAAACATTTATGGAAGATACAGGTGTATACAGTAGGTCATGTCAGAGGTTTCATAGAAAATATGTGGTATTTTCTATAAAAAGGGACCTTATTGTCGATGGCGCTTACACCATTATAAACGATGCTTCGAAATAAACCCATATTATCCAGAAAAAAATAAACTTTTCTACCTATATAAGACGATCTTCGAGAGTGTACAAGTAGTCCATCATTCGGACTTTTTTGTTGATTTTTGACCAAATGGTTTTCTTTGTTTGCTTGAGGCTCTAAATGATAGCCGCCCATGACAAACAAAGTAGTTACTAAACTGCTGTGTATGACCCAAATACAATATTTATGTATTTATTATGATGTAATGAATATAAATAGAATAGGTAATTAAAAACTAAGGTATTTTACCTCTAAAAAGTCATATTCGCACTTCGGCGGACGATCTTCCATGTGAAATTTGTCGACGAATGACAGGACTATCACTTGTCCACCACCACCGGCTGAAAAGTAAACCCTACCATTATTTACAGTTATTCAAAAAACCGGCCACGTGTGTGTCGAACTCGCGCACGAACGGTTCCGTACCACTACGCAAAAAACGGCAAAAAAAATCACGTTTGTTGTATGGGAGCACTTAAATATTTATTATTTTTTAGTATTTGTTGTTATAGCGGCAACAGAAATACATGATCTGAAAATTTCAACTGTCCAGCTATCACGGTTGATGAGATACAGCCTGGTGACAGACGGACAGACAGACAGACAGCGGAGTCTTAGTAATAGGGGTTTTTCAGGATAGTCTTACTAAGACTTCTACCTTAAAGTTATGGTAAATAATTAGATATAAAACCTGAAGTAATGACACTTTTGACACTGACAGATCGGTATCGTATCACTGTGAGTTCTTAAAGCATTGTTCGAATCGGGCCGTTTGTTGGAGTCTGCCTTTGCAAACAGTCTATTAGTTACCGTGCGAATTTTTTCATGGCATTTTAACATGAATTTGTGAAGATTACTCTCTTGCAGGTACCATGATCTGATCTGACCGATCCTTCACGATGTGTTCTCTTTGACTGCCTCGACCCAAGTGAACGAGCGTGCCCAACTTGCTCCGTGTCCCCACTATCTACCATGTTGCCAGTAATAGAATGTTATTTTCCCAACAACCCCTGTATTAACCGGGGTAACGAAATAATGTTGGGGTCTCTATTGTTTCCCATATAATTTTAAGTCATAATGTATTTTTCGTCCAAATTTTCGTTAGTCATAATTTGTTTTTTCTCAGAAACGCGTAACTTTTCAGGATTGCCATAAAACAAACCTAACCTAACCTTTTTTTTTCGCAGGGGCAAATACATTTACGTATCGCACCTCCGAACTGCGAAGGCCCGTTGGGGATGGGGTGGTATGTGGGACTCGCTCCTCCGGTACTCCCTCTGTTACTCAGACGGAGGGGAGGAGAATACCCACTAACTTCCCCTGCGGCGTTACCCTCTCTGCCGTTATTGGGGAGCATTGTGAGGTCACGAGTATTCTATCACGATGCTCCTAACCTAACTTATCTGTAGGATAACCTGAGGAAAATCCTGAAAAGTTAACGGTTTCAGAAATACGACAATCTTTACATTATGTCTCAATAATTATGTCAAACAAAGGGACCCCACATTAAGATTATTATTCAACTGCCATCTTTAATGTAAACAAAAATAAAATCATGACAAACTCACCATCTATAGTCGTAATGCACGTGGTATGGTTTGAGTATGTCAGTTTGTCACTCGGCTTGCCCTGGTCCTCAGGATTCATAGGGTTGGTCAGCGCCCGCTTGCCGGGTTCATACATGAACGGGGCGCATCGGGGGTCGTCTGACGAGTCCCGCTTTTTTCTAGAAACAAAAATTTCATCATTGAACTATTATTCAAACGAAACGACCGTTCAATAGGCTTCGAGTACAGTACAACAACGCGTTTCGTGCAATGTTACGGCTACCGTGGCGGTGTAGTGTAGTGCATCTGGCATGTTCGCCGAAAACAGAGTAGATGACTTTTACGCTAAATGCGTAAAAGGCACTGCTCGTTTGTCGGGAGAGTGAGCGAATCGACGAACAGCATTGTTAACGTAGTGTACGCAACCTGCTACTGTATGAGCAAGGCCTCCGCTGCCGCTGCTGCTGCTAATAAAATTAGTGTTAGATTATTTAATTTTAGTTTAGTTTAGTTTAGAATAGTTAAATTTAATATAGATTAGCATGTATAAATTACAATAATTATTATTTTAATTTAATGGGTAGATACCTAAATAAATAACATTTTTATTTTTTTATTTTATTTATTTATTATTACAAACGTATAGAATCGGCAGAGAGAACCAGTATTTTGCGGCATGAGTTGATGCTATTTTGAAAACAAACCGTAGAAGCGGTGCGTGAATCTCGCGACCTAAACGCGTTAGCGCCATGAATTTTACGGCGCTTACGACGTTTCGGTCGCGTGGTACACGTTGTGAATACTATCTGGTATTGGTAACATATTACCGCAGGGCTCAGATTGTGTTAACTATGTTGTCTTTAGGGATCTTTTATATGTCCAGCCGCTTACCTATGATGTGTCACGACGTGTTTACTATACAGTAAGTGTGCAAGCCTAGTATTGGTCCCGTGCTCATGGTCAGTACGCCGAGCACATGATTGACGCGACAGTATCTCGCCGCGAGATAGACTACCCGTCTTTTACTAACTGTATGAATTTAAGAGGGACGGGTAGTCTATGTCTATAGCCCGGCTGGAGTCAGATTTTCTTACCTATACTGTCTTTAGGGATCTTTTATATCTCCAACCGCTTACCTATAATGTGTCATGGCGTGTTTACTATACAGTATACAGTAAGTGTGCTAGCCTACTATTAGTCCAGTGCTCATGGTCAGGGGTCAGATTGTCTTACCTACATTGTTTTTAGGGATCTTTTATATCTCCAACCTCTTACCTATAATGTGTCATGGCGTGTTTACTATACAGTAACTGTGCTAGTCTAGTATTAGTCCAGTGCTCATGGTCAGGAGTCAGATTTTCTTACCTTTATTGTCTTTAGGGATCTTTTATATCTCCAACCGCTTACCTATAATGTGTCATGGCGTGTTTACTATACAGTAAGTGTGCTAGCCTAGTATTGGTCCCGTGCTCATGGTCAGGAGTCAGATTTTCTTACCTTTATTGTCTTTAGGGATCTTTTATATCTCCAACCGCTTACCTATAATGTGTCATGGCGTGTTTACTATAAAGTAAGTGTGCTAGCCTAGTATTAGTCCAGTGCTCATGGTCAGGAGTCAGATTTTCTTACCTTTATTGTCTTTAGGGATCTTTTATATCTCCAACCGCTTACCTATAATGTGTCATGGCGTGTTTACTATACAGTAAGTGTGCTAGCCTAGTATTGGTCCTGTACTCGTGGTCAGGGCTCAGATTGCGACCATGATCAGCTGGTGCGGTTGTGCCGATTATGGAAGCTGAAACAAAGAAAAGAGAGTTATTTTATGTCTCCTATTTGAAGTGAGTTTTCTGTAAATGTTACATGGGTTCGTTCACTAATATGAATCTATTGAAACTTCAAAAACTTAGCTAGGGGTATGTTTCTGTGGTCGAAAGAGATGCAAGGAGTCTCCAAACAAAAGTTCTTTCATTCCAATTTGAAAATTAGTTAGAATTTGTATTTCTTTCACGAGAATAGAATAGATTAGATTATTTATTTCATGAAATACAATTACATAATAAGTTTGCATTGCATTGATGTCAAAGATATAAGAATTTCTATCATCGTCAATATAAATTAAAAATGAAAATAATAACAATACTAATGAAATAAAATTATAGCTCCAATAAGGATACAGTTAACAATTGAGTATTCTAATGGATCTTACGGCTGTTATGCATCAGGGAGTGTTGGTAAAGTGTATATTTCGATATTGCAACGGAAGAGCACCAATCAATATGATAGAACCAACTGAAATAGTACTCTGTGATTGAAAGAGTATCGTTTCAATATTTGTTTAGAAAACTCAGGAGAGCTTTACAATAAAAGTGTATTGTATCTGTGGATATTTCATTTAAGTAAGTTATTGGTTTTAAAAGTTTTTTATTTCATTTTACGGATGCAGGTAGAGTGACGTTCGTTCGAGTAGAAATTGATCTCAATTTGATCCCATTATGACATCAATTGATATGTCAATCAATTTATAGGAGTCAAATGCTGCTTATGTCCTGCAAAGAGTTATCTGGGGATTTTAGTTGATTTTTAACGTTTACTTAATATTATTTATGGGTTAGTTATCGCGGTTAGAATCAGTTATCTTTCTGAGCTTATAACATATTCAAAAATAAAAGGAATTCACAAATAATTTCAGTGACAGTGGCAGTGGGCGGGCCGCATTGCTCGCAGAACCGATGGCCGATGGGGCAGAAAGATTCTCTTGTGGTGACCACATACCGGAAGGGTTGCAGTCCCTGAAAGTTACGGAGTAAACAGAGGATATAACCAAACGGAGTAGCCATTAACAGGCGTTCCCCTCTGTCGAAAATAGTCGGCCAATGGTCATACACAATGTATGGACTGACGTTTATCTGACATGGCTATTTTGACGTTACGTATACATTTGATGTTCCCCTCCCCCGCAAAAATTGGCAGACTTTTTTGTACAGCGAATTACAGACAAGGGGTCTCCTGGTTATATCCTCCAAGGAGTAAACGTTTGATTAAACTGGATCATTAATATATTATTGAATAATAACCAAATAACGCGTACATGAAAGACGTAAAAACATTAACTCTTCTTTTTAAGTCGGTTGATCAAAGCTGACTTCAAGGAAATATAAATCTTTTAACCTTTTAATCCTTTATCCAGTTAATTATATCCTTAATTCCTTCCTTTGAATAATTGAGCGGATATCTTAAGATATTAATATCATAATAAGCGGAACATTTAAGAAACAATTTGTAAATATCGTAGATACAATTACGTAACGGGTTGGCTTAAAGTAATGAAAATTGTTATTTTCGAAAACAAATTTTCATTAACGGTATCGATCAGATTTGTTTTAGGATCAAATGTCTATATAGGACCCATTGCATTAAAGCAATACAAAAGTCAGAAATGATAGACAAATTCCGACAGTCGTACCTCACTCGCGAAACGCTCCTAACAAAACGATAAGTGAACGTGACGTCAAGGTCACTGAGGCCCATCTTGAAGTGAGGACAAAACAAGAAAATTGCGTTTTTGTCGGTGAAATATTGCGTTTATGTATATAGTTGCCATACAATATTTTTTTGGATAAAATGTAAGGAATCGAATGGTACCCTTACTGTTTTCCTTTTTGGAAGTTAAAAAAAAACTTAAATTTTGAAACTTTCAGGTCCTGTATTTTTGTATTATTTCTATATATTGTTTTTTCTACTCGTCGAGTACAATCTGTGTATTACAACTTCACATGCAACACTACAACCTTACTCTTTTCAACGTTGGATAGTCTATGGCACTTCCGACTCAAGCATAAGAATTTTATCGATACGGCTTAGTCAATTATAAAAATTTTGAAAATAGAACTTCATACATTTCGATAAAATATTTCTTGTTTAAGGAGACTCGATTCAATGCAAATTAGCCTACTTAAACACGCTGCTGCGTCGCATCTGCTTTGTGATTGGTTGGCTAACAAAAACATTTTATTTTATGTTGTAGTAGAAACAATTGCTTCATAAGTCAGAAACGCGCATGTGACACCCTTCATGTAGCAACATCCATACCCTACGATAACCGCTTAGCGTTGCTTGTTAGTCTCCATAGGCTACGGTGGCCAAAATCGAGAAAAAACTGTTTTAAAATTGAATTTAGCAAGGAGCAGGTACCAGGGCCTTATGAGTTATGAGGAGGTGTCGTTGACCAACCCGCCGGGGGCACGGGGCCCGGCGGCCGGGGCGCGTACGAGTATGAAGGTATCGCGGGCTGCGGCAGCTCGCGTATAGCTGTATACTTTTGGTTTGTTTACCTATATGATTCTACTAGTTGAAAGTATAATTTTTTTGTCTCGTAGAAAAAGTATTGTATACAATAGTGATAAGCTTTTCAATCTCGTACCTTAACTTAAGCAACTCAGCAAGCTTCGTTGCTTAAACACGGTACTCGACTGAAAAGCTCTCTATATCACGATTGTATAAAATACTATTAATATCCCCATTATTGTGATAAATTGCTCATTTTATTTTACTAGATTTTGTTATAAAAATTCAACATCCGTCATCATCTCTATAATCCGCTTTTACGAAAGTATATTACCTACCATCGAGGTAATTGAAGTTTCTAGTCTTCTTAATTACACCAAAGTTATATTAGGTACACTTGGGAGTCGGAATTCTTTACGGTGAAACTTTAATGAGATAGCACTTCATTAGGCGAGGGCCCTGGGCTCTTAAGGTTCCGTGTAAAAATATCTACGGATACAAAGATTATTCTTTTCGAGTTATCGTAAAGGGTACCGTAAAAGCAGGTAACTTTAGTCCTTAAGTACAACTATGGTCCAGTTTTTAACGTTGATTCTTAACGAGCTTTTATGACTTTCACTCGCTACATTTATTTTGTAGCTTAGATACACTAATGCTCTTTCTATGTTATAGACGACCGTCTGGCCTAGTGGGTAGTGATCCTGCCTGTGAAGCCGATTGTCCTGGGTTCGAATCCCGGTAAGGGCATTTATTTGTGTGAAGAGCACAGATATTTGTTCCGGAGTCATGGATGTTTTATATGTATTTAAGTATTTGTATAAGTATTATATATACCGTTGTTTGAGTACCCACAACACAAGCCTTCTTGAGCTTACCGTGGGACTTAGTCAATTTGTGTAAGAATGTCCCTATAATATTTATTTATTATTATTATTATACTCAACATAATTTGAAAAATACTTATACATATTATTATTCACAACGACGGGACCTAGTCGCGTAACATTGGTTTTAAATTTACCTCCGACGTGAAAGGTTAAATCAGTGTTTTACTTATAAAATATATTAGAACTTGAATTTGGAACATAGTTGTAGGTAAGTTGTGGACTAAAGTTACCTGATTTTACGGTACTTATTGTCGGTTGTCAATAAGACGCTATTTCATATATTTGAAATAACTTTATTGACAACCGACAATGTGGTACCTTTTTTAGTTGAAAGCGTCACAATAGGGTATTTAACTACTAGTCAAATCAGTTTCTTTTTTCGAACTTTCAAAACGATTTTGCTACTTCGAATATATATGAAACACTAGCATGTGACGTCACAATCAAATTACCTACTCTTTATAATTTAATACGGGTTTTAAAATAGGAATTGTGTTCAAAAGTAACTGCTGTCTACGTTTCTCTATTAATCTTTTTGTGCTTTATTTCATGGATGGTGAAAAATAATTTATTTTAAATATAGTAAAAAACCCTATTAATGATACTTTTAAACCTTTTCTAAATACCTCCATTAACATCGATAAGCACAAGTTTTCAAAGTCAATTTTTCGAACACACTTAAGTCGCCGCGCGAAAAGTTCGGTTCTCGGCGAGTGTTAGTGCAGAATAAGCAATGAATAAATTAGCGCGGCCTGAGGCGGCCCCGCGGGAGCCGGCCCAGACTGTGTCAGGGATGGCAAGGTGTACCGGTTTTTGAAATACCGGTTTTTGAAGTTACCGGTACCTACTGCGGCTGCAGCGGCTGCGGTCCGCAGTCTGCGCCGGTCTGTCACCGTCAACGCAAGCTCCTCGGTACGGAGTGAAACATGTCGAGCGTTTTTCGACATAAAATACGTGAGTGACCCGTTATTAATATATTTAATATGTCTGTGTCTCACGGAAGTTTTGTTATTAAAATTATCGGTACCTAATATTTAGAGTTACCGGTACCTATTAAGCTATTGCAGAATGAGCTATGAACAGTATGAACAAATTAGCACGACCTGAGTCAGACCCGCACCAGTTACCAGTTTTTATAATATTTACCGGTATTTCGTGAGCTTATAAGCCATAATTAATGATAATTTTCAAGCCCTTTAAAATCGATTGCACAAGTTTTCAGTCAATGTCGGATATACTCAAGTCGCCGAGCGCAAAGTTCCGTTCCCGGCGAGTGTTAGTGCAGAATAAGTCGGTCCCGCGGTAACTTTCTGTTAATAAGTAGATATACATGCTCAAAGCAAATCACGGGTTTGAGTTTGAATATATACCAAAGAAATTATACGAAATCACGATCGATTAAATATCAAAAGAAGTCTTGTATATTGGAAGTAAAAAGTTGAATAAGTACTCCTTTTATTTTTTGAGTACCAGGTACTCGTAGGTACAAACAAAAGGAAAAATGTTTTAGTTCACTTAACCTCCCTAGTGTCAACTCAAGACATATCAATAAAGCAAAAGAGGTTGTTAGTGATTTATAAAAGGAACTTCTCGAAACAAAAGAAAGCCAATTTATTTCTCAAACATAAATTTCACGCCAATTTCCCGACCCGTGTCAAAGAAATGTACCGGTAATTTTCCGGTGAGCGCGTCACTAGTTAGCAGCTCAAAGCGGGCTGCTTTAGGACGTTATGTCTGCCGTCTTTTGTGCGAGAATTAAAAAAAAAACAATCGGGATTCAGTGCAAGGAAACTGAATTGAAAGTTCGAGTTTCCTAGAGAATTCATTAAACTTTAAGCGGCAATTCTATATTTGTTAAAGGCGTCCCGTCCGCTAGTTGGCGCGGTTGCACGGAGTGGGTACGCGGAGCGGGTACGCGGGTCAATGAAAAATAGTACCTGCAATGCAATGGCTTGGCGTGGACGCGTGAGACGGATTTTAGCTACAATGGCACACGCTACAAAATAAAGATATCTAATATTGATACGATTTTAACACCCCCTGGCACTGACTAAAATACCGACTTGGTTTCACATTACATCTCAAAACTTTATTGTAGTAGAAGAATTGCGTTGCGAGACTTGCATCTTTTTACATGTAATGTTTTTGATGGGATTGTATTTACCCGTAAGTAAGCCGATCAAGCGAAGGCCCTGATCTAAAAATGATATTTAACGTTGACTCAAAATGCACTCTGTATTAGATTAATGTCTAACTTGATTTTAATAAAACATCCAGGCTATTCACAAAGCGACTAGGGGACCAGTGTGTGAACACTGTGAACTATGTTAGATATTGTTATTACTATCAAACAGTGGCGTAACTAGAGGGGGGGGGGGGCAGAGCGGCAAGTGCCCCGGGCGCCATCTAAGGGGGGGCGCCAAAATTTGCAAAAGGCAGCAGCGGGGAAACTTTTGTCAGTCGTCAGGGGGCGCAAATTTGGTGACTGCCCTCTAGCTACGCCCCTGCTATCAAACATCGTGAATCTTGTAGCAATTTTAAGCAAATTACAGAGCCAATTCTATTTGGTACCAATTTTCAAGCACTTTTTATAACTAACAAGCACAAACAGTACATGACATGAGCGAATAGTGTTTACGATGCGCGCGTTGGCTCTCCGAAACTTCCGCGCGAGTGACTAAAAAAACACCTGAGTTAAACCGTAAAATTAGCTGTTACTATGTCTCACAGTTGTGCCATTCCCGGGAACGTTCCCCGTTTTGCATGGGGAAATTCCCCGAGTGGGAAATGGGGAACGTTTTTGGGTACAGCACAACTCTCACGACAGTTTAAAATCGATTGTAGCAATTTTGTTGCAGAGAAGTGTTGAAAAGATTTGAGACTACAGTTTTCAGTGACAAGCTATCGGCATTAATGTTAGCATATGAAACGCACCAAAAATATCTGCCACCCTCGATTATTAGTGGCAAACAATCATACCCGCCTGATGTTTTATTCATTTAATTGAAAATATTTAGATCACTACGGTTACACTCACTCAGTCGCGAGGCGATATAGATTGGACGCCGCCCTAACTTCAATCGGGACGGAGCCTATAATACGTAGTCAAGCGGGAACACAGCGAGTGCATTGTGCTTGAGTTCGGTCGATACAGCCGCCCTACCAGACCTTCACTGGTATACCGTTGTCTGAGTACCCATAACACAAGCCTCTTTAGGCTTACCGTGGGACTTAGTCAATCTGTGTAAGAATGTCCTTTAATATTTATTTATTTATTTTATCTAGTTAATTGTAGATATTTTTGACACAATCTAATAAGATACTTTGATGACTAAACGAGTCAAGAGATCAAGTTATACTAGATATTGTCAAACCAGCCTAGTCAAACACCGCGTCTCGAACCCGGTTGGCGGTGCGCCAGCGCGCCGGCTGTCTAATATGTTCTATTAAAAAAATGCCTTGAACTCGATGTCTATGTCTGAATATTTCAGGTTAGTGTGTCTGTGCGTTCAGGTCATGGACTTATTTTTATAAGACTTATAAGTAACATACCTTATTATGTAATAATAAATAATAACATTATCATATACCTACATAACACGTTATTAACATAATATATCTTATCATGCAAGACGAAAATTTTCACGGATTTTTTTGTTCTAACAATAGTAGTTTATGTGACTGCTACATATTACTTTATGAAATGAGCAGAAAGCGAGTTTCAAAAAGACATCACACGAGTGTTTTATTGCATAATTCTGTACAGTTACATACCGTAAAATGGGGTGAGTAGGTTTCGCGGGGAGAGTTGGGTTATATAAATGGGGAGAGAAGGTTTGAAACGGGGGTGAGATGTTTTTAGGGCTACTGCTACAAAAATAATGTATTCTAATTTAAAATGTACCTATGGTAATACTCATAATAAAAAAAAACGATCCAACAATCTTCCAAAATCACCTTTGTATGAAATCCCATCTCACCCCAATTACGAGGGACTACGGGGTGAGGTGGTTTTTCCTGTTTATCGTCTAAGTTATGAAATGAAACTACCAAAAATAAAATAAAAACATCCGGAACACTTATTATGTACACCATTCAGTTTTCACATGTAAAAAATAAAATATTATCGAGGTTAGAATGTCAGTTTTGCTCCAACTCACCCCATTTTACGGTACTTTATCTACCTTCTGATAAAAAACCGTTCGATTTTTTTTGTAAAATATACAGAAAGCACGATATTTACACCGAAAAGTGATTATAACAACCATTTTTCGTACCTTTTTTTTTATCAAATTAAAAAATTAAATTAAAATTCATTTATTTCGAGTAACATGGACTCATAATTACAATAATATTATATTACAATTTTAAAAATAAGATTAAACAGAATAAATAATATCTACACACTATTCTAAAATACAATTCACAACACAACACAACAAAAAAAGAATCATTTTAAAACATGCCTGTTGCAGCAATGTCGTATGTAGGGACAGTCGACTCTGTCGGCAATCATGGCCAGGACGGCATTGGGGCTAGCTCGCACCCTACGCACCAATGCGGCCCCGCGCGCGCGCATGCTCGCGAAGAAACACGCCGTGCGCGCCTCCGCGAACATGCCCGACGCGCTGCAGTAGCGAGGCAGCCCCATCACCGCCCTAAACGCATTGTTGAACTGCACACGGAGGGTGTTGTAGGCTCTTTGAGTGTAGTTCGCCCACAGGCTGCATGTATATAGAGACGTGCAGTACGCTCTAAAAAGCGTTACTTTCACGTCCCAGGAACACTTTGCAAACCTCCGGGCGATCATGTTAGCTCTAACACATAAAGACCTCCGCTCACGCTCGATGTCAGCACTGTCCTTGAGGTCGGTCGTAGCGATATGGCCAAGATATTTAAATTGTTGTACTCTTTCCAGAGGTACGCCATTAAGATAGATAGGGGGCACGTCCATTACTCGTTTAGGCCCAACCTCAAAGACCATATACTGGCTTTTAACGGCATTGTACATTAAACCGTGGTCACGAACGTACTCCTCACAGGATTTAAGTAAGGTACGAAGGCCACATATTGACGCGCTCAGCAGGACCATATCGTCTGCATAACTCAAGTTATTTACGCAAACACCGTCCACATGACAGCCGATATGTCGACTGCTGAGCTCGACAATACCTATAAGTGCATTCATGTACAAGTTGAAGAGTGAGGGAGATGTTAGACCTCCCTGTCTCACCCCACACTCCAGCCTGTACTCTTCCGACATCTCTCCTGCCCATCTGACGCTGTTGACTTGGTGTCCGTACCAGTGCTTGAAAATGTTTACTAGTTCCTGAGGCAAATTAATGCTCTCAAGCTTTTTCCATAAAAGCTCGTAGGACACCATGTCAAAAGCTTTTGATAAATCCAAAAAACAAGCGTACTTTGGTGTCCCACAGCTGGGACACCAAAGCTGCCTCCCCTCTATATTTTAAATAAAGATTTAATATTTAAAATATTATTTATTTAAGTAAACCTAGCAACAAGCACTTGAAAAGTCTTACAAATAAATCATATTTAGCTAATTATCAGAGAAATTTATTCATATTTCATATTTTTGATTCTAAATGATCAATCAGTAAGCACCAGCTAATCAGAATCGCGCCATAATCTCACAGTTTATTTTATTGTATGTACCTCAATCAAAAGCGTAAAGCTCAAAAATATACTGCCAATTTGTTAACCAAGTCTTAAAACATTACCAGACCAAATGCTTTCTCAGTATTTTTAGAAGTACTAAAAGAATGCCATGTCTTAAGCGACATTCTCATAGAATACCTCGCCTCCAAAGGTGAACGACCCACTTAGAACCTACTGCTCACAAAAAGTTCTACGTGCATACAAACCTGTAGGGATATCCGCCATTCAAACGCATTTCTACGAGTTTCGCTAATTAGGAGGAAATTCTGACTAATTTAGCTCTGAGGTAGGCGAGTTGAGGTAAAGTATGAGGTATAATACGAGGATATAAATAAAAAATAAAATAAAAATACCAGACACAATTTAAAATGGTACAGCGATGGAAAAAAAGACACAATATAGAAGCATTATGGTGTAGGTAACTTAAACTATAATTATTTTTAGTGTTTGGTAAAAGGATACCAGTCTCAACATATGCTAGGTCAGCTGGTGACGCCCAGCGTTGATTTTCAGACTGTTTCCTCTGCCAAGCATTATCCTAGTGTTACAAATTAATTAGTTGGAAAATTATGGTGTCATCTATTATGCATGTGCGGTATGCATGCAGCATTTAGTACAAGTTGTAAGCAATGATATTATAACTCCAGATAGGTTATAGGAGTGCCATAATTGTAGCGCTTATGGCGCCGTGATATCAACTTGATATTTTTTAAGCAGTTGTAAAGATATCATTAACTTTATTCATTTACATACAAGATATATACAGTGGTACTACGTAAACGAAATTAATAACTAGCTTAAATCTAAAATAGGCCCTTGAGGCATTGTACCAAGGATGCTGGTGGCATTTCCCCGCTGTATCGCAATGCTGATACGTTGTGCGAGAAAGCCGCCAGCTCTTCGGTCACCAGTTACGTCAACCAGACGCTTCGCGATTTCTGCAAACAACTTATGCGCGCTGGGACCCCATGGACCTAGAGTTTCAACTCCAAATGGAACGAAATGATACTCTCTACCGAGGCTCTTATATTTATTACGTTTTAAAATTTCGGCGCTTTCCGCCGCTCCGCCCGCTTTTACATTAGTCCGTTGGAGGTGGGATGGTGCCAGTGTGAAGATATTGATAAGTTCGATCAATTTTTGTATATTTTTAGTACTTGCGCTAAAATTGTTAGTTTGAGAGACAGGATAACGAATGAGGAGGTGCTAAGAAGAGTAAGTGAAAGAAGAGCTATTCTGAACATTAATGCAAATAGACGCGGGAAAATGATTGTACATGTGACCCAGGTAGCAAAGTGACGTCAGAGACGTCATAATGGCGTCATTAATACGTCATAATGACGTAACAGACGTCATAATGACGTATAAATGCTACCTGGGGAGGTGTGCAATAAAGAGTATTGTATTGTATTATAATTAGTTAAGTTGCAGGGACCAGTTGGCGTAAATATTACATGTGAAATCGAGAAGCGCTGGTGTCCTAGCGGTAAGAGCGTGCGACTTTCAATCCGGAGGTCGCGGGTTTTACCCCGGCTCGTATCAATGAGTTTTTCGGAACTTATGTACGAAATATCATTTGATACTTACCTGTCGCTTTTCGAGGAAAACATCGTGAGGAAACCGGACTAATCCTAACAGCCTAGTTCTCCCTCTGGGTTGAAAGATCAGATGGCAGTCGCTTTTGTAAAAAGTAGTGCCTACGTCAGTTCTTAGGATTAGTTGTCAAGACCCCAGGCTCCCATGAGCCCTAGCAAAATGGCGGGATAACGTGAGGAAGATGATAATTACATGTGGTATTAAGTATTACTACATTATAGTAGGTATTATACAGTTACTGCTAAAATCGTAAACCTTCCTATTAAATCAAAAGCAATATGGTATTAAGTATACAAAAATGAGGGCTAACGCGTATGAATTCGCCGCTAGGGGCGCTAGTGTAGATGGTGGTCTTTCCATAGTTCGAAATGTCAAATGTCACTTGTCACTTCAATGACTGACAGCTGTTCTTTAGTCTTTTGGACCACCGTCAACAGAGGCGCCAACTGGTGAGCAAAAAAACGATAGCCCTCATTGAGAAAATCTTAGAAAATAATCTAGTTACATGTACGCGGATGTACGTAATCCGCAACGCAGGCTTCGTCTGGTGGCTACAAACAAATATAGATATAACTCCGTAATACATGGATACAGTCTAAGGAAAAAACGTGCCTCGAAAATCAAGAAAATTTGATTCTCGATCAGAGGGCGTTACTAGCTTTGGCCTACTGTCGTATAGATGGCGTTGATGGTTTCGTTTGTTATCTAACAATTTTAACGCATATCAGTGAAAGAGCATGGGTCAAAATCATAAAAATAATTAATGCAAATAAAAAAAACATTTATCCATATTTAAATACTTTTATCGTATTTTTATAAATCTTCATTTTTAGTTTTAAAGTGTGTCGATAGATGGCAGTGAATTTACTGTGGTTACAAAATCTACTATGACAGTACCGCTATCTTATTATATCCTCTTTGCTACAAATGCAAATCAGCGTCATGCTTCGTCCCAAAAATACCAATAATGATAATATCCGCAACAGGCCTCGTAGCCTCGCAGGTGTTAAGTATTAACATAGAGTAACTTATACTAGAGCGGTACTGTCATAGTAAATTTTGTAACCCCAGTAAATTCACTGCCATCTGTCGACACACTTTAGAACTAAAAATGAAGATTTATAAAAATACGATTAGAATGTATTTAAATATAGATAACTGATTTTTTTTATTTGCATTAATTATTTTTATGATTTTGACCCATTTTCTTTCACTGATATGCGTTAAAATTGTTAAATAACAAACGAAACCGTCAACGCCATCTATACGCCAGTAGGCCAAAGCTAGTAGCGCCACCTGATCGAGAATCAAATTTTCGTGATTTTCGAGGCACGTTTTTTCCTTAGACTGTATCCATCTATTACGGAGTTATATCTATCTTTGGTATTACCATCGGATTTGCATAATATTACGCCGTTCCCAAATAATCTAAATGTATCGACACTTTCAACTAATGTACAGCCTAAGTTCCAAACAGCTTTTAGTACCTAATACTTAACACAATATATTACACTACCTATATTCTATTGTGCGCGGCGGCACAAAGCCAAAAGTAGGTAATTCTGTTTTGCCAATCTTTGTGATTTTTTATAGGATTTTTATTTCGCTATTTAGATTATTGTGACAGTGCAATTTCGTAGCAGCGTCACAGGGCGGACACGCTATATATATTTGTACTGTAATCATATGTTGTGAAATAAACATATCTAATCTAATTTAATCTATCAAAAATCACTTGAGTTTCCATGTGTGAACGGCTCATCTGTACACGCGTCATGCGTCAATAAGTTGCTTAAAAATAGTACTGAGAGTACGCCAGAAGTCCGCTAGATGTCTGTCGCGGGGCGAGGTAATACGAGTCGGGGCGGGGCGGTGCGTGGCCGTTCTGTATGATAATACTATTACTTATTCTGTGGCAGCGTATAAGTTTAGTGGGGTGCATTATAATATTTATAATAAATAATTTGTAGAACTCGTTTGTATAACAATCAAAATGCTATGGTAAACGTTGTATACTAGCAATCAAAGAAAAACGGCTGAAGTGAGAAATCAGTACCTAACCTACTAGCCTAATTAAGAGACACACCCCACACTATAGCGTCTTCCGAGCGTTGGCTAGTCAACTGTCTGCTGCTCGACGCAACGTTGGCGCAACTGCGCAGTGACGCCATTTTCCATAGCGCTGATTAGACGCCGTCGCTCAAATGACTAGTGTGGGGTGGCCCTAAGAGTTAATTTTCTTGTTTTTTTTGTTTTTTTATTATTCAAATTAGTTACACAGCATTACAATATTACTACTAAGGCACTGCGAACTACAAATAAAAATACAAAGATACGAAAAAACACAAATAATAAAATACAATTTAAGTAGATTTGGGCGACGACATAACAGCGTCCGTTATGTCGTCTGATTTGGTGTAGGATTCGGTAATTTGCCCCGGAACCGCCGAAACACCACACTCTTTGGCCAGCGGGCGTAGCATGGTTCCATTTTTATCGCCTGTCACTATGCCCGTCACTTTCGCACTCACATACTTGTTAGAACGTAACAGGCATGGTGATAAGCGATAAAAATGCGACCGTGCTACCGCCGCAGAAGTCCGCGTTAGCGGTGGTGTCCTGCAGCGTCCGCCGGTTATAAAATGTGGTATTTTCTATAAAAAGGGACCTTATTGTCGATGGCGCTTACGCCATTATTAACGATGCTGCGATATATAGCTGGTCAAGCAAATCTTGTCAGTAGAAAAAGGCGTGAAATTCAAATTTTCTATGGGACGATATGCCTTCGCGCCTAATTTTTTTTAATTTGCCGCCTTTTGTACTGACAAGCTTTACTTGACCAGCTATAAATACAATGCCGCGCGACGCTGTGCGGCGTAAGCGCCATCGACAATATGGTCCGTTTTCATAGAAAATGCCCCAAATGGTTAAGGATCAAGAGACACTTCTGGACCATAAGTTAAAATCTAAATCAAGTTCTAGTGCTTATTCGGGACACGAATACTTAAGTGATGTTTATTATTAAAGTTTACTAATGTATGTTTTTACTTTTGCTCATTGAAAATACTACTACTAAAGAGCAGAGCCCGACTGGGGAAGTACCTTCACCTTACAGAAAACCGCAGCCAAATAACACTAGACCCTACTCATAGTATTGTGTTCCTGCCGGTGAGTAAGGTTGCGGTGAATAAGGGTCCCTGGCAAGCTCAGTTAGTTTGCTCTGAAACTTTGTACTTACAATAGGATGAGGTATATCTATGTCTGTAATTAGTCTATGTAGCTTCAGATACCATAGTAAAAAAAATACAGCGAATTTAAATTTTTCAAACAAAGCTTGCTTTTGCTCTATTCCGTTTGTTTTGCAACTGGAGCTATATAAACTAATTACAGACCTAGATAACACATGTCATTGTATGTGTAAAGTTTCATTACAATCAAACACGTAGTTTTAAAATGAGAACGAAACTCCGTTTGTATGAGGTGAAATTCGGCCGAGCTCTTAATATATTTCCAGAGTTACAGTTACAGTTGTGCCGTTCTTGAGAACGTTCTCCGTTTACTAAGGGAAATATTCTAGAACGAGAACATTCTCCATACAAAACTGAGAACATTCTCGAGAACGGTACAACTTTAGTTACAGTCTTTCGTTCGGCCGAGCAGTGAATTTACGAGCAGCCGCATTGTGCCGAAATTCCGAATATGAGGGTAATACAGAAATACGCAAATGGCGGCAACGTTTATGAAATATAACAAATTGGAGTTATGTACCTTTGTAACACACTTCTATTAGCTTCACTTTGTATCCGAGATATAAGCATTTTTAGGATTCCGTATTCCGTCTATAACTACTTGTATACTATGTCTATGCATGAAATGAAACCGTCTACTAAGAGACAGTTTTGATGCATTTTCAAGTGACAGTGTTACGGCATGATTACGGCCAATCAGAGCGACTAATTTTAAAATAGACCAATAGTATTTCGGGTCGGTGAAATTGACTAATCATAATCTTGGTCGAAGAAAACCCATACCTAAACTTTGATTTTGCAGTTGGTTCGTTGGTGAGCATGCGTATTTTAATTTTGTAGCCTTTTATAAGCTGATATTTTCTTTATAGTCATCTATGTTTATTATCAATCGCTGGTACCCAAAGGGTAAAAACGGGACCCTATTACTAAGACTCCGCTGCCCGTCCGTCTGTCTGTCCGTCTGTCACCAGGCTGTATCTCATGAATCGTGATAGCTCATCATTCGCTTGCCCTTGTCCCATTCACTTGGGGTCGGCGCAGCATGTCTTTTTCTTCCATACATCTCTGTCACCCGTCATCTCATCATTCACTTGCGTTAGTTTCATATCATCTTTCACACAGTCCATCCACCTTTTCCTCGGTTTTCCTCTCCTCGTACTTCCCTCCACATTCATTCTTAATACCTTTCTTGTCACATGACTTTCATCCCTCCGCATCACATGCCCGTGAATCGTGATAGCTACAGTTGCAAATTTTCACAGATGATGTATTTCTGTTGCCGCTATAACGACAAATACAAAAAAAATAATAAAATACATTTTTAGGGGGGCTCCCATACAACAACTGTGATTTTTTTGCCGTTTTTATAGATAATGGTACGGAATCCTTTGTGCCCGCGACGAGCACTTGGCCGGTTTTTTAGTAGTATGCGTGCAAACAGAATGCTCGTGTGAAAGTTATAGTCGTTCGATTCGTAGCTGGTCCCGAACGGTTACTTAAACGGGATCCTGCAGAAAACCGTATCCGCAAAACGGGATGTTCATTGGGAAAGAGCCCTAAGGGAATAAATTCCGAGATAAAATTGTGTCTAACTTATAAACAAGAGCAAAATAAAACGATACCAATGAGAAAAATAGAAAATTAAAAAGCGTTTCTACCTTAGAGAAATAAAATAAAATAGGACCTTTTAGCGGCTTGTGTGTAAAGTTTGGTTCAACAATAGCTTTAAGAATCTCCATTTAAATACTTTGAGTTTTAATCCGGGTGTTATCTTGCAAAATGCCTGTGGGGATGATTCTGTTTTAACAATTTGATAGGGTTTTAAATACTTTAAATCTCATTTTGAAAACTTGGATAATATTCACTCCGTACCTACTGCATTATTTATCTTCATTTCTCAGTGTCCTGATCCAGCGGGGGCAGCATGGTTCCATTGTTATAGCCTATCACTATGCCCGTCGCTTTCACACTTACTTGTTAGAACGTGACAGGCATGGTGACAAGCGATAAAAATGCGACCGTGCTACCTATCCCATTAGTGGCGAGGAGACGCAAAATATTAAACACGGACTATTTTCATTGACTATTTTGATGTTACCGTCAATAAACATGTCGAAGGCCTACGTAGGGTAACCTGGGTAACCTCGTATTATTTTGTGAAATGCCTAATTCGATGATACAAGTTTTGAAGCATGACACTATTCACTATTAGTTCGATTGTCAGTGGGACACTTAAGTGAGAGAGAATTTTTGAGACTCCTGATTGCATTTCATCAGCAGCAATCTTTGAACTCAATCAATCAATCAATCATTTATTTGCACACTACTAAACTATTATTACTACTACTACTACTACTACTACTACTACTATTACTACTACTACTACTACTACTACTACTACTACTACTACTACTACTACTACTACTACTATTATTAGTAGCACCAATCGTCGTGAGCTTCTAACCTAACGATGATTGGTGCTCACGACCAAGGACACAGACGCGGTAAAGACGTATCAAAACCATATCAAGTTATTAAAACAATCGGTCTCCGTATACATTCTGATGAACTAGCTGCAAAAGCTAGCCTTTGCGTTAGCTAGAAGATTTTCCACACTGCTTAAAACAAATACACATTTGATCTCGTTTCAATTTGCTACGTTCTTAATGAAAGAGGGATTTTGCTCTTGTGGTTCGTTACGTAAACATTTGCGGTTATTGAACTACGTTTTCGAAATCACCCCGATGCATATTAAAAGGAGTCTTTAAATTCCGAATTACAAACGTGCGATGAACGATTTTGCTCTTCAGTAGCCTTACCACGAGTTTGGCACTGACATATTCGCTAACGTGTGCGCAACATACTTTCTATACATCTCGCTCGCACTAATATGCGAGTACGGGCGAGATGCACAGAAAGTAAGTAACGCAAACTCTAGCATGTCAGTGTCAGGTCAGTGTCAATCGCGAACGCGAAGCGAAGCGAAGCGGTGCGGTGCGGCGCGGCGCGGCGGGCCCACGCCACGGCGTTCGCGTTCGCAACGAGATATATATATATATTTTTTTTCTTTATTTAGGATTACCAACAGATAATACATCTTACATGCTCTTAAATCTATATAACAATCATGACTGATGCTTATCTAATTATAGGTAACCACAACTTATATAAGTGTCTTGTACCTGTGAACAATAGTGAACATGCAGTAAACTTATGGCTATATGAAATTAGTACATTACATTAACTAAAATATTTACTATAAAAATATTTTATTAATATTTTATTAAGTATTACTTTAGAATTTTTAAGAAACTATGACTAACTAACTACTTTGGGACATCCAGTGAGCCAACATATTTCGTTACCTTTCTTTTAAACTGTTCAAGTTTGTCGTTGAATATGTCAACTCCCGCAGAGCCTGGGACGTGATTGTATGATTTTGCCATTCTTAAAAGGGCAGAATTACGACCTAAATTTGTTTTTCCAAATGGAATGCTAAACAGTTTATACAAACCAGGACGAGGTAGCCTAGCAGGAATAGTTATTTTAATCTTACTTAACAATTCTGGGCAATCCAGCCCCTTACTATTAACTAATTTGTAGAGGAACATTAAATCTAGCACTTTTCTCCTGTTACTTAGTGAAATAAATCTAAAGAATTTCATTCGTTTACTATATGATGTGAGTTTACGGCGTTTGGAAGAGGAATATCCTAAATGTGTTAAAAAGCGTCTCTGTACCTTCTCAATTCGATTCTTATATAGGTATCAAAGGATGGATTCACCCCGCGCCGCGTCGCGCCGCGTCGCTTGGCGTTCGCGTCTTGTTCGCCTGCGTAGTACACAGAATACAATCGTCTGCAAATGATACCACAATGCTTCGTTATAGCGGCAACAGAAATACGTCATCTGTGAAAATTTCAACTAGCTATCACGGTTCATGTAAACAATAAAAAAAATCTTGAAAAACGTAGCCACAAATAAACCTCAGTTACAAAAAAACAGATTCAAGCAAACTTTTTAAATTTATAATAAGGTGCAAACTAGTTTCACTGTCGTATTTTTTAACAGCACGCTCGAAAGTTTTTTGCAAAATTTTCTTTTTAGCAAACTTTGTGAAAGTTGGCATTTTTAGCTTGTTCTAGAATCGAGTTTAAACTGTTGTGAGCCATACTAACATTAAATCATTTACCGTGTACGCAATACACGGTCGTCGTGAACGCTGCTCGCACTATTAGTGCTTGAGAAAGGAGACCTAGGCTCTCCGAAACATGTCGCGCGAGTGACTAAAACAAGTGAGTCTAAACCGTAAAATGATTTAATTGTTCTAGAATGTTTTTAGTGCTCCGTACCCAAAGAGTAAAAACGGGACCCTATTACTAAGACTCCGCTGTCTGTCTGTCTGTCCGTCTGTCACCAGGCTGTATCTCATGAACCGTGATAGCTAGATAGTTGAAATTTTCACAAATGATGTATTTTTAAATGCTGTAAATGTTGTTATCAACAAATACTAAAAACAGAATCAAATAAATATTTAAGTAGGGCTCCCATACAACAAAAGTGGTTTTTATGCCGTTTTTGCGTACACGCTCTCTAAATAGGGATCATAAACTTATGATCCCTACTTATCCATAACTTATGATCCATAACTTATGTACTTATGATCCATAGTTTTTAGTTTTTTTTTTATACTAACACCGTTATGGATCAATGCAGATCTGAAATAAACGATTTAAAAAAAAAATTATGAGAAAATATTATTTTATCCACAAAAGTGGCAAAATAATTTGATGCAAATTTTGAGTAAGTAAGTAGTTTCCTCATGCTTGCTGGTAGAATCGATTTTAAGTGATGATTCATTTGGATATAATTTGTCATATTTTACAGTTAGTATGTATGTATGCATGTAAACACTTTATTGTACATAAGACAGATTACAAATACAATAAAAGAACAAAAATATATACAATGTACAAAGGCGGACTTATCCCTATAAGGGATTTCTTCTGACTTTATCTAGATTATACATTATTAAAACTTAGTTTTCAATTACTTAGGATTCTAAAATTTATTTAAACTTCTTTTTTGCTCTTACAAGCTTTTCTACTAACGTCTTAGCAACTAAATTAGCAATCCAACCAAGTTTCCAATAAATTAACCACCCATATACTAATGGCCAATAAATTCTACACAGTGCTTCGACTGCGGAACCCTTTCTAATCTGGAACCAATTCTTTTTTACGTGGTATCTGCCGACCGATCTCTAATTAAGGCCTTGGCTATTCGCAAAGATCTTTCACATAACCAATGTAGCATATGGATTAAATGTATGTTAGACATAAATGCACGCTTTCCTTTTTAGGGTTCCGTACCCAAAGGGTAAAACCGGGACCCTATTATAAAGACTGTCCATCTGCCTGTCCGTCTTTCTATCTGTCACCAGGCTGTATCTCGTGAACTGTGTTAGCTATTAACAGTTGAAATTTTCACAGATGATGTATTTTTGTTGCCGCTATAACAACAAATACTAAAAAGTGCGGAACCCTCGGTGGGCGAGTCCGACTTGCAATTGTTCGTTTTTTTCTACTAACAATAGAATAGATAAGTCAGGATTTATGTAAACATTTACTTTAATGAACAAGTTTGGGAACAAATCAAATTATTTTATTAAATATTTTGATTTGTGTTTTTTAAGTAGTCACACTACTATATATAAATTAAAAACTGTAATAGATGTCATATATTAAAGAAAAAGTGACGAAGCCTTCCAGTGGTGAAGGCCGGATTCGAACCGGCGTCTTTAGCTATCGCGGCTAACGCCATGAACCCCTAGGCCACCCCGCCACGGCGGTGCCCGTCCGAATTTCTCGACTATATGTCATCTTAGTAAGACTAGGCGTCTTTGACCAGCTCTAAGGGCAAGCAGTGCGCGCTTGCACCTCCTAAACGAACTCCTTACGGATTTACGTTGTAGCGAGAGAGACTGGTGCTGCCATCTATGAACAAGTTTGGGAACAAATCAAATTATTTTATTAAATATTTTGATTTGTGTTTTTTAAGTAGTCACACTACTATATATAAATTAAAAACTGTAATAGATGTCATATATTAAAGAAAAAGTGACGAAGCCTTCCAGTGGTGAAGGCCGGATTCGAACCGGCGTCTTTAGCTATCGCGGCTAACGCCATGAACCCCTAGGCCACCCCGCCACGGCGGTGCCCGTCCGAATTTCTCGACTATATGTCATCTTAGTAAGACTAGGCGTCTTTGACCAGCTCTAAGGGCAAGCAGTGCGCGCTTGCACCTCCTAAACGAACTCCTTACGGATTTACGTTGTAATCGAATCGTTGTGTTCGAATCCGGCCTTCACCACTGGAAGGCTTCGTCACTTTTTCTTTAATATATGACATCTATTACAGTTTTTAATTTACTTTAATATTAAGTGAGAATTGAGCCCAATATCACCGTTTGTTGTTCAAAATCTTCTCAGTTACGAAATCGTATGGCATTTTCGTAAGTAAACAGGCCCCGTAGAGTGTAGACATAGACAACATATTAATTATAGTATGTATAGTATGTATATGTAAGTTTATTTTCGGTAGTGTGTATTATTTATCGCTATATTTTTTGTTTTAAGTTACCTATTCTGCTTTTTTTTTTGTTCAATGCCTGCACCTATCACTGTTTCTGTTTAGCCTGGTGGTTGACTGGTAGAGAATGCCTTTAGGCATTAAGTCCGCCATTTGTACTTTATTTGTTATATTGTGCAATAAAGTTTAAAATAATAAATAAATAACATACCAATCGCTAACGCTCCGTAGTGAACAAAACACAACTGTCACTGTCGCACTTATATGGAAGAGTGATAGAGAGACACAAAGCGATTCGATGGCGAGCCCAAGCGATCGTAAAAGTCTAGGCCGCCAGAAAACTACATAAATTTTGCTGTCCCGATTTGGGATTTCTTGTTTGTTCTTTAAACTTACCAAATTGTATCAAAATATGACGAAAAAAAATCAACAAATAAAATAATTGCCTGTATATAGGTAAAATATATCTATTTCAATTGAAAATCATATTTAGTTTCTAAAAAAAAGGGCAGGACTTAAACAATAGGTCAACTAATATAAGTTCGTAGCCCTTCGAAGGGTTCAATAAAGTTTTGAATATAGGGTCGTTATTATAAAGGGCCTATTAATAGCAACCCTAATATGTCAAGGAAGTACGGGTAAAGGGTTCTTATGCCAGACTTATGGTCCGAGTTATAATGGAGAGAATTAGTGAATCTTAGATTTGAGGTAAATATTCTGTCTCGCTGTCTAAAGCCATCATTTCTTCGTAATCTCGCACTTTACGTGGGCAACCACGATTTTATCTACAGTTTATATACTTTAATATTTTATTTATATCAATTAACTGAAGCGGTAACCGAAACCTCCATATCATCACCTTGGAAGGAACGCCATTAAATCAGGTTAACAGCTTTAAATACCTAGGCTCGGTCATTTCCAGCGATGGTACCATTAATGCCGATGTCTCCCACAGAATAAACACTGGTTGGATGAAGTGGAAAGACCTAACTGGTGTCTTATGTGACAAGAGAATGCCGGTAACCATTAAGGGAAAAGTTTACAAAGCGGCAGTCCGTCCGGCCATGGCGTACGGCGCCGAGTGCTGGCCCCTCAAAAAACAGCTAGAGGATAAACTTCACGCCGCCGAAATGAAAATGCTGCGCTGGGCCGGTGGTGTCACCTTACTAGACCGCATCCGTAACACCTACATCCGTGGTAGTTTTAAAGTGAGACCTTTACCAGAAAAAATAACCGAAGGGAGACTTCGATGGTTTGGGCACGTCATGCGCCAAGAACCCGAACACATGACACGCAAGGTGCTAGATATGTTCCCCACACAATCGCGACGAGGAAGACCCCGACTGACATGGCTGGCAAAAGTAAAGAGGGATATGGAAGAAGCCCGAATCCCGCCTGAGACGACCCAGGACCGAGAAGCCTGGCGAAATATAACTAGGAGAGCCGACCCCAAATAATGGGAAAAGGACAAGGAGAAGAAGAATTACTACGAGTAGTTAAAATTAACATATATTATATACATACATACATACATACATATAATCACTTTATTTCCCGGAGGGGTAGGCAGAGACCACGGATTTCCACTTGCTACGTCCTGACATACCTCTCAAAAAAAATTTCGCGATTTTGTGGTTGGTCCCATAGTAAAAGTTGCTCAGTATCCCAAAACCTCCCTAGCAACGATTTACTTATTTTTAGCCACCCTGTATACGAATAAGTAAATGTGACGTTATTAACTAAAAGGTACCACATTGTCGCTTGTTTAATAAGGTTGATTTCTAATTGAAGCTATATGGAAATAGCGCATTACTGACATGCGCTTTTGATTGAAAATGGCACAGATGACAGCGAACTGTTTTGATGCATGTATATATTGTATAATATGTGATATGTTCTCTAAATTATATAATTTAGGTATATGCTTTAATTTGACATTTAACAATTAGAATTTTAACATTAATTTGTATCTCATGAGCTACACCGCCACGTTAAATATATGGCTTCATATGGCCAAAAATGGAACACTTAATTATATGTAATGTGAATAACACCTTATTATTCACAACGACGGGACTTAATCGTGTAAAATAAGTTTAAAGTCGGAAGGTAAATTTACTTACTTTACGCGATTAAGTCCCGTCGTTGTGAATAATAATGAGTAAAAATCGTGAAAGTTTTAATCAGTGTTAAGTAACACCTACCTGCTTTTCGACAAATAATAGTTATTTGTTATACAAGGGTGCAAAATTGTATTTTACCCGCGAGTGTGGAATTGAAACATGAGCAAGCGAAAGGATTCTATAGTAATATAAAAAAGAATCCTGAGCGCAGCGAGTGTTTCAACACACGAGAAGTAAAATACATTTGCACCCGTGTGTAACACAAAACTTTTCCCCTCACTATAGCGAGGAAAGTGCAACATCCACAGGCGTTAGATCATCTTCATCACTGGAATCACTAATTTTTTTACGATATTATAACAGAAAACACCAGAAATTCTGATTTTCACGTGAGTCGGTGAGAAGAACAGTAAAAATTTTGTTGACAATGTTGACATTTCTGTTCTGACGTATGAAATGTCAACGATGCGTTTTGAAATTGCATCGACTCAACTTGTGCGATCAGGATTATATTTAACATCATTATAAAAAATCAAACGTTTCTTATGGAATTTTAAGGTTTATGACTTAAAATCATTAAATAAAGCTAAATCTGGTATTTTTTATTAGATTCTCAAACCATTTATTTAATGATAATTAATATCGAACGAACCATTATTATGAGCGTTTTACGTTTTGTTATCTGTCAAGCTACTTAAACACGCTCCATCCAAGGTCAAATTGCTTTCCCCACTAGTGGATAAAATGCGTTTTTCCCCGCTTGTTTTAAAGGATAATAGACGGCTTTCCGAGCTAGTGAGGGGAAAATGAATTTAATTGAATTAAATCCTGTATAGATTGCAACGGTTCCGAGAGTAAAGATGGTCCCAAGTAGTCCCAACCTAATTATCAGAGCAACTGCGGTGTTCTACGGCTGTGAACCGCTATAAGTCAGCGCAAAGGATAGAGCGTTTCCTATTTCCTTTCTCTCGGCGTTACTATTGGAATTCACTTTTGAGATATAAAGATTTGAGGTGAAAAAAAAAATATTTTATAAAAAAAAAGTTAATTTTTTAAATGAAACAAATATACCTATATACACGTTAGACCAGGCCTTGTCCGGGCCTTAGCTTTCGGCGCTTCGTTTTCTATGGAAAGCATCACGTGATCACCTGTCTTGTCATAGAAAACTAAGCGCCGAAAGCACCGGCCCGGACACGGCCCGGTCTAACGTGAGTCATCCTTAAATCGCTTTTGATAAAGTAAATGCCATAAAAATCCAGGAAAAGTAAACAGACAGCAGGTTACAAAAATCATTTTTGATTGCGACGTACCTATTTATGTAAAAAAATAAATGTACATGAGATACATGGAGTCACGTAAATTTGCAAGGGCAAATTCTAATCAAAAGGTTAAAGTTGGCCCAATGTAAGATAAATCATGGCGAATTTTATGTTATTTTAGAATGTCGATTTAAAAACGAGAGCGCAACTTCCGCGATATATATATACGCGATAAAGCTACTCCAACCCTACACCTCCGACCCGAGAAGATTTAATTCCCTCCTAAATTGTAGGAGGGTATCCCAATATGGGTCCGGCAACTATATCTATACTTGAAAATAGTTGCATTGTACAACTAGCCTTATGAACCGATTTTTGCATCTACAACCAGCCTTAAAGTAGTAGTAGTAGTAGTAGTAATAGTAGTAGTAATAGTAGTAGTAGTAGTAGTAGTAGTAGTAGTAGTAGTAGTAGTAGTAGTAGTAGTAGTAGTAGTAATAGTAGTAGTAGCAGTAGTAGTAGTAGTAGTAGTAGTAGTAGTAGTAGTAGTAGTAGTAGTAGTAGTAGTAGTAGTAGTAGTAGTAGTAGTAGTAGTAATAGTAGTAGTAGTAATAGATAGATAGATAGATAGATAGATAAACTGTTTATTTGTTTGCCACAATACACACAAAATATTCAAATACAGAAATGACATAGGTACACAGAACAATCCAGAAAATAAATAAAAATTACAACAACAAATAAGTCACACCGATTTTTACATAATATGTAGAGGAAAAGGAAAAAAATACATAAAAATACTGTTTTATACAAATAAAAATCCTGTGTGCGTCGCAGCAAAACAAAAAGGTTCTGGCTCAGTATTACGCTTCACCCATTAGGAAAAGCACTGATTTTCTGCCAGGACCTGATCACGTCAACAAAAAACAGTGGAAAATAATGAAATAGTCGAAAGTTAGTACTTACCTAATTAATTATTAATAAATAACTAGTGACACAGTTTAAACTATGGAGACATTTAATGCTTGCACATAGTTGTGACTGAGGAAATAATACGCCGAATAGAATAGCTAATTAACAGTTTTAATGTAAGATAGAAGTTAACAACAATGATAAGTGCAATTTTTAATTTCGCATTGACAGTAGCGACACCAAGTGGCAATATAAGTAAAGTAATTGTTCGTTCGGAAACTGTGATCATGTTTACACATCTTCAACATCCTCCCTTAAACATAATCCCATCTTGGAAGAACAATATGCTAATTTCGTGTGCGACGTTGCTTTAGTAAGAGAGTCTGCAATCATCTTGTCTGTCTGTACATAGCGCACCTCAATGGCTCCTTCAAGTACCTTATCACGGACAAAATGGTGCCTCACATCGATGTGCTTCGTCCTGGAATGATATCCGTCAGAACCTGAAAGTTTTATAGAGCTCTGATTATCGCTGTAAATTACTAAGGCTTCATTCTTCAGTTGTGGCCACAAATTTTCTTGAAATTGTTTAAGCCACAAAGCCTCTTGTACGCACGACGATAGAGACATATATTCCGCTTCTGTTGTAGAAAGCGCGACGGTAGGCTGACGTCTAGAGTTCCAGCTGATTGTTCCTCCCTGGAACTGAAATGTATAGCCAGTACAGGAACGCCTGTCATCTCCTGAACTTGCCCAGTCTGCATCGCAGTATCCATGAGCCATGGTTTCCTGACAGTCTTGCTTATAGCTCAGCCTGTAATCAAGAGTGCCTTTTAAATAGCGCATAACACGCTTCAGCGCAACCCAGTGCTGCATCTCTGGTTTTTTGTTATATTTGCTCAACATATTTATGACAAAACTTATGTCCGGTCTAGTAACTTGTGAGATGTACAACAAACAACCAATTATTTCCTGATAAGGAACATTATCTAAAATCTCGGCATTTTCAGTAGTTCCAATTAGCTTATTATTCAAATCCATTGGTGTTTGTACACTTTTGCAATCAGACATGCCAAATTTGTTTAATACTTCTTGTATATATTTTCTTTGGTCCAAATACAAGATACCTTTGGTCCTATCTCTCTCTACATGTATGCCAAGACAATAATTAATGTCTCCTAAATCTTTAATTTTAAATTTTTTATGTAACTCTTCTTTAAAGTAGTGTTTTGTCTCCTGATTATTGGTGAAAAACACAAGGTCATCAACATAAATGGCCAGAAAAAACATGTTGCTACTATCTACTATTTTATAATAGATACAAGGATCTAACTTTGAACGTGAGAGTCCCATTTCTCTCAATGTCATATCAATCTTCTTGTTCCACTGCCGGCTGGCCTGTTTCAAACCGTACAGTGATTTATTTAACCGGCATACTTGCTCACCGTTGTTGCCATACATAGGCGGTTGCTTCATGTAGATCTCCTCCTCAATGTCGCCTTGAAGAAAAGCTGACACGGCATCCATCTGACATATATCTAGGTCATATTTAACCGCTAAGGCAAATAAATATCTTAAAGAAGCGTACCTGACAACTGGTGAGTATACTTCAGTGTAGTCTATGCCTGGTTTTTGAGAACATCCTTTGACAACGAGCCGTGCCTTGTACTTCACTATTGCTCCATTTTCATTTGTCTTGGTTTTGAAGACCCACTTACATGGTATTGGACGCTTGCCCGGTGGTAGAGTAGTAATTTCCCATGTATTATTCTCCATTAAGGACCGATACTCCTCTTCCATAGCATCTTTCCAGTGTTGAGCGTTAGAACTCGACAAAGCTTCTTCTACAGTCAGCGGATCTGAAATCTGAACACACATGAAATTATTACCTGGAGCAAAATGTTTCTGATGGGATCTCAAAGTGATTTGTCTTTCAAGACTTTCATTGCTGTCACTACCACTGGGGTAATATGTCTCATCATTAGTATTCATTACACAGCTGTCAAAGGATGTTTCAGAATCTGATGATGTAGTTTCATTCTGTATTGTCTCTGTACTATCATCAGTATTTGTTATATCTTCACTCTCCTGTGTCTGTTCATCGGAACTAAGAGAGACTGTGGTCAACTGTGGCCCTGAAATGGGTTTCTGTGTCATATTTTCAGTGCTTTTACCATCCTCAATAAATATAACATCCCTGCTAATCACCATATTTCCATTAATAGGATTTAACAACCTGTAGCCCTTTGTATTATCACAATAGCCTACAAAAATTAATTCTTGTGATTTACGGTCCCATTTTAGGCGTTTTTCTTTTGGAATGTGTACCATAGCCTTAGTTCCAAATATCTTAAGGTGTGAAATGTTAGGTTTCTTACCTGTCCATTTCTCGTATGGTGTTACCTCATCCAAAACTCGTGACGGTGATCTGTTGATGATATAAGCAGCACAGGCAACTGCTTCAGCCCATAGATTTTTCTTCAGCTTTGCATCAAAAAGCATGCACCTTGCACGCTCTACCAGACTTCTCATCATCCTCTCTGCCAATCCGTTCTGCTCGTGCGTGTACGGAGCACTGGTCTGGTGTCTGATGCCGGAAGCTGCTAGAAATCCAGAAAAATCTTTGTTACAGTATTCTGTCCCTCTGTCGCTCCTAAATACTTTTATCTTTCTTTCTAACTCATTTTCCACCTCTTCTTTAAATGTCTTGAAAACCGTTGTAATATCCATTTTGTTCTTTAGAAAATATACATATACTTTGCGGGAATAGTCATCTATGAAAGTTATGAAGTATCTGGCACCACCGGCTGATGGTACCTCCATCGGACCACATAGATCTGAATGCACTATTTCTAGCAATGCAGTAGCTCTAGAACCGGAATGCGGAAATGGTAATCGTGTTTGTTTTGCTTCACAACAGGGTTTGCATACAGTATCAATCTGCTTATTAGTAATATTTATGCCTTCAGCACACTCCTGTAACTTCTTCACATCAGCCATATTCAGATGAGCCATCCGTTTATGCCAGGTGGCAAGATCTGCCTTACTTGCACAAAAGACAGCACATGCACTGCCAGTTACAGTATTAAGCTTATACAAGTCATTGATTGCTTGTCCAGTTGCTATGAGATTCTTGTTGGCATCAAAAATATAACAGCCTTGTTTTGTGAACTCCACTGTGCAGTCATTCTTTGTTAATTGACTGACCGATAACAAGTTTGCACCCAATTCAGGAATAAATAAAACTTTTCTCACCTGGATAGGACAACCATCTTTACATGTGTCTGTTTGAATATTTACTTTACCCATATTCTCAACCTTGACATAAGCTTTATTTGCCACCATTATCTTCTGGACCGGAGGTGGTTGTAAATCGTACATCCATTCTGGACATCTTGTCATATGCATTGTCGCACCTGAGTCTACATACCAAGCATCTTTATCTATTAACGAATTGCATGCTGAAAAAACTGCTGAAAAACTATGTTGAACATTACTAGTTTTCTTCGCTGGACACTGAGTCTTGAAATGTCCATATCGATTGCAACCGAAGCAACGTGGACCTTTTCCTTTGGGCTTTGTATTTTGGTGAAAAGTACTCTTCCCTTTAGTCAAGAACGCAGACGACTCTGAACTTTTCACTTCTTGTAACAGTTTAGTCTTTATAAAATCTGATGATATCTTGACGCCGGAACTCTCGAGACCCATGATCATTGGTTTGTAATTCTCTGGTAGGCCCGCCAGCATGAGTGTGCCTAGCCACTCATCTCCCACTTCGAAGCCTATATTCCTTAACTTGTATGCAGAGCTCATAATTTTATTCACATAATCTTCTATATTTGAGCAATTATCGAGCGAAGTGTTGATTAAATCACGTAACAATCCCACTTTTCTTGACAACCCGGAGTCCTCAAATGCATTTTGTAGATTTAACCACACATCTCGTGATGTTTTTGCGTTTTCAATATGAACGTAGTTGATTGGTTCTACTAACAAAATAATCTTGGACTTGGCCTTAATGTCTTTCTTAGCATCCACTTCTACTCCCGGATCAACACATTCCCATAAATCTTCGTGCTCCAAATACGATTTGACTGCGAACCTCCACGTCGAGTAGTTTTCGCGACCGGCTAATTTTTCAATTTGCAGGTTAGACGACGACGTAGCCATTGTTCCCGGGTCAAATTATTTCGCGAATTACTTGTTGTACTGACTTTACTACGATTAAAATAATTAACCTCAGTTCTATATTGCGTTTATGCCCATAACCTGAGGAAATAATACGCCGAATAGAATAGCTAATTAACAGTTTTAATGTAAGATAGAAGTTAACAACAATGATAAGTGCAATTTTTAATTTCGCATTGACAGTAGCGACACCAAGTGGCAATATAAGTAAAGTAATTGTTCGTTCGGAAACTGTGATCATGTTTACACATCTTCAACAGTGACATAGAAGTGTCAGTGTGGTTAGCATGTATGTAGTGTCAAATGTGATTTAGAGAAAATCTTTATTTTTATTTTTAAGCAGGATTACTAAGACTAAATTCGGTAATCAGCAACCAGGTAACCGTGAGGAATTCCCAAACTTTGCTTCTCTAAAAGGAATTTTTTGAAATGAAATTTGAAACTACGCTTAGTTTTCATAACACGAATAGGTGGAGGAATATTGTTCCAACACCTGGTTGCGAGATACCGAAAGCAGCCTGTAAAAGCAACGGTTTTGTGAGGATGTGCTTCTAGGAGACATCGTCTGGTGGAACGAGTACCGTGTCGTTTATGGAAAGAGGATATACGAATTTTGGTAAACAGGTATTCGGGCTTTTTGTCATTCAAAACGCCAAATAGCAGACTCGCAAGATGTAGGTACGAGAGGACATGTTTAATATGGACGCTTTGTTTAAGTAAGGTGTGATATGACTTCTCGGCGAGATTGAACAACAAAAACGGAAACAAGCATTTTGGACTCTTTGGATAAGACGGCGAGTTTTTTCCAGCAGTCGTGGCCCATACACAATATCTGCGTAGTTTAACTTGGAGAGAACCAGCGATTCGCACAGCAACTTACGTATTTCCTCGCTTAGAAGGTTTCGAATTTGGTACAAAACCTTCAAGCGATAAAAACACGACTTCACCAATTCTCCTATATGCTTCTCAAACCTTAGCTGGCTGTCCATCACTAACCCCAGGTTTCTTGCCTCATCTACGCGTTCGATCAGTGATCCCCTTATGCTGATCTTTGGCTCATTATTTAAAATCCTAGATATGTGCACCTTGGATCCCAATATCATAAACTTTGATTTGAGTGGATTCAATAGTAGCCCGTTATTATCTGCCCAAGTGGAGATATTTTCCAGGTCTTCACTTATTTTAACTATTGCTTCGTCAAACTCACTTGGTCGGGCTGAGCAGTAAAGTTGGACGTCATCTGCGTATAGGTGGTAATTGCAGTAATAGTAGTAGTAGTAGTAGTAGTAGTAGTAAACACTTTATTGCACAAAACAAGTACATAACACAGAAAGAATACAGTAAATGTATACAAAGGCGAACTTATCCTATGTATGTACAGTACCGGCCAATAATATATCACCTCCATGTTTTTACTGTATAACTTTTTTTATATTTGTGAGTAACTTCCACCTCACTGTTTTAGGTAGTCTAATAGTATTCCTTTGTACGGCCGATGAGAAAAATTGGTCTCATGCAATGGTTTTTTCATAGAGGGTTTTTAAAAATGTATTGTTACCTTAATTTTTTTACTAGAGGTTTTTTAGTAATATGCTGAGTATCCTACTGTAATTCACATTATTTCATTGCAATATTCATCATATCTTTGTATAAAATGACTAGTAAAATATGCAATCTACAATCTAAGACATGACATTTCATAGTACCACATGAAATGTCATTTTAGTCTATGGAATAAAAAAACAGAATTATAACCTATATTGTTTACTCTATACAAGCTCATACAAAAACACTCAAAGGTGATATATTATTGGCCGGTACTGTATGTGTGTATGTTGTCTGTGTTATCTTATGTCTTATCTTCATCTTATTAAAGTTTATAGTTTATGATAGTAACTAACTAAAGTTTGTAGTTTTTCCTCAGTCACCCGTTGACCACGAACGCTGTAAAGGGTTCGAAACGTCGGGATGTATTATTCAATATACGCGATATAATCCGTTTTCATAGTTTTATTTCATGAACTTTGTTTTATTTAGAGATTTCTATGGTAGGGGGCAGCACCTGGTGTAGCGTTTCAGTATATTGCTAGTCTCGAGTGGGAACGATATTAAACCATATGAATGAGGTACCCGCTAACACAAATAAAATACAACCCTGGCTTTTGTTAGCGCCTTAACCGCCATTCTTTTGTGAATACTATTTCACTATGTTGTCTGGCGGTATATATATTTAAAAAACCGGCCAAGTACGAGTCGGACTCGCGCATGAAGGGTTCCGTACCATTACGCAAAATACTTAAATATTTATATTATTCTGTTTTTAGTATTTGTTGTTATAGCGGCAAAAGAAATACATCATCTGTGAAAATTTCAACTGTCTAGCTATCACGGTTCATGAGATACAGCCTGGTGACAGACGGACAGACGGACAGACAGACAGACAGACAGACAGACAGACAGAGCGGAGTCTTAGTAATAGGGTCCCATTTTACCCTTTGGGTACAGAACCCTAAGAAACAAGTAAATATACAATAAAAATAAGAGTCCCTAAATCATACACAATTTCCTAATAAACTTTAAAAATACTAGTATTTATGGAACAAAAAAAAAAAACGGCTAAGTGCGTGTTAAACCACGTATAAATGGAGGGTTCCGTACACACACTACAATGATGATAATTGATAATTAAAAACTATTCTATGTCCTTCCCCGGGTCCCAAACTATATCACCATACCACATTAAAAATCGGTTCATTGGTATCGTGAATAGGTGAGCGTTTCTCTATTTTTTTGCCATTTTTATTTATGTGACCTTTTTTGCCACTTTTGTGTTTCTAGTCAGGATGACGAGCCCTTTTTATCCTCATAGGAGAAAAAAAGTGTTCCAAAATTTCCATACATTTTTCAAACTTTCCTTTTTATTACCGCCATACAAAGTATATAGGGAAATTGTAACACAATAGAAAAAACCTTGGCACATTTTTATATCCCATTAGGATCGGAAAGAGCTCGTGATTCTGAGTAGAAATAACACAAAAGTTGCAAAAAAGTTCACATAAATAAAAATGGCAAAAAAAAGCTCAGGTAACAGATAGACAGAATTACTTTCGCATCGATTGCTGCCGATATGCTTGCCGATACTTATACTAGCTACACGTAGAAATCTTTAAAATTTGATTAAATTAAACAAAAAATCAACATCACAAATCAAAATATTGCAACTTTTATATAAAAGACCGTGGAACTCAGGCAAAAATTAATCTTAGACATTACGGAAACAAAAGCTTCAAAATACATTGTTTTGAGGCTGTTTAAATACGCAAAACCCTAAAGAAACATTTCAAGCTATTTAGAGAACATCAAAGGGTCCGACTTGTTACAATAATAACGTCATAACCGACAGTAAATAATTATTAAATATTCTACTCTATTTCAAAGACACGAAGGTTCAAAATTGAGTTTCTGGTATATCTACTATATATAGTTAGGGATTTTTGTGGACGCAAGAGGTTAAATTTGGAACCGTAATAGCATTTGCGGAGCGAGCAACTCTACAATTGTTTATTTGAATTAATTAAAGGTTAGAAGCCGAGGGTTCCGTACTTTTTAGTATTTGTTGTTATAGCGGCAACGTGAAAATTTTAACTAACTATCACGTTTCATGAGATACAGCCTTGTGGGTGGCAGACAGACGGACAGACGGAGAATGGAGACTTAGTAATAGGGTCCCGTTTTTACGCTTTGGGTACGGAACCCTAAAAATCCATTACCGGTGTCTTTTCTCAAACCAAATTGTTACACTTTCCATTTATACTACCATAACAATGATATGTCCGCGCATGTTCGAGTAAAATACCGCATCTAATTATAATTTCATCTAAACCAGAGGTGAGGAGGTGAGAAAAAACCGCGAACGCAGCGTACAGGAAGCAACATAAATCGGCAGTGGGCGTGCCGCAGGCGGCCGGCGCTGGGGTATACTTGTGTGCGCCGGGTACTTGAACAGAAATTATTAAGACTTTTACAGGAAGGAGTTAAAGAAATTACCACCTTTTCAAGAGATAAATACGTAAAGGTGTGGTTTCGGTGAACGAGTAAGCGAGATCATTTAATAATTAGAGGTAGGCAATCCTTGATCCGGCCGAAATAATATATTGTTTTTCGCAAGAAATCTGCGAAGATTGCACACAATAAGAGAAACTAGCCAGTCTTTTTTAACCAGGCGGACGAACATAAGCTAGACTGTTTAGTAACATGAGGCAGGTAATCCTTGATCCGGGTGCAATAAATGAAATGAAATTATGATTACCTACCTAGTACTTTTCTAAAGAAATACTAAGAAAAGAAAATCACACATACCTAATAATAAATAGGAAAAATAAACCTTAAAGTTTAAAGGATTTAGCGTACGGTAGGTAACATAAATTGCCGGCGCTGGGGTACACTTCTGTGCGCTGGGTACTTGAACAGACATTATTAAGACTTACAGAAAGGAGTTAAAGAGATTACCACCTAATCTTTTTCCAGAAATAAATAGCGTAAAGGTGGGTTCCCGCGGCCCGTTGTTTTACAGATCAGACCGCGCCTCAGATCGTGGGAACGGTCGCATCCAATGAGGCCTGTGGTCGCCTGTCGTCACCCACTCCCGACGGATAGCCGCACAGGCATCCACAGGCGTGCCTGACCTGTAATAACACGGACCGTGGGAACCCACCTTAAAGGTCTGATTTAGGTGGACGAGTAAGCGAGACCGTTTAAGGCCGTTCCATCGGTTTGCCACTGTCTTTGTCACATCTCGCAAGAAAGAACGGGAAAGAACATACGCGCCAAGTGTCAATTTTGATCGAATTTTGTCGGTTTTTATTTATTTTAAAAACGTTACCTTACAATATCGAAATTCTAAAGCTATGAAATTACTATTTATGTTAAGATTGTTTTTTCTTATTTTTTTGTTTATAGTATTACATAATAAATAACCGAGTAAAGTTGGATTTAAAGTCCGAGGTAGTCTAATAGAGGTAGGCAATCTTTGATCCGGTCGAAATACTGTATTGTAACTATTGTATTTCTCAAGAAATTTGTGAAGTTTTTTTAATAAAATAAGGCGGACGAACATGAGCTACTCTGTTTAGTAACATGAGGCAGGTAATCCTTGATCCGGGTGAAATTATGATTACCTACCTACCTATTGCTTTTCTCAAGAAATACTAAGAAGACAAGAAAATCACACATAAAGAAAACCTGGAAAATTAAAGGCGGCATTTTTACAAATATAACAATGATATTTCTTCTCAATAAATACCGCATCTATATAAACCCACATCTATACCGGTAGGCTGGTACGTTCGACGTGTTTTCTCTCAGTCGCACTTGTAAATTCGTTCGTAAGTGTGACAGGGAGGCAACACGTCGAACGAGGTTCGCGGTAGGCACTAAGAGGTGGGAAAAAACAAAAGGCTTTTGTTTTTCCCCACCAAAAAACCGCGGACGCAGCGTACGGTAGGCAACATAAATCGGCAGTGGGCGTGCCGCAGACGGTCGGCGCTGGGGTACACTTGGGTGTGCCGGGTACTTGAACAGAATTTACGAGTAGGTATTATAAAGTCTGTTACACTTTGAAAGGAAAGTCTGACTCTGAAAGGAATTAAAGATAGGTTTGATTCTTTTAGGTTTAAGCGAGGAACGTTTAGGTGAATTTCGTACATTAAGTATGATTAAGTGAGTGAAAAACAAATGTAAAAAAATAATAAGTTTTTTTTTACGAAGTTATGTTAGTTTACTGTGGAGATTTAAATTTATTACAGCACAATAAACAATACAATACAATAGAAATCCTCTTTATTGCACAACCTCAGAATAAACTATGAATGAGCTACTATAGTTATTTTGCTAGTTTACAAACTAACCTAAGTAATCCCTTGGAATATTTCTTTAAGCTTCCGATGAGAGTAACATAAAATATTTAGTATCATTAAAGAACACAATAGTAAGGTGGTCAGTAGGTCAGCTATGTCATATGAGTACATTTTTTCCATAAATTTGTATCGTAGGTTAGATTAGGTTAGAACTAGGACCCTTACAAAGACATACTGCCAGAAAAGTAGGTTAGGTTAAGACTGCCAATGAAATGAAGTGCTAACTAGATTTTTTGTAAAAAAGAAAAGAAATCTAACTGCTCCAATGAAAGTAAACCCAGGTAGCAAAATGACGTCAGCGACGTCATAATGACGTCAATTATACGTCATAATGACGTAATGGACGTCATAACGACGTATAAATGCTACCTGGGAATTAAGTCAAGTTCGAACCGCCACTCAAACTTATGCTTATCAATCGAATGTCTTACTGACTTACACTTTTATTTGGCGATATTCTAAAATTATTTAAACGAACATAACATTTTTTAAAATATTTTTTTTAAATACCACATCGGTGGCAAACAAGCATACGGCCCGCCTGATGGTGAGCAGTCACCGTAGCCTATGGACGCCTGCAGCTCCATGCGCGTTGCCGACATTTTAAAAACCCTTTTAATATTTTAAAATTGTAATCATATACAAATTAAAACATTTGCGAATCGTTTTATTTTGTCTAGTGACTATTTACGAAGCGATGTATTTGCGGAATATAAAGTTTGCCGAATGAGTACTTTTTAGGGTTCCGTACCCAAAGGGTAAAAACGGGACCCTATTACTAAGACTCCGCTGTCCGTCTGTCCGTCCGTCTGTCTGTCTGTCCGTCTGTCACCAGGCTGTATCTCATGAACCGTGATAGCTAGACAGTTGAAATTTTCACAGATGATGTATTTCTGTTGCCGCTATAACAACAAATACTAAAAACAGAATAATATAAATATTTAAATGGGGCTCCCATACACCAAACGTGACTTTTTTTGCTGTATTTTTTTCGTAATGGTACGGAACCCTTCGTGCGCGAGTCCGACTCGCACTTGGCCGGTTTTTTTTTCAAAAGTAATTTGTAAAGTAATAGTCAACTATATTTATGACATAAGGCCTCATGAGGTTAACTAAGCTGTCCTGAGGGCCTACCGCGAACCACGTTTGACGTGTTGCCTCAATATCGCAATTTTTTGTTGTCGCTGGGGTAAATGCCTTTACGCATCTCACCCCCGGGCAAGGGAAGCCCATAAGGGGGGGGGGGTGGTATGTGGGACTCGCTCCTCCTGCTCCCTCTGTTAGTCAGAGGGAGGGGAGGAGAATACCCACTAACATCCCCTGCGTTGATTCTCCGCACTGTCGTTTATGGGGGCGCCATGGGGTCGCAAACGTTCTACCACGACGTCCCCCGGCTGCCGCACTTGTAAATTCGTACGTAAGTGTGACATAGGCACATGTCGAATGTGGTTCGAGGTAGGCGCTCTGTGTCGTACTCCACTGTGTCACACGTCACACTGCATCCATCATCATGGCGACACGTCTCCGGGATCGTTTGTATCCGTCGCCATACTGACTCCCGCTGCGGTGGTTACACGCACTTTGATAGGACCTGTGCTTGTATTACACGAGTTTCAAAACAATTTTGCACCATAATTTTAAAACGAACACGGGACTTAATCGCGTACAAACTTATGTTTAAGTACGTACAAGTTAATAATCAAGATCAAGTGCGGGTAGTTCGCAAAATCCGCGCGGCAAGATGTTGATACAATTCCTCGCCAGTCTGCCTGTGACCACGAACGTAACGTCACGTTCGAAACGTCAGGCCATAAATAAACGTAAGTTTGTACGCGATTAAGTCCCGTGGTAGTTTTAAAATTATGAGTGCAAAATCGTGTTAGTTTAAATCAGTATAATTTTGCACTACATATTTATACCACGCCTTTACAAGAATTTTTAACCGACGTCCTTCGCTTCGATCCTTACGAGCGAACTAAACTCCGCCTCCCACAGAGATAACCAATTATGTTGCATTTAGGATTCTTTATATCAATTTGGTAGGGTAGGAGAAAACAGTCGAGTACGAAACCTCGGTTTTTGAGATTTTTACGCAGGATTTCTCGCCTAACCTGGCGTTTGTCCTTATCACACTAGTTTTAGGAGCCATATCCGTTAGCGAGACGGATATACCTATTCGCCTAAAATATTTTTTTATTTAAATCTCAGCTCCCGTATCTTATTACAATCAAAATAAATCTACTTCCACAATCGACATATTTAGTTGCATTTAAGTGTAAAAATATTATGTAACATATTATGTATTTTTTTGGCATATCGAAACAAAGTATTTTATTTCAAGTATTCTTAACGATGTTCTGATATTTCCAGAAACGGAAAACTCAACCCGGCCATCGCAAATGTCATTTGTAGTAATTTTAAAAATATATTTTTTTATTAATATTATTAGGCTCATTATTTAAGTGCCAAAGTGCCGATTACGCACCGAGTGCCAGAAACACCGCGAGTGGTATGATTGACCCGTGGGCCGCTGCGGCCACACACGTACCACATCTACTTCTATCACTATTTTAACACTTTTGTAACCAAAGTGCCGATTACTCACCAAGTGCCAGGAAAACCGCGAGTGGTATCATTGACCCGTGGGCCGCTGCGACACGTACCATATCTACTTCTATCACTATTTTAAAACTTTTGTAACCAAAGTGCCGATTACTCACCAAGTGCCAGGAACACCGCGAGTGGTATCATTGACCCGTGGGCCGCTGCGACACGTACCACATCTACTTCTATCACTATTTTAACACTTTTGTAACCAAAGTGCCGATTACTCACCAAGTGCCAGAAACACCGCCAGTGGTACCATTGACCCGTGGGCCTCTACAGCCCCACGCGCGCCACATCTACTTCTGTCACTATCTTTACACTTGAATTTTATTTCTTTCACACATTTTTCACACTTGTACTTTTATAGTTTCACTATTTTTATTGGTTATTTTTTTTAATGCGGATATTTATGTTTACACTTACACTTTGTTTCACTTTAAATTGGTTGAAAATTATTCACTCTTTTACGAAGATGGTAGATACAGTTTTTATAAATTTATGTAATTTCACTTTTAAATAATTGAAATTATTTAAACACCTTTCACGATTCACTGTTGGTTGATTTTTTGTAGCAATCCAATCTAAAATCTGAAACAAAGAAAACTATTATTAATGATTTGTTTATTTAAACTTTATATCAAAAAAGTATAAATGTCGGACTTAATGCCTAAAATTATCTTTCAGTCAAACAAGCTAAACAAAAATACCGGACAAGTGCGAGTCGGACTCGCCCACCGAGGGATCCATACTTTTTATTATTTGTTGTTACAGCCGCAGCGGCAACAGAAATACATCATCTATCACGGTTCATGAGATACAGCCTGGTGACAGACAGTCAGACGGACAGACTGACAGAGGAGTCTTAATAATAGGGTCTCGTCCACTGTCCGTCTGTCTGTTTGTCCGTCAGTCTGTCCGTCTGTAATAAAATTTCGAATTTTGAAGCAAATTTGGAGCAAAGTAGTCACATTTTATACAGTATGTTGTCATCTTTAGTTACCAGACTCTACGTACCTACCTATCGAAAGTAATCAAAACAGGATTTCTGACATATTTTCAAGCTAAAGTAAAAAATATAAATTATTTTCCTTGCAACGTTGCATTAAAAGCTAAATGAATCACAAAAGCATCTCGCTTTTGAAATGAATACTGGAAATTATGCAAAATGTCCAATTTGCAGCAGTGCAAGTTGGTCACGAGTTTAAATTTATGTTTATTTTTGTGCTTCGTGAAAATAGCTTGCCAGGAAACTTTCATAATTGCCCTGCGAAGTGCCTGCAACTTAATAATGATTATTTGAATAACTTCTTTGGACTAAATAAGCTCAATTAATCCCCGGCAAGCTTGGTTCTTCATACAAACGTAGTTCCGCTCTCATTTTAAAACGACTAGCTGGATTGTTCTGAAACTTTGTACTTACAATAGGATAAGGTATATGTCTGTAGCTTCAGATACCATAGTTAAAAAAATACAGCGAATTTAAGTTTTACATACAAAACTTGTTTTTGCTCTATTTCGTTTGTTTTATAAATTGGAGCTATATAAACTAATTACAGACCTAGATATACCTCATATTATTGTATGTGCAAAGTTTCATTACAATCCAACACGTAGTTTTAAAATGAGAGCGGAACTACGCTTGTATGAAAAGGTGCAATTCGAGCTTTTTTTTATGTAATAGGAAGCAAACGAGTAGACGATCCGCCTGATGGGAAGCAGTCATCGCTGCCCATGGACATAAAGTAACAAATAGCTTGCCGGGGACTCTTAACAATAATACAATATAATAAAATATATAAATATGGGGAATATTGCATGCAAGTTCTTAATCCGTCTATATATAACCACGTCAAATTTATAACATTTAAAACTTTCGCGGTTTAAACACATATTAAATCACATTTAGAAACGGGTCTATCGCGAATTTATTTTGTTACCTTTATTTACCGACGTTTCGACACAGGTTTCACTGGTCGTGGTCGCGGCTAACTGACGTCCTAGCAAAATGTCAAAACAGAGATTTGTGTGACTACCCCACGAAAAGTGCATTTAAAGTTCGAGGTAGACATCACATTTTCAAACCACCCACTACACATAAAAGTTAATTATTGTCAATAGTCCGACACACAACACTCACAACATCCGCGCACACATCCGAAGATAGATCCCTTGGCTTTAACTTCTGGATCACTGGTCCCCAAGTTGCCGATAAGTTAAAACCATCTTCCCTATTAAAATTTCTGGGGTGCTTCTTGATTTCAAACGCTTCTCGCACAACTCGAGGATAATAATCAAACGTCAAATTTAACTGAACATGGGCAATCATAATTCGTGTAGTTTTGGAAATTAGTACAGTTATACCTTGTGGTGTCCAGATGAACGTACTAAAAGTCCTCGGGTTGTGCTCATATCTCGAATAGCATTATAATTTCTTCGGCCAAAAGATTCTACATAAAATTTTCTACAAATTAGGTCATATTCATTTTTACTCTACGATCAATACTTTACGAGCTACAGGTTGTTTAAATTAACAAAGAAATAAAAAGACGATATATGAAAACTTCTTTATTTCGTATAAACATATTCGTTAGCACGTTTATTATAAACTACTAGCTTTTGCCCGCGACTTCGTCTGCGTGGACTTAGTAACAGCAGCTAAAGTAAGTGTAGCGCCTTGAAAAATTCTCATAGCAATCATTCAATTTGAGCATATTATGCACACAAATTAGCAGGCACTTCATTAATTATCTCAATTCCACCGCGCTTTTTACTTTCTTAAGGGATGATTTTCGGGATAAAAACTATCCTATGTCCTTCTCAGGGACTCAACCTATCTCTATGCCAAATTTCATCAAAATCCATTCAGCGGTTTAAGCGTGAAGAGGGAACACACAGACAGACAGACAGACTTTCGCATTTATAATATTAGTATGGATGTGAGGTGTCCGTTAATACACGTTCGTTGTGGAGATTCTTGGAGGAGGCCTGTTTCAAGCAGTGGACGTCTTTCGGCTAAGATGATGATGATGCTGTGTGCAATAAAGAGCAGGTATAGGTATTGTATTGTATTGTATTGTATTATTATTTCTCTCTTTATTAAAGCATGACCCATTAGCCCGTTTTGCCCGCAACACACATCAAAGTAAAAATGTGAAACGTAAAGCTTTTAAAATCACTTGACACTCGGTTGGCACTTGGCACTTGGCACTTGCTGGGCACTCCGCGTAAGGGCCCATTACAGTTTTAGACGGGTTATTTGTAGGTATGAACGTTTTAGACGTGAGTTTTAACGCGTTTTATTAGGGTTCCGTACCCAAAGGGTAAAAACGGGACCTTATTACTAAGACTCCGATGTCCGTCTGTCTGTCACCAGGTATCTCATGAACCGTGATAGCTAGACAGTTCACAGATGATGTATTTCTGTTGCCGCTATAACAATAAATACTAAAAACAGAATAAAATAAATATTTAAGTGGGGCTCCCATACAACATACTTTTAGCCGTTTCTTGCGTAATGGTACGGAACCCTTCGTGCGCGAGTCCGACTCGCACTTGGTCGGTTTTTGTTTTTGGACTGAATGTAAGCGGTGTTCGGATTTATATTACTGATTTGATATGATGTTAGGTACTCTCACGGTTAAGAAATTTATAATATACAGTGACAACCAATTAAAAAAAAAACTATTTTTTTTGTTTCACTCGGTGGCAAAATTTGGTTAACGCCGTAAGGCCTTGATACCCGAGCAAGCGAAAGATTCCAAAATTTAAACATGAGCGTAGCGAGTGGTTCGAAAAATGGAATCTTGAGCGTTGCGAGGGTTTCAAGGCCTTACGGCGTTAACCAAATATTAGCACGAGAGGTTAACACATTCAGTGTCAGCCCAAGCTACGCGCTACGAGCGTAGCCTATAAAAATCGTATGTAGCGAAAAGCGCCTACGAACAGAGAACTCCCTGGCGAGTCACTGGCACTGAATGTGTTAAACAACAACTCTTCCCCCTTGTAAGATTAATAACTATTATTTACTTTGTCGATATATATTAAAGCTGTCAGTTCCAATAACGCCTACTTTAAAATAAAAATACTCTTTACAGAATTCGTCAGGCGCGATTTCCGAGCTTAACAAATATTTCTTTCATTGAAAAATTACCGGAATTTTCGCATTCGAAATATTTTGAGCATCTTTAAGTTTTAAGCCTTTGGGAATTCGAGGGTATTTCCGGTTTAGGGAAAACATGGTCTTTGAGAAAAAACCGAGACAACTCGGCTTTGATGTTACAAAACGTGATATTTCTGTTTGTAATGGGTTCTAAAAAGTGTGGAATCCTCGGTGTGCGAGTCCGACTCGCACTTGGCCGGTTTTTAGTATTTGTTGTTATAGCGGCAACAGAAATACATCATCTGTGAATATTTCAACAGATCTAACCACGCCTTAAGAGTCCCCGGCAAGCTCGGCCAAATTTCACCTTCCCATACAAACGAAGTTTCGTTCTCATTTTAATACTAATGGTTGGATTGTAATGAAACTTTGCACAACAGGTATATCTAGGTCTGTAATTAGTTTATATAGTTCCAGTTTATAAAACAAACGAAATAGAGCAAAACAAGTTTTGTATGAAAAACTTAAATTCGCTGTATTTTTTTACACTATGTTATCTGAAGCTACATAAACTAATTACAGACATAGATATACCTTTATGCTATTGTAAGTACAAAATTTCAGAGTAAGCTAATAACGTTAGAAACATGTCTCCTTAGATCCGATCTTAAATTCTTAACCAACAAGGAAACATTGATATTATTGTGTTAAATATTTTTAATTGTGTTTTAAATAGACCGAGTTGACTAGAGAAAATGGCGTCAGTTATTATACCCACAAACGTTTTTGATTTAGGTAATATTAAGGATGACTCACGTTAGACCGGGCCGTGTCCGGGCCGGAGCTTCCGGCGCTTCGTTTTTTATGGAAAGCATCATGATCACCTGTCATGTCATAGAAAAGTAAGCGCCGGAACCTCCGGCCCGGACACGGCCCGGTCTAACGTGAGTCATCCTTTACGCATATTCAGAGCATGGGCTAGTCTCGTGATTTCGAGTTTCGCCCGAGACAGTATTTTTTCCACTTTTAATTGAAAATCCATTTATTTACGTACAAGATATATACAGTGGTACTACGTAAACAAAATTAAAAACTAGCTTAAATCTAAAATAGGCCCTTGAGGCATTGTACCAAGGATGCTGGCGGCATTTCCTCGCTGTATCGCAATGCTGATACGTTGTGCGAGGAAGCCGCCAGCTCTTCGGTCACCAGTTACGTCAATCAGACGCTTCGCGATTTCTGCAGACTTTTTACTCGTTGACCTTGAAAAGCTTATAAGTATTTAACTCGACCACGAGAGCCTATTTATCCAACTTTCTATCAAATTAATAACAGAAATAGGATAGCACAATAATTATACTTCAAACGAAAATGTTATTAAATTTTGCGTCGAGAGTCAAATAGTTCAAAGACAATTTTGTTTACTTGAAACTTGCCTTTTGTAATCTTGATATACAGTGGAAACTCGATAACTCGTACCTCGTTAAGGCGAAATCCTTAACACGAAATAAAATGCCATACCCTTCCCGTCAAAGCCAAAAACCTAAATAACTCGAAATGTTTAACCTCATTGATACGTCATTAATTCTCTTCACGGTTATCCAGTACAATTTTTACCTCTGTAACTCGATTAGATTGTGTCACAAGGGAGCAAAATGACATATTTACGGCGAGGGCGTACATTGAATCCTGAACGAAGAGAATGCAAAAAATAAATATTTATTAAAAAAAAATCGTGTTCTAGAACAGAAAAGTGCCACTTTGACTCCTCCTAGCAGTGAAGAAAAGTGCCACTTTGATACCTCCTAGCGGGGAAGAAAAAGCGCTTTTTCGAATAGGTGATGTGAAAAAATTAATTTGACAGAACAGGCGAGTTGTTGAAAGTTATTTACATACTTATATAAATAAGTAATTAGTAATTGTAGTATGTGTGTTTGTGTTTAATAGTCTCCATATTTAGCTCTTTGCACTACCTGTTGACTTTTGTATAAGTTCTACTTTTCCTGCTACCCAAAGGTTGTCTGGAAGAGATCGCTTTTTAGCGATAAGACCGCCTGTTGTTACCTGGTTCTATTTTTTCTTTAAATATTTCTTTGTAGTTTTACATGTATGTAAAATGTATAATTTTGGTGCAATAAAGAATATTTACTTACTTACTTACTTATATACCTACATAGAAAGCACCCATGACTCAGGAACAAATATTTGTGCTCATTACAGAAATAAATGCCCTTACCGGGATTTATTTCTGTGATGACAAATGTCGATACAGATAAGATACAGCTCACAGACTAGTTTAAGGGGCTACCCGAGGTTTTACTCGATTTTTGACAAGCTTTGAATCGTATCTCTTACTTTTGTACTACATATAGAATTATAAGACAAACGGCTATCGTTTCTTCAATCTTTTATCTCAATTTTTGTCTACCGGATTTTGAAAGAAATTAATACTTATTTATTTATGATTCTTTTAAACATTGTCTAAAAAAACACTTGTTTCGTATCTCGATTGCTGTGAAGGATCTTACTTATACGAAATCTACATATTTGGGTTCGTCTATGACGTCTCTAAAAATGTGTCTAAGGTTTTAATTTTAAACTAATTAACCCAAAAGTTATGGCCAGAAAACCAGTTTTTTGGCCTAAAATTGTTCTACTTTGATGCCAAATATCTCGAAAACAATCAACTTTGAACTAAATATGGGATACTATATTGCTTAAAGCGATTGCTATTATTATGATAAGCTACAAAAAACATTAGAAAACTAAGGGCTTTCCGATCGAAGGTCATTGGGTCATGGGGTCCCCTTAATAAACAAACTACTATTTGTTTTAGTTTGTCTGTGCCAAATCGCTCGTACCTAAAATTTCACGTCAACCTATAATCGGATTTATCCTTGGGAGACGGCATCCGTACTATTTCCCCTCTGCCCAAGCATAGCTACAACTGTACCCAGGGTTAACTTGCATTATTTGGTGACACGCCTAATTCAGTGATACAAGTTTTGAAGCATGACACCCAGGAAAGCTAGTGAATTAGGGCCTTTTAAATGGGCCTCACGGCAAAGCCGCCGAAGCCGTGAGGTCCCATTTTTTTTATACCACGACGGTGGCAAACAAGCATACGGCCCGCCTGATGGTAAACAGTCACCGTAGCCTATGGACGCCTGCAACACCAGAGATATTACATGCGCGTTGCCGACCCTTTAAAAACCTGTACACTTCTTTTTTGAAGAACCCCATACTGTAGCCCCTCGGGAAAACCTCGGCAGGGAGCTCATTCCACAGCCGAAGCGTCCGCGGGAGGAAACTCCTCTTAAACCGCACAGTACGCGATAATTTAGGTGCTAGGGTGTGGTGATGGAAAGCGGCCGTTGGCATCATGTCAAACAATTCTTCAGAGCACAGCCCATTGTACAGGCCCTAATGCACTAGCTTTCCTGGGTGTCATGCTTCAAAACTTGTATCACCGAATTAGGCATCTTCTTCTTCTTCTTCTGCCGTGCCTTATCCCTTTATTTGGGGTCGGCCCTCCTCGTTTTACGGCGCCAAGTCAGTCGGTCTTGGGTTGTCTGCTTGTCTAGTTGAGCTCGTTCTAGATCGTTAGCAACGGTTGTCCACCACGTGGCGCACGGTCGTCCTCTACCTCTTCTTTTATCCGGGATAGCTAGGGCCTTCTTTACAGCGTTGTTCTCGTCCCGTCGCATTACATGGCCGTACCATCGCATACGACTTTCCACCATCTTATCCACGATGGGAGCAACTTTAAAAGAGCCTCGGATATATTCATTCCGCACTCTGTCCAATCTTGTTACTCCGGCTGCCCACCGTAGCATTTTCATTTCAGTCGTGTGCATATTTTGTTCGTGCTGCTTTTTGACGGCCCAGCACTCGGTACCGTACATCATGGCTGGCGTACATCACCGAATTAGGCATGTCACCAAATAATGCGAGTAGGGCCATAGGGTAAACATGCATTATTTGGTGACACGCATAGCTATAGAGCTATGCGTGTTGTGACTCGTCCGTACACAAAAATAGATTGAGTTGTGCAAGATTTGTCCTTGACATGTGTCATTTTCTATGTATTTGCGTCGTTATTACAGATTGCATTTTGTATGTAGTGTGAGAAGTGCGCCTGTGTGCACGGTTTCCCCTGAAAAAATTGTAGAACGATTTGAACGGTAAAATATTGCTTGGGCTCCTCCCTTCCGACATGTCGAAAGGCGGCGTTGCTCCAAGGATTTATCTCATTCGAATTCTCTCCGACTGAGTTAAGACGAAGAATTTAAATATCTCAATTTAATTTAAAGACAAATATACTCTCACTGATATTAAATTATTTTAAAGCGGCTCACTCACGTATTATTAAGTCAAATAGCTTGACATGTTTCGATCCAATTTAAATAGTTATTTGTTATACAAGGGTGCAAAATTGTATTTTAACACACGAGAAGTAAAATACATTTGCACCCGTGTGTAACACAAAACTTTTCCCCTCAATATAGCGAGGAAAGTGCAACATCCACAGGCGTTAGATCATCTTCATCAACTGGAATCACTCATTTTTTTACGATATTATAACAAAAAACTCTCGAAATTCTGTACTTTTACGTGAGAAGTTTTAAAGCAAAATTTTTGTTGTCAATGTTGACATTTCTGACGTATGAAATGTCAATGATGCGTTTTGAAATTGCATCGACTCAACTTGTGCGTTCAGAATTATATTTAACATAATTATTAAAAAACAAACGTTTATTATGGAATTTTAAGGTTTATGACTTAAGATCATTAAATAAAGCTAAATCTGGTATTTTTTATTAGATTTTCAAATCATTTATCTAATGATAATTAATATCGAACGAACCATTATTATGAGCGTTTTACGTTTTGTTATCTGTCAAGCTACTTAAACACGTTCCATCCAAGGTCAAATTACTTGCCCCACTAGTGGATAAAATGCGTTTTGTCCCGCTTGTTTTAAAGGATAAAAGACGGCTTTCCGAGCTAGTAAGGGGAAAATAATTAAATATGCTTAAGTCTCACGGGAGTTTTATAGTTAAAATACTTTCACTGGCTCAAAATAGTTATTTGTTTTACAAGGGGCAAAGTTGTTGCTTAATCTCTCGTGCTAATATTAATGGAATAATGGAATCTTGAGCGTTGCGAGAGTTTGAAGGCATGAGGGTTTAACAAATGTTGCTACCGTGTGAACATTTTCACCACACCAACACAAGGAAAATACTAACTGTAAAATATCAAACAAAATCAAAGCAAATCAATTCAAAATGAATGATATTAAATATTTATCATTCAGAATCATCATTTAAAAGACAATTCTACCAGCCAACACAATGGTACAACTCAAAATTTGCATATGATTACTTTGCCCCACATGTGGATAAAATGCAATTTTCTCATCAGCTGTTGTTGAACAATCAAGAGTGGTGAAGTTTATTGTGGGTTAAAACTTCCTAAATGCTCTAATGCTTGGAAATAAAGAATAACACTGATTTAAACTTTTCCGATTTTTACACATTATTATTCACAACGACGGGACTTAATTTGGTAACGCATTGGACCGGCAATCCAAGGATGTGGGTTCGAGTCCCACGTTGACCAGAGTTGATCATCGTTGATTTTTTCATTGTGATTGACATCTGTATATACAATTTATAGATTGTAATAATGTCGTACGTCCCACAATAAAAAAGGAAAAATATATTAACATTTAAATAAAGAAAAAGTTTAAAAAATATTGTCACGGGCGAGACTCGTACTCCCAAGTTCGACAGTGATTTTATTTATTTATTTTATTTATTTATTTAAGAAACAAACAGTCTTTTATAGTTATACATAGCACTGGATATTTTCTTAAAGCTAGACTTACAGTTTCCTTAATGAAAATATTTAACATCATGTTTAATAAAGTAATTTTTCCACTTTTTCTTTATTTAATCTTTATTGCTCAAGAAATAATGTATATTCAGATTTTAGTTTTTAAGTAAATTATAAACTAAAATAGATGCCATATTATGCTTAGACTTTTTAAAGAAAAACTGACCAATCCTTTCAGTGGAGGACGGATCCAAACTGGCGTCTCTAGTTCATGCGACTTTCCGTCCCTGGAGGGACGTTTTCTTTAGTATAAGATATATAATTATATATAAGCGCCATCGACAATAAGGTCCCTTTTTATAAAAAATACCACATATACCTAATTTATTTAATAAGATTTTGTAAACTGTACGTAATATGGAAGGAATGGAAGAGGGAGAGGTTTTTTACCTATTATAACGCATAGTTCAAGTAGCAAAACTTATAAATTAGGCGAGAAAACTTAATGTACTTTTGTTGAAATCAAAATACTTATAGCACTTAATTACGTAATAAAATATAAAACCCCGTTTGCCGAAAATTACATTTTTCACATAACATAATATAATTAACTTAATTCAAACATTTAAGGTCTGACAACTCTGAAATTTGCACATTTACTTTTTCCCGGAAAAAACTGGTAAATGTGAGGGATCGTAATTAATTTTTATTTCACTTGGGATTCATAAAAATACCGAGTTGAAAACATCAAAGGAAATTATCAAATTTTTCTCTCTTGGTTACTTTCGTTTTCTTTTAGAGCGAACAATGGAGAAAAATTGGTACAGCTATTATTTTTTAGGGTTACTCAAAAGAAAACACTCGAAAAGGATCACTCATACTTCTGTAAATGAGACTGAGAATGAGAGAGAGTTATCAAGTTATCATGGTGAGAATGGCGAATATTTTTTTATAATTTAAAGATAAATGGCTGAGAAGTTATTTAACTCTCTCTGGACTTGCATGGGATATATTTTCTTTATTGGCTATCTTTGTCTTTATTGGAACAGAATGCATATAATATGACGACCGGTCTGGCCTAGTGGGTAGTGACCCTGCCTGTGAAGCCGATGGTCCTGGGTTCGAATCCCGGTAAGGGCCTTTATTTGTATGATGAGCACAGGTATTTGTTCCTGAGCCATGGGTGTATTTAAGTATTTATATATTATATATATCGTTGTCTGAGTACCCATAACACAAGCCTCCTTGGGCTTTCCGTGGGACTTAGTCCATCTGTGTAAGAATGTCCTATAAAAAAGAAAGAAAGAAGAAGAGAAGAAATAAATGAATAAAGTGTAAATATAAGTACAATACAAACTTAAACTAATTAAAAACTAAAAATCTGTTTCTATTTCAGCATTTCCTCGCTGAGTTGATTTTGTTGTTTATTTAGCATATTTGACTTTACATATATAAACATTTTGACTACAAGTGGAATACAAAAGCAACGTTGACATAACGAATGCGACAAACGCAAGGGGAAAGTCGAGTTCAATTAAAGTTCTGCAAGTGGGTCGCCATGCAGTTACGTCACAGGGCGGACACGTTATACATCAAAAATCACTTGCGTTTCTATGTGTGAACGGCACGTCTGTACACGCGTCATGCGTCATAGTGTAAGTTGCTTAAAAATAGTACTGAGCGGCCGGCAAACGGCCGTCAATCTGCTGTCGCGGGGCGAGGTAATTCGACTCGGGGCGGGGCAGTGCGTGGCCGTTCTGTATGATAATACTATAACTTATTCTGTGCCACTGGTATAGATACTTGAGAAGTAATATCATCAGTACCTATAGTGTACATTTTATTCGATACTGTGACGGCGTTTGCGTAAACGTTACGTCTATTTTTGTATGAGATTTCCAACAACGCGCCACCAAGCGGAACGTTTTGGAAACTCAAAATCCTATACAAAATGACACTTATGACGCGTATGTCACGTCACGATATCGAATGAAATTAACACTAGGGTTTATGTTAGTGCTTATACATTTCCCACAACATAATTATACCTTTTCATTTCTCATGCTCTGAAAGAGGGTCATTGTTGTTCTAAAAGGTGTGCAGAAAAAGATTCGTTTCCGCATTTTACGTTCCAAGTAAGATTTTTTTTAATTTTTTACTATAAGTAATTGAAATTTGGGTTTAAATGGATTTATTATACAATTTTCATTCTGATATTTGACTCTCCATTCCATAAATAACGATACTTTTGCCTAAATTTTTAATTGAAAATACCCTCAAGAAATACTATAAAAATGTATTCTTAGTGTTTTTAAAAAAACACATTCATTTTACTTTCCTCGTATTCGAAATGAAAAGTAGTGTTTAACTCGGGTGAAAGGCATCATTTTAGCCTCGAGCTAAAAATACCTCTGCAGAAGTGAGTACCTTTCATCCCTTTTTTAACAATCTACTATTTCATCATAATATAGTTTCAAGAAATAGAGCGAAACTAATTTCGTTACATTTAATATGAAATAGAGCTGTATTCATATTTCAAAGAGATTCTCTCATCCCTTAACTACGTATTTATAATAGTCAGAACTCAGAAATGTCTAATGAGTCCCCGGCAAGCTCGGTTCTCTATACAAACGTAGTTACGCTCTCATTTTAAAAGGACTAGCTATTTATATTACTCTGAAACTTTGTACCTACTTACAATAGGATTAAGGTGAGGTCCCTTTATTTGACATAATTATTGAAAGTCATAATGTAATGATTGTCATATTATCATTAGTCATAATTCTGAAACCGTTAACTTTTCAGGATTTTCCTCGGGTTATTCTATAGATAGGTTAGGTTAGGTTTGTTTTATGGCAATCCTGAAAAGTTACGCGTTTCTGAGAAAAACCAAATTATGACTAATGATGTATGTATGTATGTATGTAAACACTTTATTGTACATAAGACAGATTACAAACACAATAAAAGAACATAAATATATACAATGTACAAAGGCGGACTTATCCCTATAAGGGATCTCTTCCAGTCAACCTTTGAGCAATTGAGAATGAAACAATAAACAGATCAAGATAGACAAACGAACACTATGAACAGAAAGTAAATTATGGTTCAATTATTACAATATGACAATATGATAATATGACAATCGTTACATTATGACTTTCAATAATTATGTCAAATAATAGCATAGAGTAACTTATACTAGAGCGGTACTGTCATAGTAAATTTTGTAACCCCAGTAAATTCACTGCCATCTGTCGACACACTTTAAAACTAAAAATAAATATTTATAAAAATACGATAAAATGTATTTAAATATGGATAAATGATTTTTTTTATTTGCATTAATTATTTTTATGATTTTGACCCATGTTCTTTCACTGATGTGCGTTAAAATTATAAATAACAAACGAAACCGTTAACGCCCTCTATACGAGTGTAGGCCAAAACTAGTGGCGCCCTCTGATCGAGAATCAAATTTTCGTGATTTTCGAGGCACGTTTTTTCCTTAGACTGTATCCATCTATTACGGAGTTATATCTATCTTTGATAATAGAGACCCGGATAAGGTATATCTAGGTCTGTAATTAGTTTATGTAGCTTCAGATACAATAGTAAAAAAAACAGCTAATTTAAGATTGTCATACAAAACTTGTTTTTGCTTTATCTCGTTTGTTTTATATATTAGAGCTATATAAACTAATTACAGACCTAGATATACCTCATGTTATTGTATGTGCAAAGTTTCATTACAATCCAACACGTAGTTTTAAAATGAGAACGAAACCCCGTTCGAAGGAAGGTGAAATTCAGCCGAGCTTGCCTGGGACTTAAACGCTTGAAGAAACACTTCAAATATTCTCTAAAATATAATTCTAGGACTTTTCTACAAGACTTTTGAGTTTTTTTTTATACCACGTCGGTGGCAATCAAGCATACGGCCTGCCTGATGGTAAGCAGTTACCGTAGCCTATGGACGCCTGCAACACCAGAGATATTACACTCGCGTTGCCGACCCTTTAAAAACCTGTACACTCCTTTTTTGAAGAACCCCATACTGTAGCCCCTCGGGAAAACCTCGGCAGGAAGCTCATTCCACAGCCGTAGAGTCATGGGTGTTTTCTATTTATTTAAGTATTTATATATTATGTATATCGTTGTCTGAGTACCCATAACACAAGCCTCCTTGGGCTTACCGTGGGACTTAGTCAATCTGTGTAAGAATGTCCTATAATATTTATTTATTTATTTTATTTCTACCAATCTCAAACAAGAATAGTTTAAATACCTATTGCCGATGTGACCTTAAAAGTTCAGGAACGTATTTAATACTGATTTGATAGTTTTGCGAATAGTTTTAGTTAGGTTTTAGTCAGTTCAGTTAGCCATAATTTCCACATTATTTTATTTTATTTTATTTATTTGGGTCATCAACAGCAATACAAAAATTAATACAAATCATAGTGAACAGAAATATAGCCAATAACAGATGTCCACAAAAGTAAAATTAACATGCAATAACTAAGTGGAAACACAAAAAAAAGAAGGGAGTAAAAGAGCATTCTATACAAACTAGATATGGCTTGCACAACATATGTACGTGTGTGTTTTAAGTGATTGTGTGTGTTATAAACTCGGAAGTCCAATAGTGAAACGTTCTATACTGATACATTTGTTTCGGATACTATTACCACAGATATTACAGTAGTCGCTCTCGTAAAATAGTGCCTACGCCAATTGGGATTAGCTGCCGAGCGGATATCACTCTCCCGAGCCGGGACAAACGCGAGGAAGATAAATACGTGCGTAACCCCTTTAAAATTATTGTAATCATATCCATCAATAATGAAATCATCAGAAACGCAAAAACCTTGCATTATGATTAATATAATAACAGTTTATTGAAGCATCTGCGTCTAGACGGGGAATGTTCGCGCTTGGCGTCCAGCCAGCAGAGAGGTCAGCCTCTTCATTACACATTAGAAGCCTCTACATAAAGACCTCGGAACGCTCGATGCCGATCAGCCTCTGCATTAATTAAGTATGTACTGCGTTTCATAGTAAATATATATATACAATATAATATTAGATTGGTCATTTGGTGTATTTTTGCATTGAATGGTTATGACACTGACGCTTCGGCCTCGAAACGCTCCAAAAAGAAACCTCGCGGCATATGTACCATTTTATTTGCAGTTACACACCTATTTTTTATTTTTTCAAATCAGAATCATAAGCTCTTTCGATCCCAAAAGATGAAAAATTTAAACTACTTTTTAGTGCGTTACGCTGCGTCTTACGTAAGCGAACAACTCGCGAACGCGAAGCGAAGCGGCGCGGCGCAGTGCGGCGGGCCCACGGCGTTCGCGTTCGCAACGAGATCGCTCACGTAGGACACTGCTATAGGTATGAAAGGATTGATTCATCACGCACCGCATCGCTTCGCTTCGCGTTCGCGTGTTGTCCGCCTACATAGTACGCTGCGTTGCCATTTTTTTTTTCTCTAAACTGCTCGTTACCATGGCTATAAACAACAATTGGGTCCTATTCAACAAGGCCAAAAACAAATCATTTTATTAAAATTAGCTCGTTTTTTCATATTGCTTACGCCATCCTCCCCGCTGTCCCCTATGGCTTCCAGAGCAAAAAATAATGTAAATTACAATAAAACTGTATAAAAAAATCTTCAGAAACCGGCGAAGTGCGAGTCGGGCTCGCGCACGAAGGGTTCCGTACCATTACGCAATAAAACGACACAAAATCACGTTTGTTGTATGGGAGCCCCACTTAAATATAAATTTTATTCTATTTTAGTATTTGTTATAGAGGAAACAAAAATACATGACCTGTGAACATTTCAACTCTAGCTATCACGGTTCGTGCTATACAATCTGGTGACAGACAGACAGACAGACAGACAGACAGACAGCGTAATCCCAAGACTCCGCTGTCTATAGGTACTACTATTATATTACTAATAATAGGGTCCCGTTTTTACCCTTTGAGTAGGGGACCCTAAAAACGATCGTTTTTTTTTCATACTGTTCAGCCTATCCTCCCCGCTGTCCCCTGTGGTTTTCACAGCCATAAACAATGTGCATTTTAATAACGAACCGGCCGTATTTGCTTATTGCTGTTGTTAGTTCACTAAGAGCAAGCACAGTTGTGGATATTTACAGTACAATGATATCACAAAACCAAATACTGTCCGCGCGCCAATTCCGTGCATTCGGAGGTCGAGGAAGTGGGAGGGTGTGCGCCCGTACGTACAAAATGACACTACTAGGTCATGACCACATGGTCGGTGCTGCACTCACAAAATTATGCCGAGACAGAAGCCATATTTAACAAAATTTTGTTTCAATATTGTGTCTAGATTAAGCCTTAGTTGGTATTTATTTTCTTACTAAATGATAGTTTTTAATTGTAACAAAGTCTGATATTTAAATTGTAATTGGTTCCCCGCGATACAGGCACTGCCTTGTGCGGAGACCCCTGGAATGTCTGTAAATAAATGAATAAATGATCTTTATTCCTTATTCTTATTCTTTATGACGCCCAACATTCCTAACATTCCTCAGCCGTGCACGGAATTCGCGCGCGTCAGTAGGCTACTTTCTTCTTCTTTAGAGGCTTCTTTTTTAGAACTGTCAAAAACGGGTTGTCTTGTCGTTGTCTGTCCGTCTGTCACCAGGCTGTATCTCATGAACCGTGATAGCTAGACAATTGAAATTTTTACAGATGATGTATTTCAGTTGCCGCTATAACAACAAAATACTAAAAACAGAATTAAATATTTAAGTGGGGCTCCCATACAACAAACGTGATTTTTTGCCGTTTTTTGCGTAATGGTACGGAACCCTTCGTGCGCGAGTCTGACTCGCACTTGGCCGGTTTTTAGGGTTCCGTACCCAAAGGGTAAAAACGGGACCATATTACAAAGACTCCTCTGGCCCTCTGTCCGTCTGTCCGACTGTCCGACTGTCCTTCTGTCCGTCTGTCCGTCTGTCTGTCACCAGGCTGTATCTCATCAACCGTGATAGCTAGACAGTTGAAATTTTCACAGATGATGTATATCTGTTGCCGCTATAAAAACAAATACTGACAAGTACGGAACCCTCGGTGGGCGAGTCCGACTCGCACTTGGCCGGTTATTTATTCTTTATTCTCAGTAACGTACGTCTCAGTACGTCTCCCCGGCTTTTCAACCTGTACATCAATGGTCTGATAGAGGAGTTGGGCGGCACCAATGTCGGCTGTTCGGTTGATGGAGTTTGTTTTAACAACATCAGCTATGCAGACGACATGGTGCTGCTCACGCCATCTCTCGGCGCATTGCAAAACTTGCTCGGTGTCTGTGAGAGGTATGCAGTGGACCATGGGCTCAGATACAATGCTAAGAAGAGTGAATTCCTAATCTTTAAGGCAGGTGCTAAGACGTACGAGGTTGTGCCACCAATTGCTCTATGTGGCACTCATTTGAACCGAGTGAAGCATTTTAAGTATCTGGGCCACTGGGTCACTGAGGACCTCTCGGACAATATGGACATAGAGAGGGAGAGGAGGGCGTTGTCCGTTCGCTGCAACATGTTGGCTCGGAGATTTGCAAAGTGTACTAGAGAAGTAAAGCTAACGCTATTTAGGGCATACTGCCAGTGCTTTTACACCTGCAATCTCTGGGTCAATTATGCCCAGAGGACGTACAGCGCACTCCGTGTGCAATATAATAACGCATTTAGAGCGTTGCTGGGGCTGCATCCGAGGTGCAGTGCTTCGGGCATGTTTACGGAGGCGGGAATTGATGGCTTTCATGCGATCATGAGGAAGCGCTGCGCCTCATTGTTAGAAAGGATGCGCGGGAGCCCTAGCAGCCTTCTAAAGGTGTTTGCCGATAGGTGGGATTCACCCATGCAAAAACGATGGATCGGACTTCACTCGACGTTTGTAAATTTTAATTGGTAAATTTAAATTTTAATTGGTAAACTTTAAATTTAATTTGGGATTGACATGTTTTATTATTATTGTTTTTTACTTCTATTTTTATTATTTTAATCCATGATTCTATTAACTGATTTTATTTTTACCTATGTCTGACGTACCTAATTTTGCAATGCTAATTTTAATTTTGAATTTTAGAATTGTCCAAATTAAAATATTATTAAGTAATACTAACTCATTTTAGTTGTAGTATCTTAGTTTTTTAGTATTTAGTATTAACAATTTTAGTTTTAATTTTTAGTTAAGAACTTACTAACAATGCTATGGACCTATGAGTTGTCTGAAAATAAACGAATTTTATTTATTTTTTTTATTTATAGTAATGCTGGTGCAGTCTAAATGTAAAAAGAACCTTAATGCAGCTGCGGTCGCAATGCGAACGCAACCTTAAAACACATTGTACTTACACTGTTTTTTATTTACAAAATTTGGAAAACGGATTATATCGCGTAAGTATATTGAATTTATAATACATCCCGACGTTTCGAACCCTTTACAGCGTTCGTGGTCAAATGTATGTACAATGTACAGTTACATGAAATGAATGTGCCATTTTCAACCAAAAGGGTACTTATTGTCGCTTGTTAGTAAGGCGCTATTTCCATATATCTTCAATTAGAAATCAACCTTATCGACAAGCGACAACGTGGTACCTTTTGGTTGGAATTGTCACAAATGATTTCAAATTAACCTTGAACTCTCGCTTAATGAGTCCTGCTCGAGCTTGTCCAGTTTTTAATTAATGCGAAACCCTGAAGTCATTATAACCTTAATGGCCCTACAGTAAATTGGTTATTTCCGTCGTAAATAATAAATAAAATAAAATAAAATAAAAAGCCTTTTTATTTCTTGCATACAAAAAAGAGAACAATAATGTTGTTTATAAGTGTAAGGAGTTGGTTGTTAGTAGTTAGTTTTTTACATATTTTGTGTTTTTTTTACCTATCTTAATTTCTAGAATGTTAGTATTTTTAGTATTTATAATTTCATATTAAGATTATTAAGTTTATTTATTTGTTGTTATTTTTTTAATCTTCTGCAAGAACCCCAGGTTGGGTGAAGGCCTCCTCCAAAGACGCCCAAATAGTTCGGTCTTGTGTATGAAATTTTTGTGTTCTTCTATTGACATTCCGCCTCTTCTCACTTCCGATATACCTATTACATTGTACTTGATTTCTTTTATTGATTCTTCTAATTCAATTCAGCGGTCATATGACGTAAATATGTCACGTAAATTATAGAACATTTCATCAGAGCCCCTAAATTCGATAGCGTGACGAGCGTTCGCGTTTGCGTGTCTATTTTTGTATAGGATTTTGAGCAGCGCACCAAGCGGGATGTTTTATTAGGATACTCGCCTGTCAACTGAGCTACCTAGACCTAACTGATGTCAACGATATTTCCACCATATTCTTCATATACGCCTTAGGGATATTATTTTATTATTAACATAATTAATGTCATTACCGGGTCTAACGTGATTAAATTAACGCGAAAGTTTAATGTGTCATATTATTATGTTCGTGAAAATAGAACGCGAAAAAAAAAAGTATTTTTATGATTTTTTATATAACATTGCTGGCTTAGGCCAACACGCGCATGTCGCTTTACCAATGCCGTGCATTAAACGTTTAAGTTATTCTTCATTTTAAATTTGAACATATATAAATACAATATATTTATTTTCCAAATTGTCATGACATGAAACCTTAGTAATAAAACTGAAATTAACTATAGAATATGTAAATACAACAGCTTATTAGAGCAAACCACTTCACACTAGGTCGAGCCTGTGTCGTGAGGACTTTGGGGCATTAAAGAAGAAAGTAAGAAAGAAAGAAATAAAGAAAGAAAGAAAGAAAGAATGAAAGACAGAAAGAAAGAAAATATATTTATTTAACATCATAAACATTGGACAATACTTTGAGAAACACACAACACAAATTAGATGCTAAACAGGATCCCCACATAAGATTTACCAACTAGATGCGTAGGATACTGATCTGATAATTAGTAATATAATATTTCTACTATAATTAATGCGTGCGTACTTTCCCGGTTTCTATTTGTACTACCTAATGTAATGTACCTACTAAATTTAATTACTTAGTACGTCTAGGGTTTCAGACAGCTTAATACCACTCATCTTAGATTAAATCCTACAGACCTCTTAAGTGTGCCCACGCACGCTAAAATAACAAAGACTTGTACTAAATCTGTTTCACAGATCACCCCCCAGTGGGGCCCCCACTAGGAGATAAACAGGCATCGTAAACTTCGAGCGAAATCCATTGAAATGACGTACTTTGACTTGACTTGACTACGTAACAACCCTAGTACTTCAATGGATTTCGCTCGCAGTTTACGATGCCTGGAGATAAAATATTGAAGATAAAAAAATATATATTTCCTTAGTCACCTGTTGACCACGAACGCTGTAAAGAGTTCGAAACGTCGGGATGTATTATAAATTCAATATACGCGATATATTCCGTTTTCATTGTTTTATTTCAAAATATTGGAATTGGCGTTTAGTGGCAAATTTTTGAACTAGCAGTAAAGACTAATCAATGTGTAAACATGCCCATAAGTGAAGGCCAGCCACACTTAGCCCCCAGTCACACTTAGTCCCCAGCCACACTTAGCCCCCAGTCACACTTAGTCCCCAGTCACACTTAGCCCCCAGACACTTATCCGTATTATTTATTTAAACTTTATTGCATAAAATATTAACAACAATGTACAAATGGCGGACTTAATGCCAAATGGCATTCTCTACCAGTCAACCATAGGGCCAAACAGAAACATTTATAGGTACCTATATAATTGGTGCAAGGAGAAAAAGAAAAAAAAAAACAATGAATTTCGTTTAGAAAAGCAAACTATTATACTTATAAACTACATATATTATATAAATACAAACATACATACACATTACACACTATAAATACAATAGACACATATGTATGGTTTGTCTCGGGGATGGTTGGGCTAGACACGCTCGAATTAAGGCGGAAGTTGTTGCTCCTGGTGCACTATCTCTCAATCGTTCATCACCAAGTTGATAGCCCAGAGGTGTTAGAGAGGATAGGGTTGTTAGTGCCTAGGAGGGTACCGCGGGATGTAGACGGGGCGGTCGCACCGCGTCGCCGGCCGTGTGTGTTGCTGCGGCCGGCCGCTCGCACGTGTTACGCGAGGCACGCACCTACCACGCGTGCTTTATCATTGCCCCATTTAATGCTCACTCAGTATGTAGACGCTGACATGTTCGCCGATCGTTTAGCACATTTGTGCAGAACTGCTAGGCAATTTTTGATTTTTTATAATTTTAATTGACTGTCATGACATTTTATTTTATATGTTGTATATTTTATTGACATTGTTTAATATTATACCCGATTTTTTTTTGTTTCCTAGCGTGTAAGTAAATTGGAAATTAGAATTTGTTTTGACATTTTTATGCGCATGTTTTTATAAGTATTTATGTTGAGGTTAGTTTTAATTAGTTTCCATGTTCCTACTCATATCTGTACTCCTAGCATGTAAGTGAATTGGTTTTAAACTGTAAGTCGCCGCCCGCCTCGTCGCTCGTTGCGCACGCGCTGATGGGGCGGGGGCGGGGGCAGTGCACGACGTACAACCGCCGCGGACACTCGTGCCTGAGGATGGATTCCCAAAGAATCCGAAACATTTCGCCAAAAGCGACTAAAAATAATAGTGAGTAAAAACCGTACTGATAAATAGCTCAAACTATCCCCATACCAAGTTTCATCTAAATCGGTTCAGCGGTTATTGATTCCCCATACAACTTTCCACCCCTCTTTTCACCCCAGGAGGGCTGAGTTCTGGGATAAAAAGCATCTTATGTCCTTCCCTGGGGCTCAAACTATATATATATATACCAAATTTCAACTAGATCGGTTCAGCGGTTTAAGCGTGAAGCGCGATTTTTAGGGTTCCGTACCCAAAGGGTAAAAACGGGACCCTGTTACTAAGACTCTGCTGTCCGTCTGTTCGTCTGTCAGTCACCAGGCTGTATCTCATGAACCGTGATAGCTAGACAGAGGAAATTTTCACAGATGATGTATTTCTGTTGCCGCTATAACAAGAGATACTAAAAACAGAATAAAATGAATAATTAAGTGGGGCTCCGATACAAATGTGATTTTTTGCCGTTTTTTGCGTAATGGTACGGAACCCGTCGTGCGCGAGTCCGTCTCGCACTTGGTCGGTTTTTATTTGGAACATTTGGTAAAACTTCGGTTAAAACGATCGACCGAACCTGAAATGCAAAATATTACGAACACAAACAGAACATGATTGAAAAAGTTATTCGGTCAAATTGGTACGAGTAAATACACATTTGTTTGTATACTAAACAATACTTGGTAACAAACACTATTAGATTCCGTACCCAAAGGGTAAAAACGGGACCCTATTACTAAGACTCCGCTGTCCTGTAAGGTTCTATCCCAAGATCGAAAGAATTATTTAAAATGTATGTTTGTTTTAACCGATTAGAATTCATATTAACCTGACTAATTTTGTTGTAAAGATATGACAGTTTGATTTGGACCTAAAAAGAAACAACTGTCATTGATCTGACGTTTAAGCTGTCAAAAGTCAGTTCCTTTTGGCGGTATTTTGATGTGACAGTGACAGAACGGAGAGAGATAGATTGTTAGAATTGTTTTGATGATTAACATTAGATTCACATTGTACTGTTGATAAAAATAAACGATTGTTTGTTTTAAAGTGTTCAGGTGTCTTAATTAGTGATACCCAGTGTCATAATTCAGTAAGTGGGACTTGTTTTTGAACGCAATGCCGCCTTTTCGTTCACGCTCACCATCCTCTTCAAAGAAAGTGAAACGTAAACATAAAAGCAAACGGAGCCACCGCCGTACAAACAAGAATGGAACACGTGCGGTACGAGTAGGTGCTGATAATTGCAAACGATCTCCTACGAAGAGGCTAGCTACGCCAAAGAGACGTGACCACACTCGTAGTCGATCAAAGCACGGCAATCGGAAACACAGAGAAAGTAGGCAGAGTCTTTCACAATCACCGGTTCGAACATATGAAGCGAGAAAGAAACGTCGGCAAGCGTCGCTTAGTAGCGAGGGCACCCCGACACTCCACCGCGCGCGTAGTAGAGAACCACGGCGAGATAATGAAGGCCAACGGCGGCGCATGAGGCAGTCACGACGAGATGACAGCTCGGAGCACAGGCGGAGTAGTAGCAGGGAAACGCGGCAAGATGTTAGCTTATACGACCAAAAGCGGCACAGCAGGGACCCGCGTCGCAATAGTAGTCCAGTGTATGAGAGGCGGCGTAGCAGAGAGCCGCAACGAGATGACAGTCTACATCAGGAGCAGCGGCGCAGTAGGGAGAGACATCGAGGTGGTAAAACTAATCATAGGCAACGCAGTCCAGAGCCACAGAGAGCGGCAAGTTCTCCGCAGCCGGAGCCGCTGCCAGGACAATCAGCTGTAACAAGGTCATGTGAAACTTTTTATACTAGTAAAGATTTGCATGAAATTATTAAGACTATTGGGTCATCTAAAAAGCCAACTTTTCAAAACAATGTTGTACCAACTTTTGACCCGTCACTACCAGGTCATCGTATTGATCTGTGGATAAGTAAAGTAAATCAGTGTGCATCTATCTATGGTTGGGACAATTTACAAACAATTCACTTTTCTCTACAAAAGTTAGCAGGCAATGCGAAAACCTGGTATGACAGCCTTCCAGCAATGTTGTCGACATGGAGTGAATGGCAGGAAAAACTACTTTCAGCTTTTCCATTTGAGCAAAATTATGGTAAATTATTAGATGATATGTTAAGGCGGAAATATAGGCTAGGAGAATCAGTTGAAAACTACTTTTATGAAAAAGTTTCTCTTCTCAATCAATGTCAGATATCTGGTAAAAACGCAGTTGACTGCATTATATATGGCTTAACAGATAGAACTTTGAGAACTGCAGCCCAGTCTTTACGCTGCAAAGACCCAGATCAGCTATTAGAATTTTTAGCAAGTAGTAAAGACTTTTATGCCAACCCAGTAAAAATAAGTGATTTAAAGACAAAGCTGAATAGTGACACTTTAACAAAAACATCTCAAATGTGTTTTAACTGCCGTGAAAGGGGCCATATTTCTTCTAACTGCCCCAAACCTATCATAAAATGTACAAAGTGTAACAGGGTGGGGCACAAAACAGAAAACTGTTATACTAAGGTTGCACAGGAAAAACCTAATTCTGTTAATGTAATATGTGACGGGGGTAGTGATAAAAAGTATTATAAAGAAATCAAGGTTAATAATAAGAATTATAATGCTTTTGTTGATCTTGGAAGCGCTGTTACCATAATTAGGTTGAGTGATGCAATATTATTAGGGAATCCGGTGCCAACCCCTACTAAGGCGATCAATGCTTATGGATACTCAACAGTTCCCGTTGCAGGTGCACTGGTGGTGGAAATTTCAATTGATGATGTTGTGGGCAGTGTTGAAGCATTAGTTGTTGAAGACAAGTACACAAATGCGCCGATATTGGTTGGGCAGGATTTTACTGAGCAAAATCATATAATTATTGTGAAAAATAATAAACAACTAAACTTTTATTCAATTAACAATGTATTACCTGCTCTAAGTAGTGAAAACACTGACTACAATATACGGTTAAAGGCAAGCGAAGATAAAAAGATAATTGGTCAATGTTTACTTAAGGTGTTTACCGAACCAAAATATGTGGGTAACCTGTACATTTCATCTGCGGCTATTGGTAGTATAGGTAGTGAAATTATTATACAAGAGGGCATTTACTCATTCGACAATGAGGGTGGAGGTTGTTTACCAGTGCTGCAGGGAGGTAGTATTCCAAGTTATTTAGAACAGGGTACTGTGGTAGCTCGAGCGAAACAGTATGTAGAGGCGCGAAGTTGCATGCGACTTACACAAAGTAATACAGTAATCCCTCTGAATACTAATGATATTAAAATTGAAACTACTTTAGATGAAGAACATAAGAGTCGCCTAGTAACGCTCCTCAATACATATAGGGATTGTTTTGCTATGAATTTGCTTGAACTGGGTTGTGTCAAGGATACAGAGATGAAAATTGAACTAAGCGATAAAAGACCAGTAGTTTATGCACCATATCGACTATCACACACCGAAAGGCAAGTGGTAAGAGATATGGTTGGTGAGTTGGTTGAAGCAGGCATTGTTCAAGAATCTGTATCCGACTATGCGAGCCCAGTTCTATTAGTAAAAAAGAAGAATGGAAAATATAGATTATGTGTAGATTACAGGGCTTTGAATAATAAGACCATTAAGGAGCGCTATCCAATGCCAATCATAGAGGACCAAATTAGTAGACTTACCGATAAGAAATATTTTACAGCCTTGGATCTTGCAAGCGGGTATTATCAGATCCCAATATCACTAGATTGCCGTCATCTTAGTGCGTTTGTTACCCCGGACGGTCAGTATGAATTTACTCGCATGCCGTTCGGGCTGGCTAATGCTCCCGCGGTATTCCAGCGAATGATTAATCGTGTGTTGGGACCTGTCAGGTTTAGTGATGCCATCACTTACATGGACGACGTACTCATTGCATCAACTACCATTGATGAAGGCCTTGATAAACTGAGCAACATACTAGAGATATTTAAGAATGCAGGGTTAACTCTTAACTTAGAGAAGTGTCTATTCTTATCCGATAAAATAGATTATCTAGGGTATGAGATCTCATCCCAGGGTGTACGTCCAGGCCAAAAGAAGATTCAATCGGTAATAGATTTTCCCCAGCCGAAGAACCAGCACCAAGTTCGGCAATTTTATGGGCTTGTAAGTTATTTCCGCAAATTTATAAAGAACTTCGCAAGCATAGCTCACCCTATTACATTATTGCTAAAGAAAAACACCCCATTTGCTTGGACAGAAAAGCAAGCGGAAGCTTTTACTATTTTAAAGGACAGATTAAGTGACAGACCAATATTGACAATTTATGACCCTAACGCAAAATTCACAGAAGTGCACACTGACGCGAGTAAGCATGGCCTTGCTGGAATTTTGATGCAAAAAAAAGACGATTCAGAACCCTTGCGTGTAGTCGCATATTACAGTCGCCAGACTGCACCTGAAGAAAAAAATTTCCATGCATACGAGTTAGAAACTTTAGCAGTAGTAGAGTCCCTAAAGAAATTTCGTGTGTATGTCCTTGGAACTCCTTTCAAAATTGTTACGGACTGTCGGGCTTTAAGAACAACGCTTGTTAAACGCGATCTTATTCCGAGAATTGCCCGGTGGTGGTTACAGCTGCAAGAGTTTCAATATGAGATCGAGTACCGACCTGGTACCCAGATGAACCACGTAGATGCTCTGAGTCGCAATATAGGCGCTCCTTTGTCAGTGGAAGATAGTGCTTCACGTAATGAGTTTTTTCCAAATGTAATGCACATAGAAGTAGATAACTGGTTACTGACGTTACAGCTGGGTGACGAAGAGTTGTGTCGCATTAGAAGGATTTTAAATACGAAAGACAGCGAAGAAGAAATAAAGTCAATTAAAAGTAATTACGTTATTAAAAATAATCAGCTCTATAGGTATGTTGATGACGATAAGAAGGAGTTGCGCTGGGTAGTACCTAAGGGAGCAAGGTGGCAGATATGCAAACTAAACCATGATGACATAGGGCATTTCGCTTTCGATAAGACATTCGATCGTATTAAAAAAACTTACTGGTTCCCACACATGAGGCATTTCATAAAAAAATATGTAAAAGCTTGCCTAAACTGTGCATACCATAATGACAATGCCCATGCTAAAGAGGGATATTTAAATCCAATAGAAAAGGTCACAAAACCCTTTCACACGTTGCATATCGACCACCTTGGTCCATTCGTAAGAAGCAAAAGTGGCAACGCGTATCTTTTGGTCATTGTCGATGCATTTACTAAATATGCGTTCGTAAAACCGGTCAGAGATACAAAAACCCGGAATGCAATTAAAATCCTCGATGACATATTTTATACATTTCGGATCCCAAATCGAATAATATGCGATAGAGGCAGTAGTTTTACATCGAACGGTTTCAAAGAGTTTTGCCAAAGCAAACAAATAAAGGTCGTCTATAATGCAGTAGCTTGTCCGAGGTCCAACGGTCAGGCGGAACGCTATAACAGGACGGTTCTCAAGGCGTTAAGTACTCAAAACCACGGATTAGACGAAAGGACTTGGGATTCCTCGGTTGGAATAATCCAATGGGGTATGAATAATACCTTGCAGAAATCAATTGGCAAGACTCCAGCTGAGGTTTTGTTTGGAACTACAATGAATTGTGAGATAAGCAGTCAATTCGACTCTATTTTAGATGTGACTCAATCGAATGATAATGTTGATGAGATTCGCGAAAAGGCTGCTGAAAATATTGAAAACAGTCAATTACGACAAAAGAAGTATTATGATAGTAGTCGAAAACCGGCAACTTCTTACAGTGAAGGCGACCTGGTAAAGATAACTAAAGTTAGTTATGACAATGATGGTAAGAGTAAAAAGTTGGTAGATAAGTACATAGGACCATTTAAAGTTATAAGAGTGTTAGGAAATGATCGTTACCAAGTATCTGACATAGAGGGTTTTAAAAGGAAGAATAAAAGAAAATATAAAACTACTATTTCCGCTGATAGAATGCAGCCATGGATACATCTGGCTGCATTAGACTTGCATAAGGAGTAATAATAATATATGAGTCAAGAAGAGTATTGTTGATATTTAAGAAACTTTTTGCTTGAATAATATTTAGGAGAAATATAATTTGTTATATTATAAATTACTTGTTACTTGATTGCACAAAAAAAAGGCATATTAAAGTTGCGATTATATGTTATAAGTTGATAATATGTTTGAGATAATAAGACTGAAAGAGTCCTTCCCTGAGGGCCTCTTTGCATAATATATGAGACTGATCTTTTAAAGTTGAATATCGTTAAAAGTAAAATAATAGCTGTTATTGTGATAAATGGTTTAAAATAATAGTTAGTAATAACAAGCAGAAGTCAACAGATGGTACAAATAGGCTATATGTTTATGCTACGGATACTGTGGCATGTTTAAGCTGCGGATACTGCAGCGTATGTATATTTGGGCTGCGGATACTGCAGCGCATATATATTAAGGCTGCGGATACTGCAGCGTATGTATATTTAGGCTGCGGATACTGCGGCATGATTGAGTTATAAACATTGTGAAACACTTCAAGCTGCGGATCCTGCGGCATGTTAGTGCTGCGGAAACTGCGGCATGCTAACGCTGCGGACACTGCGGCATGTTAGCTGCGCGGATACTGCGGTATAATAGCGCTGCGGATACTGCGGCATACATTTAAAATTGTTGAAAAAGGAAAACTGTAACCTGAAATTTTTGTACTTGTACCTTTAGCCAAGTGTAAGGTGGCGTGTGTGAGGACATCACACGCGTCAGGATGGACGAGTGTAAGGTTCTATCCCAAGATCGAAAGAATTATTTAAAATGTATGTTTGTTTTAACCGATTAGAATTCATATTAACCTGACTAATTTTGTTGTAAAGATATGACAGTTTGATTTGGACCTAAAAAGAAACAACTGTCATTGATCTGACGTTTAAGCTGTCAAAAGTCAGTTCCTTTTGGCGGTATTTTGATGTGACAGTGACAGAACGGAGAGAGATAGATTGTTAGAATTGTTTTGATGATTAACATTAGATTCACATTGTACTGTTGATAAAAATAAACGATTGTTTGTTTTAAAGTGTTCAGGTGTCTTAATTAGTGATACCCAGTGTCATAGTCCGTCTGTCTGCCTGTCACCAGGCTGTATCTCATGAACCGTGATAGCTAGACAGTAAATTTTCACAGATTATGTATTTCTGTTGCCGCTATAACTACAAATACTAAAAAGTACGGAACCCTCGGTGCACGAGTCCGACTCGCGCTTGGCCGGTTTTTTTTTTAACTTTTTAACCGGCCAGATGCATATCGGGTCATGCTTAGTGTAATACAGTGTTTCGTACAACGAGGGTGATTTTGTTATCTCTGATGACCGGTCTGGACTAGTGGGTAGTGACCCTGCCTGAGAAGCCGATGGTCCTGGGATCGAATCCCGGTAAGGGCATTTATTTGTGTGATGAGCACATATATTTGTTCCTGAGTCATAGATGTTTTCTATGTATTTAAGTATTTGTTTAAGTATTATATATATCGTTGTCTAAGTACCCACAACACAAGCCTTCTTGAGCTTACCGTGGGACTTAATCAATTTGTGTAAGAATGTCCCTATAATTATTTATTTATTATACTGAAAGAGCCCATCAACCTGCTCACTAGCGCTACTGCTAAATAATTGTGATTATTTAAATTTAACGATATATATTTAAAAAAGGGGGCCGCTATCTACTGTATTTTGTATTTAAGTACCTTTTGAATGTATCACACTAGTTTCTCTATGAACTCAAAACAAAAACGGCCGTTTTAACTTTGGACGCATAGATTGACGAATTCAGCAACGTAAAAACTATTATAATGTATTCACAAGTTACTTAAATAGAAAAGACAGTACAAGGAGACCCCATTTTTAGGGTTCCGTACCCAAAGGGTAAAAACGGGACCCTCTATTACTAAGACTCCGCTGTCTGTCTGTCTGTCCGTCTGTCACCAGGCTGTATCTCACGAACCGTTGAAATTTTCACAGATGATGTATTACTGTTGCCGCTATAACAACAAATATTAAAAAGTACGGAACCCCCGGTGTGCGAGTCCGACTCGCACTTGGCCGGTTTTTTTTAAAGCCTAAATTTAATCTAGGTATTACCCAAATGAACCTAACAGCAGCTTGGAGCTAATAGGCGGTAAATTCTGATTGGAAAAGTTAGGATTCGATTAGAGAGGGTTTCCTAAATTGCTTATTCCTAACTGCCCGTAAACAATATGGAAATGTTCACAGGTTTCCTACTGAATATGAGTGAAACGGTACAATTGCTAGTACCTATATAATGAGTTACCAAAATGTAATAATTACGTACACTTTAAGAGAAGCCCAGAATATAATGGAATAAAAATATACAATGCTTTAAATAACGACATCACAGAATGCAGTAATTTAGATAAATTTAAACAGAATTTAAAATCATTTTTAATCAGTAGACCTTTCTATTCCTTAACGGAATTTTTCGAAAAAATATACGAATGAATATAATAATTGATCGTCATGGCTGTTTCATTTATTTTAATTGTAATTTTGAACTTTTTATTATTTATATGTTTCACAATGTGTCGATTATTAATGTATAATATATAATATATTAATTTGTGATTTGTAATAAGTTTAAATGTATACCTATTAGTTAGCTAAGAAGATAGGCTAATTATAATTTTAGTGTAAGATTAATATTTTGCATGCCTATTGTGGCGTAATATGCACTAATGAATTTGTACCACACTGACATGACCAATATTGTATCTGTGTATATTAGCAAAATAAATAAATTGAAATTAAATTGAAATAATAGAAATAAACAATTTACGAACTATAATAACTACAAAAATCTGATTAGAGCTCAAAACCGACGTTTTTTTTTATATTGAAAATTTAACAAGAATTACAAATTCATAAGTACCTTAATCTAATGTTCGCCAAATTGTGAAACAGTTTGTTGGCGATGCGCTCTAAAATTTTCTTAAACTAAATAGGTACACTGAAGTGCAAGTCGGACTCGTCCCCATGAATTTAAAACCTACTTTTATTCCATCGTAGTTCAAAATTCAATTTAATTTTTCCTCTTCAAATGACACCGGGACATAGTTGGCTAGAGTAAGACCAAGGAAAGTCTGCAGAGATTTTGATAGCACACGCAGTGCCAGTGTTATTTATACGTCATAATTTCATAGAAGTTTGACGTTTAAAATATCACCTGCACTGCGTGTGCTTTCACAATATCTGCAGACTTTTCTAGGTCTCTCTATAAATATTCCGTTGAAACTCGCCCCCCACCCGCGCCTGACTCGTGACTGGCGCGGACACTCGTGCCTGAGGAAGGATTCCCGAAGAATCCGAAACATGTGTCCGACTAAAAATAATAGTGAGTGAAACCGTACTGATCTAAATATTTTGAATATTATCCAGAGGCCGTGAGTTCAAGTCTCACCCAAGGCAGTAATTTTTCCACTTTTAAATTTATTCTAAGCTTAATAGCATCGATCGCAGACGTTTCTGCTTGTTAAAAATTAATTTATTTTGAATATTCCGTTGTTTGTGATAAATCATAATAATTCGCAAAAGCAACAAGTGATCAACACAATCTGGTAAAGCGTGTACACATTAATTTAGAGCAGCGACAAATTGTTGTTGCGAAGTTTTAATAACTTTCAATGATTGTCTGTGAGGACCGGGAACAACTTGTAAAGATTAAATTATGGTTGGCTGGCGACTTGATAAATATCAGTTTCGTGAAAGCTTTTGAAGGTCATGAAACTCATGAAAAACGGTCAGATAGAGTTTTATAACATTTAAAATTTTCACGTTTTGTCAAATTAAATCATATTTACAATCGGGTCTATCGCAAATTTATTTTGTTACCTTTATTTACCGATGTTTCGACTTTCGACACACCAACTCGACCCGAGCTCGAGCCGAGTCGAGTCGAGTTCGGTTCGAGTTATCGGCAACTTGGGGACCAGTGATCCAGAAGTTAAAGCCAAGGGATCTATCTTCAGATGTGTGCGCGGATGTTGTGAGTGTTGTGTGTCGGACTATTGACAATAATTAACATTTATGTGTAGTGGGTGGTTTGAAAATGTGATGTCTACCCCAAACTTTTATTACACTTTTCGTGGGGTAGTCACACAAATCTCTGTTTGACATTTTGCTCGGACATCAGTTAGCCGCGACCAAGACCAGTGAAATCTGTGTCGAAACGTCGGTAAATAAAAATAACAAAATAAATTCGCGATAGACCCGATCGTAAATGAGATAGAGTTTTCACTGAAAGAAATGTTTCCATAGCACTGCAGTTACAAAATAATATGTTATTACCACTTGCACAACAATTAGCTCCATGCATGATTTTTTTTAAATTTTTGTAATCATAATTTATATCGTTTGAATACCGGAAAAAAATAAAAACACTTTTGTAAACCTTCACTTTTAAAAAAAATATTTAAAATGTTGAAAAATGTTGAGCGGTTGAAATGCTCATAATTTTTGACGCGAATTTAACTGTCACACGTTGGACGGCCCAAGTGACGTTTGCTACTAATGACACTGACATGAACTATAATCTGTCGAACGCGTGACGTCACGTGACGTTTCGCGCGTTTCGCTCACTTTTCGCGGGCAAAATTTTGTACTTTTTATTTATTCACGCTTGCTCGTGAAGGCGCAAGGAGGTTACACGTATAAATCCATAAATCCTAAATTTTGACCTAGGGCTACAAATGTACGTCCGAAATTAAGGCAATCTTTTAGGCAAAAGATTTACTATACCCCTTTTTTTCCCACAAGTGTCATGATAAACTTTGTGGGTGACACGGGTGATACAGGAATTAGAATAGAATAAGAATAGAATAGAATAAGAATAATAAGGAATTACGAACTCGTGACAATTCGTTTGTAAATTCTTGTTTACCGCCCTCAATACACAATATAGTTATTACTACACACATAAATAAACAGCTCAAGCTAATACAATCACTCGGCACGCATTAAACGTAATGGGCCACAAAGTGCCCGCAATCCGATTACAGTGCGATTGTCGTGCGATTGTGGTGCGATTGTGTTCGATTGTGTTCGCTATTCTGTTTATTATTCACAACGACGGGACTTAATCGCGTACAATAACCGGTCAATTCGAACAACGTGATAATTACTAGATACGAGAACAATACAAGATCTAATAGATACGTTATAGTTTATTATTATTTACAACGACGGGACTTAATCGCGTAAAACAGTAGCATCCCTAGTGCGCAAAACGTTCAAGTTAATAAACAAGACCAAGTGCGGGTAGTTCGAAAAACTCGCGCGCCTAGAAGATGTTGATGTCAACTTTAGCCAGTCTTCTCCGAGACCACGGGGACAACGTCGTCCTCGAAACGTCGGAGGTAAATTTAAAACTGTTTTACGCGATTAAGTCCCGTCGTTGTAAATAATAATGAGTAAAAATCGTGAAAGTTTAAATCAACGTTATAGTTTAGTTCTCAACTGGTTATCTTTTGCAGTTCGATTCGAGAAACCGATTGTCATTTCACGGTACAGTTATTGTGAAGTTTTGGGATATACCCAGATATACATTGAATGTCTTTGTGTTACGCAAATGTTCATGCTAAATTTCATGTAATTTTATATGTCCTTTTAAGGGGATCCCATGCCCCAATGACCTTCGATTTGAATCCCTTAGTTTTCTAATGTTTTTTGTAGCTTATCATATTAACAGCAACGGATTTTAGCAATATAGTATCCCATATTTACTTCAAAGTTCATTGTTTTCGAAATATTTGGCATCAAAGTTGAACAATTTTAGGCCAAAAAACTGGTTTTCTGGCCATAACTTTTGTGTTAATTAGTTTAAAATTAAAACCTTAGACAAATTTTTAGAGACGTCTAAGACGAACCCAAATATGTAGATTTCGTATAAGTAAGATCTTTCACAGCAATCGAGATACGAAAAAAAAGTGTTTTTTTTTAGACAATGATTAAAACAATCATAAATAAATAAGTATTAATTTTTTCACAATCCGGTAGACAAAAATGGAGATAAAAGATTGAAGAACCGATAGCCGCTTGAGCAAAATTGTACAACTCGCTTTCTGCTGAAATAATTGAATCAAGCGATACAACTTTCGATAAAAAACTCAGAGCACTTTTAACTGAAACGGCAAAAAAAACACGTTTGTTGTATGGGAGCCCCACTTAAATATTTATTTTATTCTGTTTTTAGCATTTGTTATTATAGCGACATTAGAAATACATCATCTGTGAAAATTTCAACTGTCTAGCTATCACGGTTCATGAGATACAGCCTGGTGACAGACGGACAGCGGAGTCTTAGTAATAGGGTCCCGTTTTTACCCTTTAGGTACGGAACCCTAAAAAGTAAACAGAATGACCCACCTAATAAGTCCCGCAGACTTCCCTGGGGATAATCCCGAAGACAAGCGGCCTTATCGGGGTTAAAATATTCTCGCATTGCCTGATACCCAAAAATTTTGGCGAGTATAAATAATATGATCTCTTGAGCCCGATTCAGATTCAATAACTTGATACAGTTTTGATCTCATTTTGATACGACCTTAAAGATCGCTCACGCTGAATGGTGCATAAGAAATGACGGTCGCCAAGGTTGTTATGAAAGTAGTTCAAAACGGGGACCCGTCAACCCCTTTCCAGAAAAAAGCCTTAAAATGGCTTAGTCGTTTATCGTACAGCCCCAACGATTGGCTTTCCATTTGAATTCCTTCTTCTTCTTCTTGACGTGCCATCTCCGTCCAGGAGGTCGGCGACCATATGTCTATATGTCTCTCTATGTTCAGTAATGCGAATTAGTCTATCTATGCTCTTCACTTTTAACCAGTCTTGAATTCCTTACCCGTTCATTTGACTTAGCTAGAAAGGGGTTTCCCTTTCAGAGATACCGCTAAAATGAAAGGGTATCCCCTTCCTAATTCCAAAAAATATGACGTCTCTTTACGAAGAGACAGTTGAAAATGGAATAAGCGTTATAATTTATAATTGATACCCCTTTAAGAGGTTAGCGCTTAAGGAACGGGTATCGAACGGGTATTATGAGACGCTTAAAAAGCCAAATGAAAGGGTTTTAGTCAGCAACGGCTTTGGTAAGCAAAACCTTACGATATACCCCTTCCAAAAACCCTTGAATGGGATACCGGGCGGGTCCCTGGTTCAAAAACATATTGTTAAATTAGAATAAGGGGGTCCCTTTGTTTGACATAATTATTGAAAGTTATAATGTAATGATTGTAATATTATCATTAGTCAAATTCTGAAACCGTTAACTTTTCAGGATTTTCCTCGGGTTATCCTATAGATAGGATAGGTTAGGTTAGGTTTGTTTTATGGGGTTAGGTTTGTTATATGTCTATCCTGAAAAATTACGCGTTTCTGAGAAAAACCAAATTATGACTCATGATAATATGACAATCATTACATTATGACTTTCAATAATTATGTCAAACAATAGAGACCCAGAATTAGCATTCTTGACTCACAGATAAATCAGATCAATCGAGAGAATCGACTCCATGAAATATTCCCACATTTTTCTAATACGCGCCTAATGGGTCTCAGCCGCAGTTTCCCCGGGGATAATCCCTCAGACAACCGTCCTTATCGGGATTATCCCAAAAAATGTCCTTTGCTGATATCCAAATTGTTACACCAGTATAAGAGAGACCTCACACTAGCGTATTTTAAGCGTCGTCTAGTGAGTGCTATGGAAAATTGCGTCGCTGCGCAGCTGCGCCAACGTTCTGCCCTGCTTCTCATGTGCAGTACTTGCATGAAAAACATCGTTTAAATAAAGAACTTAATAGGGTATTTAATTATTTTACAACATGCATGAAATAAAGCACCAGAAGATTCATGGAGTAACGAAGACAGCAGTTATTTTTATACACAATTTCTATTTTAGAACCCGTATAAAACTATAAAGAGTAGGTAACTTGATTGTGACGTCACATGCTAGTGTTTCATACAAATTCCATAGTAGCAAAACCGTTTTGACAGTTCGAAAAAAGGACCTGATTTGACTTGTTGTCAAATACCCTATTAAAGAGAACAAGATAAACAATTGCATGATATTTCTAAGAACAATTTTATTTGTGTTTTTTCAAGTAGACACACTACTATTTAAACTATAAACTGAAATAAAATGTCATATACGAAGGGAAAATGACCAAAGCCTTCAATGTCCAGAGCTGGAATCGAACCAGCGTCCCCCGTTTACTGGACAGGTGCCTGAACCGCTCGGCTATCCGGTCACGGTGGCATGGGTCGAAATTTCCAAGTATATGACAATTTCCCGAAGGCTTTACTTTCCTTCTTTTCTTTTCTTTCTTTTCTTTCTTTTCTTTCTTTTCTTTCTTTTCTTTCTTTTCTTTCTTTTCTTTCTTTTCTTTCTTTTCTTTCTTTTCTTTCTTTTCTTTCTTTTCTTTCTTTTCTTTCTTTTCTTTCTTTTCTTTCTTTTCTTTCTTTTCTTTCTTTTCTTTCTTTTCTTTCTTTTCTTTCTTTTCTTTCTTTTCTTTCTTTTCTTTCTTTTCTTTCTTTTTTCCTTTTTTTCTTTTCTTTCTTTTCTTTCTTTTCTTTCTTTTCTTTCTTTTCTTTCTTTTCTTTCTTTTCTTTCTTTTCTTTCTTTTCTTTCTTTTCTTTCTTTTCTTTCTTTTCTTTCTTTTCTTTCTTTCTTTCTTTTCTTTCTTTTATTTTTTTTTCTTTTATTTTTTCTTTTTTTCCTTCGTATGTGACATTTATTTCCGTTTGCATGATATTTATACTGCGATTACTGCATATGGTGTTATCACGCGTTGCGTCGAGGAGCAGACATAGAGTTGGTCAGACGACGATGCTCGGGAAAGCTGGTAGAAATTTGGAGTAGGTCCTTGAGGCAAGCTGAAGATTTGCCTGATGCTTCTCCTATCTTACCCTACCTCAGCACTTAAAGACCCGGCCAAATCGTCTGGCATAATTTTTTTATTACTATTTAGATTATTTTTATATTGTATTATTTTGCTTTAATTTAATTAATGATTATTTGAATGAATTGAATATATTATGTAAATCCAATTATGACGAGTATTCAATTTTCACTTGTATAAATTACAGATTGCCTCAAGAACCTTTTTTGGGCACCAAAAAAAAAAATCTTAAAAAATGTATAGGTTGGTTTAGACCCGCTACCCTGCAGCCAGACTTGTAGTGCTGAGGTAGGGTAAGATAGGAGAAGCATCAGGCAAATTTTCACCTTGCCTCAAGGACCTACTCCAAATTTCTGCCAGCTCTCGGACCACTAGAGTGGTGTGGCCCCATAGATATAGGAATTAAGAGACCGGTGTCGATTTTAGTCGCAAAAATGAAAATTGATAGATTTAGTCGGTGAAATTGTACACCTTTTGTTACCTAATTGAAATAACAAGTACTGGTTTCTATTAGCACGTCTTCTTATCTTACCTTTTATCAGATCAATTTGTTGAAAACAGACTCACTAAATTAGTAATGTTTGCTTTTCTGATGAACGTTTAGGTAAACGCGCGTAAAGCACTGATTTTGTCGCTCTTATTTGTAAATTTCGTAAAGTTTGGAGGGCTAAACATGGTAATTTTGTATTACACTTATCCTGTACTTAACGTTTATCAGACTACATTTTTATTATAATGACTTTGAAGTAGTGTAAATGAAAGATAGACGAAATCAATTTTCTACAGAAATTACTTCAAAACAAGTGACAATTTCTCTGAAAATCGACATAATTTCAACGTAATTTTAATACTTAAACAATCTACAACATTTGTTGAAACTATTCTTATACATCAATTTGTATAATTTACCACCATAAATTTTTAATGAATTTTTAAAAACTGCCCCTTCTTTTCATATATTACCGGTGACGCACGCTTGCGACCTCATTATTAAAAGGCAAGATGAGAAGACGTGCTAATAGAAACCAATACTTGTTATTTAGATATTACGTAACAAAACGTGTATAATTTCAACGACTAAATCTATCAATTTAAAATTTTTGCTCCAAAATCGACTACGGCCTCTTAAGGAGATTTGTAACGAAGCATAATTTCAACGAGTCCCGATGTCTTCCCATGGGTGGCCCTAAGGGCGGAATTATTTGTCGAATTCTTTTTTCGTTAGATTTGGATAAAATTTGGCTGGTTTGAAGAGCTCATTATGGACGGGATAAATACGAAATCATTGTATGTAATTTTCCGTCGAGAATACTACCTGTACCTATATACTTTTCGTATCTCAGAGGAAGATTTTTAGGACATTAGGTTCCGCTTATATTGTGCAGAATAGGGAACTATCTATCCTATCGAAATATAACGAAAAACCGGCCAAGTGCTAGTCGTACTCGCGCACGCAGGGTTCCGTGCCATTACGCAAAAAACAGCAAAAATCACGTTTGTTGTATGGGAGACCCACTTAAATATTTATTTTATTCTGTTTTTAGTATATGTTGTTATAGCGGCAACAGAAATACATCATCTGTGAAAATGTCAACTGTCTAGCTATCACGGTTCATGAGATACAGCCTGGTGACAGACAGACAGACAACGGAGTCTTAGTAATAGGGTCCCGTTTTTACCCTTTGCGTACGGAACCCTAAAAAGATATTCACAAGAAGAAAATGTGCCATTTTCATCCAAAAGGGTACTTATTGTCGGTTGTCAATAAGGCGCTATTTCGATATAGCTTCAATTTGAAGTCAACCTTATCGGCAAGCGACAATGTGGTACCTTTTGGTTGAGAACGTCACAAATATTCGCTAAGCCATCAAGAATACCGCTTCTGCATTAAACTTAAAGATATCCTATATTCCTTACTATACCTATACTTCTAAAGGATGACTCAAGTTAGACCGGGCCGTGACCGGGTCGGAGCTTCCGGCGCTTACTTTTGTATGACATGACAGGTGATAACGTGTGATAGAAAACGAACCGCCGGAAGCTCCGGCCCGGTCACGGCCCGGTCTAACGTGAGTCATCTTTAATACACATACGTCTTTTCAAGCGCTGGTGGCCTAGCGGTAAGAGCGTGCGACTTTCAATCCGGAGGTCGCGGGTTCAAACCCCCGGCTCGTACCAATGAGTTTTTCGGAGCTTATGTACGGAATATCATTTGATATTTATACCAGTCGCTTTTCTGTGAAGGAAAACATCGTGAGGAAACCGGACTAATCCTAACAAGGCCTAGTTTCCCCCTCTGGGTTGGAAGGTCAGATGGCAATCGCTTCGTAAAAACTAGTGCCTACGCCAATTCTTAGGATTAGTTGTCAAGCGGACCCGAGGCTCCCATGAGCCGTGGCAAAATGCCGGGATAACGCGAGGAAGATGACGTCTTTTCAAACCTGATTTTTTTTTGCTATAAATTGTCCCGAACGGAGCCGTTACGCAAAGCTATAAAAGAGGATTATGATTTTGGATTTAAGAGAGCTAAGGGACCACTAAAATGAAAGGACAGATGGCCATTTGGCCGGAAGCGATCATATTGATCTACGCGACAAAAAAAGACTTACGGCCCAATTCCAACAATGCTTATAAGATGTCACAGCGATACGATAACAATCTGTCAGTGTGAAGTGACATTTCTTCAACCAAAAACGTCGCTTTATATAATTGGAAAATTGTGATTATTGTTATGGTGGTATTAACTACTCTATACACGGTGTAACAGGTGAGGATACCGAATAATTTTAACAGCGTATTCCTGATCATATTTAAAGACTAAAATGTTCTTTAAACTTTTCTGTAATTTGCCTAGTTTCAGAGTTAATACCAATACAAAAAAAACAAGTTTTTATTGTTACATAGTGCAAAACGCATTTTTGATGTCGATGTTTGCTGTGAGCGTAGTCTAAGTAACCTTATTGATAAATGTCAAAAAGTGACAAGTAACACTTTGTAAAAGCTACGTTTTACGAAAAAAAAAGTAAGTCCATTTTAAGTGTCAAGTTTACCAATAATATTTACTTTTTATGTACAAATACATCTGAAAAATCGAAAAAAAAAACAAAAATTTTTTTTTTGCGAATTTGACCTAAACTTATAAAATACACTCACTAAAACTCGAAATTAGTTTACAATAGATTATTTATTTTTGAGTTTTCAATAATTTAAACAATACAAATCTCTTATCTAACAGCTTGCGTTTTTCTCTCTGTCTTAACTTAATCTTCTGTCAATGTCATTATTGTCCAAAACCGCGGCAAACCATGTGTCACTTGTCAGATATTTTAAAAATAAAACTAAAAGACCGTTTGAGATATCCTGAACATCTAATACTTATTACACTTTTTCCTTCTTTTGGCCTCAGAAAAGCGTGGTTAAAATCTTTCGGTTTCCTCGTGAACACCTTGTATAGTTTAAGGCTGAAAAGACGACTGCACTCTTTGGGTGTTAGATTGTAACTAAATCAGTAAGACACTGTCATTTTCTCTCATTTTCTATTACGCGATTATGTCCGATTTTACCGAAAAACGAATGTCATTCTGAGTTAACGGACTGTATGCCAGTTCTTGCTCTAATTAAGTTAAGTAAGCTAAAAGTTGTTGGTCCGTGCACTGGCTCATTCAACTCATTCACGAAACTTACATACGGATCGCCATGAATGTACTTTTTAGTCAAATTAAACATCACGGCCGGGTTGGCCTAGTAGGTAGTGACCCTGCCTGTGAAGCCGATGGTCCTGGGTTCGAATCCCGGTAAGGGCATTTATTTGTGTGATGAGCACAGATATTTGTTCCTGAGTCATGGGTGTTTTCTATGTATTTAAGTATTTATATATTATATATATCGTTGTCTGAGTACCCATAACACAAGCCTCCTTAGGCTTACCGTGGGACTTAGTCAATCTGTGTAGGATTTTTTTTTTTTTTTTTAAGCCTACTAAGTGTCCCACTGCTGGGCAAAGGCCTCTCCCCTTGATTTCCACGACTCCCGATTTGGTGTTTCCTCCGGCCAGTTGTTCAGGAAGCTGTCCAGGTCATCCCGCCATCTCCGTTTGGGCCTGCCCCGTCCACGCCCCTCTACCGGCATCCACTTGGTTGCTAAGCTAATATTTATTTATTTATTTTATCACATCGTAAGGAGGATAGTGGACGATCGATGCCATACACAGTTTGTATCCAGATTCAGACCGGCTAGCAAGAGTAGTGTTCTCTCGTGCGAGTCCATACTTGAAGTCGCGCTAGATGTATGGATTACTCATAGCAAAGATAGATATAACTCCGTAATAGATAGATACAGTCTAAGGAAAAAACGTGCCTCGAAAATCAAGAAAATTTGATTCTCGTTCAGAGGGCGCTACTAGTTTTGGCCTACAGTCGTATAGATGGCGTTGACGGTTTCGTTTGTTATTTAACAATTTTAACGCATATCAGTGAAAGAACATGGGTCAAAATCATAAAAACAATTAATGCAAATAAAAAAATCATTTATCTATATTTAAATACATTCTATCGTATTTTTATAAATCTTCATTTATAGTTTTAAAGTGTGTCGAGAGATGGCAGTGAATTTACTGGGGTTACAAAATTTACTATGACAGTACCGCTCTAGTATAAGTTACTCTATGCTCATAGTGTAGTGTTGTGTTCCTGCCGGTGAGTATTAACTTACATCAATTAGTGTTCCGTACAGGGTAAAAACGGGACCCTATTACTAAGACTCCGCTGTCCATCTGTTTGTCCATCTATCTGTCACCAGGCTGTATCTCATGAACCGTGATAGCTAGACAGTTGAAATTTTCACAAATGATGTACCTATTTCTGTTGCCGCTATAACAACAAATACTAAAAGGTACGGAACCCTCAGTGGGCGAGTCCGACTCGCACTTGTCCGTTTTTATTTTGTTAATTTTGATTTAGTACTTATATAAATACAGTGTGGCCAAAAATACGTTGACAAATAATTTTTGGAATATTTTCTTACACGTCTTTTACAACATTTTTAAAATTTTTAACTACATTCATTTAACTAAATCAATATCATACACAAACGCAAACGTATTTTAAAATTATCAATAAAATGTATTGTTTCTTTTGTATTGTTTTTTTTATTGAGGCGTGCAATAAAGAGTATTTGTATTGTATTGCAATATGCTGTAATGAAAAAGTCAAATATTTTTGGGTCACCATGTATAAATATAATAAGATTGAAAGATTTCGTGATATATTACTCAAAAAAATATTATCTGCAAATCGAGCAAAAATAACCCTTTCTCTCAATTATAAAGGCCTCATCCACTTCGATAGGGACCTCAAGGGTCCTTCTCACATTCAAGGCTCTTGGCACAAGTGCGTATCAAAACAGAGGATCCATTTTTGACCCTGACCTGACCTGACCTCTAAAAGGGTTCAGTGTTTGATTGGGTACAGTCAGCATATCAAAAAGGTTCGCTATAAAAGTATCTTTCACGTTCCAAAAATTAAAAGTCATATACACACACACACATACACACACACACACACACACACACACACACACACACACACACAGTAGCGATCACTCTCTCAACCAGTTTGAAAGGTTCAGTGTTTGATTGGGTATATTCAGCATATCAAAAAGGATTGCTATGAAAGTATCTTTCACGTTCCACAAAATAAAAGTCACACACACACACACACACACACACCCCCATACAAACACACACACACACACAGTTGCGATCACTCTCTCAACCAGTTTGAAAACCAGCGGCAGGCTGCTAATGCTGATACCGGGACGTCCGGGACCCATTTACCATACTTGCTTAGTTTCTATTTATTTTTCACCTCAGCAGCTCGAACAAGCCTACTTTCGTCACTCCCTGGAGTGAGGAAAGTGTGACTTTACTCACTCCAGGGAGTCACGAAAGTGCGACTTTACTCACTCCAGGGAGTGAAACAAAGTAGCTTTTTAATTTAGTGAAGGCCATGAACTGCCAATGCCACTTCATACTTCTATTACAAATTCGTTGTTTTTTTCCTCTGTATTATTCTGTGTAACTCGAAATACATTTAATCTTTAATATGTTCTCACTACTGAGGTGAAAAGTTATATGTGCAACACGAGAGCAAAGTTATTTTACTTCTCGTGTTTTTGAGTCCCACGATACGCTCAAAATCCTAACTTAGAATCACTCGCTTCGCTCGTGATTTAATTATAGGGTCTTTCGCTTTCTCGGGACTCAAAATAAACACTCGCAAGAAAAGCCAACTTTCCTCTCTTGCTGCACAAATAACTATTTAATCTTTTAATGTTTTAATAAATCACGAAAAACCGCCCGTAAAAATTGTACTGAAACTATTTCTGTCCTTTTACCGCACCATAAATATTCGGACTGCTTGACCTGAAATAGTATTAGGATGATTAAAAACCGGCCAAGTGCGAGTTGGACTAGCGCACCGTACTTTTTAGTATTTGTTGTTATAGCGGCAACAGAAATACATCATCTATGAAAATGTCAACTGTCTAGCTATCACGATTCCTGAGATACAGCCTGGTGACAGACAGACAGACGGACAGCGGAGTCTTAGTAATAGGGTCCCGTTTTTACCCTTTGGGTACGGAACTCTAAAAACCACTGCAATAAATAATACCAAAGAAAACTTTATCATATCCTGATACCATTAGGAACCCTCAAAAACATCTAATACATAATAAAGAGGATGCGATTCGACATTTTTTTGTCTTAACTGATATATTACTTTTAATATATATTACATACATACATACATATAATCACGCCTATTTCCCGGAGGGGTAGGCAGAGATCACGGATTTCCACTTGCTACGATCCTGGCATACCGGGCTTTCGCTTCCTTCACTTTCATAACATTCCTCATACACGCTCGCCGGTTTAGGGTGCTCTTGACCTGGCCTTTCTTCAGGATTTCCCCGATCTGATCAAAGAAAGTCCGCCGAGGTCTGCCCCTTCCAACTGCCGTTTCTACCTCTCCCTTATACACTCTCTTTGTTAGCCTTCTTTCACTCATTCTTTCCACGTGTCCAAACTATCTCAACATACCTTTCTCAATTTTTGTCACTACATCTTCGTTCAGTCCACACTTTTTCCTTATCACACTGTTCCTAATTCTATCTTGTAATACAATACAATATAATATATATTAAGTTTAAAAATGTCATTAATTTTATGTTCGGTTTATAGTTCTAGGAGTGGCATCTGGAGTTACACTGTTCACATCAAAATATGCGTGGACAATTGATGTTAAAATGAAATCAAATTCATTAAATTATTTTGCATTATGAATAGTTTTTTATTTATTTTATTTTATTTTATTTTATTTATTAACCAACTTTACATTTACAGTTAAACCAAACATGCAAGTTATGGGTTATAAACATATATGTACTTAAAACTAAAATAATATGCTTATCACTAAATTAATTAATATTAATAGTTGTGGGCGTGGATATTGATTCTAGGTAGCGGGCTGCTGTGGCTAGGAATTTCGGTTCTGATTGCGAGACTCACTTGTTTTAGTCACTCGCGCGACACGTTTCGGAGAGCCTAGGTCTCCTCAAAGTCAAATCAAATTCCTGTAAATTCTTAAGTTCAAATTGGCTCAAAATTCACTTATTTTTGTAAAATGTTTATTTTTATTTTATTATAAACTGATCGGCGATTGGCCCTAGTCACACCTGATGGAAAGTGAAGACAGGGCCTAAGATGGAGCTCACCGGTTCAGTAACAGCCTATTCACTCTTGTTTTAAAGAGACCGAGGTCATATTGATCAGGGAATACAGATGGCGGGAGCGCATTCCATTCCTTAAGGGGCCCACTGACTATCAGTCCGCCGGACGATATCGGCCTGTCAGTTAGAACAAAAATTTGACAGCTCCGAACAACTGACAGGCCGATATCGTCCGGCGGACTGATAGTCTGTGGGCCCCTTTAGCCGTATGTTTGGTAAACTTAGGTCTCCTTTCTCAATCACTAGGTACGGTAGCATAACTTAAATGTAATGTAACAAATGCACCCGTAAAAACTCCTTCGCAACGAAAACACCGCGAAAGTAATTAGTGTTCAGCCACAGCTTCAGGCATCGTCAAAATTTTACAATCTCGGATTAATCGTACGTTTACTTAGAATCTCGAATATTTGGAAAATGTTCAATATTTTCAGCCATCACAAAATTTACTGTTGTTTAAAGTTCGACTTTATTTTTCATCTTTTTAGGGTTCCGTACCCAAAGGGTGAAAACTGGACCCTACTACTAAGGCTCCACTGTCCGTCTGTCTGTCTGGCACTAGGTTGTATCTCATGAACCGTGATAGTTAGACAGTTGAAATTTTCACAGATGTTGTATTTCTGTTGCCGCTAACAACAAATACTAAAAACAAAATAAAATAAATATAATATGTAATTTTTTCCAGTTTTATGCGTACGAAAGCCTTCGTGCGCGAGTCCGACTCGCACTTGGCAGGTTTTTAATCATAACTTGTTCGGAGAAAACTGCTTCTGACTGTTTGTGACGTTTTGGAATATCCATTAGATATCAATTGGATGTCTAAGTAATATCTTAAGCAAATCTTAGAGATCGTTCAAGAGAACATTCGGAATCGCGGAAATGTCAAATTTGACATGACTTTCTTAAATATCTCGTTATCGTTTCTGTTTCATATCTAGTGGATATCTAGTTGATATCTAGATCATTGTTCGAATTTGCCCGACAGTGTGATCATTCCTTATCCTATCCATTAGAAAAAGTACCAATAGTCATTATAGCGAATTATATCTCAATATATCTCAAATGCCGTTCCGCGCCATCGAATCGAAACAAAATGGCGGAAATAATGAAATCTATGACGGAAGCGATCCGACGCTTGCCTATGTTGTCTCGTCGATGATGGGGGATCAGAGGAAAACAATCATGGAAATATATTAGTTGTATTTATCTTAGTAATACAATATTTGGGGCATTTTCTATGAAAAGGGACCTTATTGTCGATGGCGCTTACGCCATTAATAACGATGCTCCGATATAAATACAGCTTTGCGCGGCATTGTATTCATATCGGAGCATCGTTAATAATGGCGTAAGCGCCATCGACAATAAGGTCCCTTTTTATAGAAAATACCACATTTATTGACCAACATGTTGTTTTTGCTATGATTTTCTTTTAAAAAGAATAAGTAAGTTTTTTTTTACAAAAAATATGATATAAGCTTATATCACCTCATTATAAAATATCATTTAATTATTCGTAGTAATCATTAGTAGTATTTTATAAAAACATAAGGAATAAGAAGACAATTTACTTGCAATACCCTTACCATCATAACATTTTACCCAACATGAATCTATAACCTATCTGTATCTTTATAGTAAGTATTTATATTATTTGTATTTTTATATTTATCCCAAATAGTTCTAAGCTACCCTCCGGCCCGGGGTGCCACAGAAAACCAGCGCTGTGGTATTTATTTATACCAGAGCATATGCTGAGTGGCGTCCTTTTGTAGCCACTATAGCGGCGCCAAAATTTGTTGTTATTCATTAACCCTTACCTTACTCCTTTTTCTATAACTACCATTGTACCTAGCTTTAAGTGTTTAGTGAGTAAGTTCTTTTTTGTAACTGAAGTGGCGCTGTTTGTAGAAGGTTTTTACAATAAATGTCTTTTCTTTCTTTCTTTCTTTCAATATATGTACCTATATGTATGTTTGTAAGGGTCAAATCTTGCAAGTTAAATTTGACCTACTTCCCGACTTCTAATGAAGCTGAAAATTTGCACACATAATAATATGTAAGTCGGATGACACTGCAATATTATGGTACCATCGATGTGATCTGATGATAGAGACAGGAGGTGGCCATAGGAACTCTGTGATATAGCAACGCAACCTAATTGTGTTTGGAGTTTTTAGAATTGCCTCGATGAATTGCCTGTGGAAAGAAAACTAAAGTCACCGATAAAAGCTTGTACCAAAAATGAAATTTTTGCCAAAAACTTATTTAGCTGTGGCTGTAAGACGCTTATATATAACTGGTATGTCGTTAGAGGTCTGAATCTAGTCATATAGTGAACCATATCTAAGACATCTCGAATACTGTCCCGGGTCATGGTATCGAAACAGAATGGCGGAAATAATAAGATCTATGACGGATGCGATCCAATGCTTGCCTCAGTTGTCTCATCGATAATGGGAGACAATCGAGAGACCTTTAGTTGTGTTGAAAATAAATATTATAGCACAATTTTTACACCCATGAATCTAAGTCCCACAGTAAGATCAGTAAGGTTTGTGTTGGGTA